>NC_069499.1:1031995036-1032338036 GCF_027579735.1 Bombina bombina
GGGTAATCTTGCTGTTTGATTAGCTGATCAAACACTAGAGAGGCTTCTTCAATTTTACAGATGCCTTCCTCTGAGCTGAAGGGATAAATAGACTGAACATTAAATAGACCCTCTGGCATAGATGCAAAGGATTGTTCTATTAATTGTTCTTCAGTTAGGTATCCTTCAGGTATTAGCCCAATTACATTATTCTGGAATCCAAAAGTGTAATAACTTGATTCCAGTGCATATCCTATGGTAGTTCCCTTGGATAATGTTATATCCTGTGGGGTCATGTTATGCACAACAATATGTATTGGAACAGCTCCAATATTCACCATAGGAGTGTAGGTTACTGTGACACCCAGATTTTGTATTCTATGGGAGAGGCAAATTAGTGTTTCAGAAGTTTTTAATTTATGACCTCTCTTTACCTGTAAGGGTAAAAGAAATTTATCAGCCCCAGCAGGAATTATAACATCGCTAGATACCTGCATATTCACGGCATATGGCAATTGCTGGTTTGATTTCAGGGCTGCATTTTCATCCTGAAATACTTCAGGGTCCCCCTTTAACCTGCTCCAGAGGCAAGAATTAATCAAATCTATTTGTATGGCATATATCTATGTAAGATATCATTGCCAATGTATATTTGATTATGGGGAGTATTTAAAACTAAAAACAGGTGCTTCACTGACTTATTGCCAATAGAGATAGATAATAAGCACTTAGCTGTGATGTTATAGCTTTCAGACCTGTCATCCAGGCCGTTGACACAGTGGTCTTGGGGAGAAAGATATTTAATCACTTTAGGTTCAGCTATTTGCGCTAATAAGCCTTCACTTATATAGCTAGCTTCCTGTTTTAAGTTTATTTTAGCATACTTGGTTTTACCAAGGTCATGTACTTGTATAGGGATAAATAGATCCTCTTTAACTCTCTCAATCCCTGTGAGGTATTGAGCGTGGCCTCCCCCCTTAGGGATTTTATGATCCCCCTTGTGGAGTGATATGGTTAATACATCGCCATCTAGGGAAATATTCGCTATCTTTCCAGGCAAAATTTTAAAAGTATTACCACTCAGAGCCACTAAAAGGAGTCTGATCATCTATTTGTAGAATAGTGATTTCAGGTACAGAGTTATTTCTGAAATGAATCTCCACAGCATCTGGTTTCTCTTCCACCACGTGACAGATATGTCGGGTGCGAGATATATCAGATTTTTCATAATTGATAGGCCGTTTAACTTGCGACCAAATTACATTATTTATGCAATCAATTATGGTGCTTAATCGCTTCAGGAGATCACTACCAATAATTAAACGATCAGTTGGCAGATCCACTATAATGACAGGGTGTCTTATGACCCTGTTCCCCAGTTTAAATTTTAACCAGGCAGTACCGTAGACTTTTAGGGAGTCACCCCCAACACCTATTAGAGAACCGTCAAATTCTTTTATTTTAGGTTTGTGGGGTGTTAGCTCATTTAGCTGTGTGTAGTACCTGTGGGATAAGATAGTTGCCTGTGACCCAGTGTCAATTAATCCCCTGATAGGGTTGGAGACTGAATCTTGCAGCTCAACTAATACATAATATCTTCCTGCAGTTTCTACCATTTCACACATAAAATTTGCATTCTCACACATCTGTGGGCTTCGCCACGTGTTACCTGAATTCGCCACGTTTTCCTGTGCAGAGGAAGCTTCATACCTACCTGTTTCCTCTATGACAGGGTCGGCTGGATTCTTGTGTACTGCAACTGTGGAGATAAGGTTAGGAGAGAGCTGCAAGGGAAGAGTTTTGTTAATTTTTCCCGGATGAGGTTGCCTGTCATCACAGCTAAATTGTCAGTGTTCGGTGTGTGGGGAGAGAACATGATTAGTATCATTGATATTTATTATTACATTTTGTATATCTCTCCCCTCCCCCTCAGGTGATGCTGCAGTATTTATGACTGTGCCTGTGGTCCACTGCTAACCACTGGCTGTACCCCTAAAAACGTATTGTTCGGTTGCTGAGCCGTAGATTTTTTACTCATATTAGCGATTTGTTCGCTCAACCGATTTAACTGGGTAAACAGCATATCTACCTGATTGTACAAGTTACCTCTACCCCTGGGTCTATCTCCTGGTGCCCCATTATAATGATTCCTGGACCGTTGGATACCCTCAGAATCAGGGCCGCTATTTCTATTCTGGCGTGGTTGCCCCTGGGGTTCAGCTTGCTCAGTATTAGTACCTTGGGGAGCATTATATACCTGGGGTGTCTGGTTATCCTGAGAATACCTTCGCCGTCTATTGTATCTACCTTTGCGGGGTACCCATTATTCTGTGGGTATTCTCTTTGGGCGTAATTATTCGCCTGAGTATGTCCCCCGCTTTGGCTATAGTCTCTCAGCGTCTCATCCCGTGTTGGGGGAGGGGTAGAGTTAAACCTCTGTGGAGATGGCCCGTTTTCTCTGGCCACTTCCGCATAGGTTTTCTTTTTAGACTCCAAATTTAGGGGTTCAGGTGACACCCTAGTTTCGGCCACTATTTTAGGATTGGGCTTTTTCTCCCTTTTATCCCCCTGTTCACTGGACTGCTGAATAGAGTATAACTTTGTACTCTCTTTGATCAGCCATTCCAATGAACAGTTCTCCTCAAAATCTCTAGCTAAGTTGATTTTGATGGGTGTGGGGAGTGCTTCAAAAAATATATTCACAAACTCTGAACCTTCAAATATGGGATCATCTTCAGCCATGCTGTACGCATTCTTCAATACAGAAAGGAACTCGATTGGACTTTAATTCGCACTACATTTTAAACCATATACAGCTATTCTTGCTGCCGTTTTAGTGCGATGTTGTCTGAATTCTTTTCTGCATTGTCGTTTTGTTTCACTCCAGGAACGAATATTCATATCCTTTAGTGAAGCAAAGAATTTGTGATGCTTACTTTCAAATACCCAGGGTAGAAATTCAATTTTTAATTGCTCACTTGTAACACTCATTATAGATAATGCGTTTTCAAAGGCCTCTAAGTGGTCAATTATGGAAGTGGCCCCCCCTTTAGAAAATGGGCGTACTGTATTCTTTAGGAATTTTATTATTGTGGGGGTGTCATACACTTTATTTGGTATATCACTGGACCTTACTGGGGATTTTTTGTTTGAGCTAGAGTGCCTTTCATTTGAAGCGTAATAATTTTCTGGTCCCCCAGAGTTATGTAGTTGTCTAGGGGAAAAAGTTATCTCTGGGCCTGAATTAGGGCTATAGTTTGGGTAACTTTGTCTATCCTCCCGCCTGGGATCTTGACTATCATTTCTGTCCCAGTCCTTATAGCTGCTAATTTGTCTCTGTAATTTATTTATTGCATGCTCATATGCTTTTTCAGCCTCATGATATCTAGCTCTTAAAGTTTTATTTTCATCTTGGCACTTTTGATATTCTTCTTCGAAAGTTTTAAAATCAGCCATTAGTTCCTGATTATATTTATCTAAATCAGAAGCCTTATGGAAAACCTCTGTCTTTGTCTGAATAAAGGCATCTTGAAATTCTCGTAATTAATTATTTTCATCCCTTAGCCGCCCTATTTGTCTGTTCTGTCCTGCCATTAGGTTAGACATTTCACAGCTCAAATACATTAGGATCGGCCAAGTTTAGAAAATTAATTCATCACGCCCCCTAAGTTCCGTGCATCTATTAAGTTGCAGTAACATTTGGTATAATTCCCCATCTTCAAACCACATATCTTTAACTAAATCTTTGGCCTTATCTTTACACTCATTAATATACCTGGAGACATCGTCCCCAATATCAAGTCTAGTCATGATGTGATTCATGGCGTCTAATTTGAGCATTTTTTTCTGAATCACTTCATTGACGGAGGACATTGGGGAGGACACAATTTCGTCTTGCACAGAAACGCTAGCATTACTTTTTGCTGAAGACATCGTTATTTTAGTGTTTGTACTTAATAAGATAAAATGCTAATACAATTTTGACCAATAAGAGAGAGAGAGATAAAAAAAAATATCTTCAAAATATCAATATCAACTTTGAAATATGACAAAATTAATATTTTTATTAATCTTGAAATATGAAAAAATAATATTTCTGATTAATTTTGAAATATGAAAAATTAATATTTTTATGAATTTTGAAATATGAAAAATGTATATTTCTTTCATGTAATTAGCAAGAGTCCATGAGCTAGTGACGTATGGGATATACATTCCTACCAGGAGGGGCAAAGTTTCCCAAACCTCAAAATGCCTATAAATACACCCCTCACCACACCCACAATTCAGTTTTTACAAACTTTGCCTCCTATGGAGGTGGTGAAGTAAGTTTGTGCTAGATTCTACGTTGATATGCGCTCCGCAGCAAGTTGGAGCCCGGTTTTCCTCTCAGCGTGCAGTGAATGTCAGAGGGATGTGAGGAGAGTATTGCCTATTTGAATGCAGTGATCTCCTTCTTCGGGGTCTATTTCATAGGTTCTCTGTTATCGGTCGTAGAGATTCATCTCTTACCTCCCTTTTCAGATCGACGATATACTCTTATTTATATACCATTACCTCTGCTGATTCTCGTTTCAGTACTGGTTTGGCTTTCTACAAACATGTAGATGAGTGTCCTGGGGTAAGTAAATCTTATTTTCTGTGACACTCTAAGCTATGGTTGGGCACTTTGTTTATAAAGTTCTAAATATATGTATTTAAACATTTATTTGCCATGACTCAGAATGTTCAACATTCCTTATTTTTCAGACAGTCAGTTTCATATTTGGGATAATGCATTTCAATTATTCATTTTTTCTTACCTTCAAAAATTTGACTCTTTTTCCCTGTGGGCTGTTAGGCTCGCGGGGGCTGAAAATGCTTCATTTTATTGCGTCATTCTTGGCGCAGACTTTTTTGACGCAAAAAATCTTTTCCGTTTCCGGCGTCATACGTGTCGCCGGAAGTTGCGTCATTTTTTTACGTTATTTTGCGCCAAAGATGTCGGCGTTCCGGATGTGGCGTCATTTTTGGCGCCAAAAGCATTTAGGCGCCAAATAATGTGGGCGTCTTATTTGGCGCCAAAAAATATGGGCGTCACTTTTGTCTCCACATTATTTAAGTCTCATTTTTCATTGCTTCTGGTTGCTAGAAGCTTGTTCTTTGGCATTTTTTCCCATTCCTGAAACTGTCATTTAAGGAATTTGATCAATTTTGCTTTATATGTTGTTTTTTCTCTTACATATTGCAAGATGTCTCACGTTGCATCTGAGTCAGAAGATACTACAGGAAAATCGCTGTCTAGTGCTGGATCTACCAAAGCTAAGTGTATCTGCTGTAAACTTTTGGTAGCTATTCCTCCGGCTGTTGTTTGTATTAATTGTCATGACAAACTTGTTAATGCAGATAATATTTCCTTTAGTAAAGTACCATTGTCTGTTGCAGTTCCCTCAACATCTAAGGTGCAGAATGTTCCTGATAACATAAGAGATTTTGTTTCTGAATCCATCAAGAAGGCTATGTCTGTTATTTCTCCTTCTAGTAAACGTAAAAAATCTTTTAAAACTTCTCTCCCTACAGATGAATTTTTAAATGTACATCATCATTCTGATTCTGATGACTCTTCTGGTTCAGAGGATTCTGTCTCAGAGATTGATGCTGATAAATCTTCATATTTATTTAAAATGGAATTTATTCGTTCTTTACTTAAAGAAGTACTAATTGCTTTAGAAATAGAGGATTCTGGTCCTCTTGATACTAATTCTAAACGTTTAGATAAGGTATTTAAATCTCCTGTGGTTATTCCAGAAGTTTTTCCTGTTCATAATGCTATTTCTGAAGTAATTTCCAAAGAATGGGATAAATTGGGTAATTCTTTTACTCCTTCTAAACGTTTTAAGCAATTATATCCTGTGCCGTCTGACAGATTAGAATTTTGGGACAAGATCCCTAAAGTTGATGGGGCTATTGCTACCCTTGCTAAACGTACTACTATTCCTACGTCAGATGGTACTTCGTTTAAGGATCCTTTAGATAGGAAAATTGAATCCTTTCTAAGAAAAGCTTATCTGTGTTCAGGTAATCTTCTTAGACCTGCTATATCATTGGCTGATGTTGCTGCAGCTTCAACTTTTTGGTTGGAAACTTTAGCGCAACAAGTAACAGATCATGATTCTCATGATATTATTATTCTTCTTCAGCATGCTAATAATTTTATCTGTGATGCCATTTTTGATATTATCAGAGTTGATGTCAGGTTTATGTCTCTAGCTATTTTAGCTAGAAGGGCTTTATGGCTTAAAACTTGGAATGCTGATATGGCTTCTAAATCAACTCTACTTTCCATTTCTTTCCAGGGTAACAAATTATTTGGTTCTCAGTTGGATTCTATTATCTCAACTGTTACTGGTGGGAAAGGAACTTTTTTACCACAGGATAAAAAATCTAAGGGTAAAAACAGGGCTAATAATCATTTTCGTTCCTTTCGTTTCAACAAAGAACAAAAGCCTAATCCTTCATCCTCAGGAGCAGTTTCAGTTTGGAAACCATCTCCAGTCTGGAATAAATCCAAGCCTGCTAGAAAGCCAAAGCCTGCTTCTAAGTCCACATGAAGGTGCGGCCCTCATTCCAGCTCAGCTGGTAGGGGGCAGGTTACGTTTTTTCAAAGAAATTTGGATCAATTCTGTTCACAATCTTTGGATTCAGAACATTGTTTCAGAAGGGTACAGAATTGGTTTCAAGTTGAGACCTCCTGCAAAGAGATTTTTTCTTTCCCGTGTCCCAGTAAATCCAGTGAAAGCTCAAGCATTTCTGAATTGTGTTTCAGATCTAGAGTTGGCTGGAGTAATTATGCCAGTTCCAGTTCCGGAACAGGGGATGGGGTTTTATTCAAATCTCTTCATTGTACCAAAGAAGGAGAATTCCTTCAGACCAGTTCTGGATCTAAAAATATTGAATCGTTATGTAAGGATACCAACATTCAAGATGGTAACTGTAAGGACTATCTTGCCTTTTGTTCAGCAAGGGAATTATATGTCCACAATAGATTTACAGGATGCATATCTGCATATTCCGATTCATCCAGATCATTATCAGTTCCTGAGATTCTCTTTTCTGGACAAGCATTACCAGTTTGTGGCTCTGCCGTTTGGCCTAGCTACAGCTCCAAGAATTTTTACAAAGGTTCTCGGTGCCCTTCTGTCTGTAATCAGAGAACAGGGTATTGTGGTATTTCCTTATTTGGACGATATCTTGGTACTTGCTCAATCTTTACATTTAGCAGAATCTCATACGAATCGACTTGTGTTGTTTCTTCAAGATCATGGTTGGAGGATCAATTTACCAAAAAGTTCATTGATTCCTCAGACAAGGGTAATCTTTCTGGGTTTCCAGATAGATTCAGTATCCATGACTCTGTCTTTAACAGACAAGAGACGTCTAAAACTGATTTCAGCTTGTCGAAACCTTCAGTCACAATCATTCCCTTCGGTAGCTTTATGCATGGAAATTCTAGGTCTTATCACTGCTGCATCGGACGCGATCCCCTTTGCTCGTTTTCACATGCGACCTCTTCAGCTTTGTATGCTGAATCAATGGTGCAAGGATTACACAAAGATATCTCAATTAATATCTTTAAAACCGATTGTTCAACACTCTCTAACATGGTGGACGGATCACCATCGTTTAATTCAGGGGGCTTCTTTTGTGCTTCCGACCTGGACTGTAATTTCAACAGATGCAAGTCTCACAGGTTGGGGAGCTGTGTGGGGATCTCTGACGGCACAAGGAGTTTGGGAATCTCAGGAGGTGAGATTGCCGATCAATATTTTGGAACTCCGTGCAATTTTCAGAGCTCTTCAGTTTTGGCCTCTTCTGAAGAGAGAATCGTTCATTTGCTTTCAGACAGACAATGTCACAACTGTGGCATACATCAATTATCAAGGAGGGACTCACAGTCCTCTGGCTATGAAAGAAGTATCTCGAATTTTGGTTTGGGCGGAATCCAGCTCCTGTCTAATCTCTGCGGTTCATATCCCAGGTATAGACAATTGGGAAGCGGATTATCTCAGTCGCCAAACGTTGCATCCGGGCGAATGGTCTCTTCACCCAGAGGTATTTCTTCAGATTGTTCAAATGTGGGAACTTCCAGAAATAGATCTGATGGCGTCTCATCTAAACAAGAAACTTCCCAGGTATCTGTCCAGATCCCGGGATCCTCAGGCGGAGGCAGTGGATGCATTATCACTTCCTTGGAAGTATCATCCTGCCTATATCTTTCCGCCTCTAGTTCTTCTTCCAAGAGTAATCTCCAAGATTCTGAAGGAATGCTCGTTTGTTCTGCTGGTAGCTCCGGCATGGCCTCACAGGTTTTGGTATGCGGATCTTGTCCGGATGGCCTCTTGCCAACCGTGGACTCTTCCGTTAAGACCAGACCTTCTGTCGCAAGGTCCTTTTTTCCATCAGGATCTAAAATCCTTAAATTTAAAGGTATGGAGATTGAACGCTTGATTCTTGGTCAAAGAGGTTTCTCTGACTCTGTGATTAATACTATGTTACAGGCTCGTAAATCTGTATCTAGAGAGATATATTATAGAGTCTGGAAGACTTATATTTCTTGGTGTCTTTCTCATCATTTTTCTTGGCATTCTTTTAGAATACCGAGAATTTTTCAGTTTCTTCAGGATGGTTTAGATAAGGGTTTGTCCGCAAGTTCCTTGAAAGGACAAATCTCTGCTCTTTCTGTTCTTTTTCACAGAAAGATTGCTATTCTTCCTGATATTCATTGTTTTGTACAAGCTTTGGTTCGTATAAAACCTGTCATTAAGTCAATTTCTCCTCCTTGGAGTTTGAATTTGGTTCTGGGAGCTCTTCAAGCTCCTCCGTTTGAACCTATGCATTCATTGGACATTAAATTACTTTCTTGGAAAGTTTTGTTCCTTTTGGCAATCTCTTCTGCCAGAAGTGTTTCTGAATTATCTGCTCTTTCTTGTGAGTCTCCTTTTCTGATTTTTCATCAGGATAAGGCGGTGTTGCGAACTTCTTTTGAATTTTTACCTAAAGTTGTGAATTCCAACAACATTAGTAGAGAAATTGTGGTTCCTTCATTATGTCCTAATCCTAAGAATTCTAAGGAGAAATCGTTGCATTCTTTGGATGTTGTTAGAGCTTTGAAATATTATGTTGAAGCTACTAAGTCTTTCCGAAAGACTTCTAGTCTATTTGTTATCTTTTCCGGTTCTAGAAAAGGCCAGAAAGCTTCTGCCATTTCTTTGGCATCTTGGTTGAAATCTTTAATTCATCTTGCCTATGTTGAGTCGGGTAAAACTCCGCCTCAGAGGATTACAGCTCATTCTACTAGGTCAGTTTCTACTTCCTGGGCGTTTAGGAATGAAGCTTCGGTTGATCAGATTTGCAAAGCAGCAACTTCGTCCTCTTTGCATACTTTTACTAAATTCTACCATTTTGATGTATTTTCTTCTTCTGAAGCAGTTTTTGGTAGAAAAGTACTTCAGGCAGCGGTTTCAGTTTGAATCTTCTGCTTATGTTTTTCATTAAACTTTATTTTGGGTGTGGATTATTTTCAGCAGGAATTGGCTGTCTCTATTTTATCCCTCCCTCTCTAGTGACTCTTGTGTGGAAAGATCCACATCTTGGGTAATCATTATCCCATACGTCACTAGCTCATGGACTCTTGCTAATTACATGAAAGAAAACATAATTTATGTAAGAACTTACCTGATAAATTCATTTCTTTCATATTAGCAAGAGTCCATGAGGCCCGCCCTTTTTTTGTGGTGGTTATGATTTTGTATAAAGCACAATTATTCCAATTCCTTATTTTTATATGCTTTCGCACTTTTTTATCACCCCATTTCTTGGCTATTCGTTAAACTGAATTGTGGGTGTGGTGAGGGGTGTATTTATAGGCATTTTGAGGTTTGGGAAACTTTGCCCCTCCTGGTAGGAATGTATATCCCATACGTCACTAGCTCATGGACTCTTGCTAATATGAAAGAAATGAATTTATCAGGTAAGTTCTTACATAAATTGTTTTTTATGAATTTTGAAATATGAAGAATTAATATTTTTATGAATTTTGAAATATGAAAAATTAATATTTTTATGAATTTTGAAATATGAAAAATTAATATTTTTTTTTTATCAATTTTTTTTAATATGAAAAATGTATATTTTTATCAATTTTTCAAAAATTAATTTTTAATAATATTTCAAAATATTAATATTAATCTTGAACACAAAAATCAATATTTCAATTTTCAAAAAAAAAAAACTTCTATATTTTCAAAATATCAATTCGAAATATGAATTTTTTTTCTCTCTTCTATAATAATTTCTATTTACCACAAATATACTATATCAATATGATAATTACTTATAATATCTCACGCAGTGCCTCCATACAATATGTCAGTATGTTTATGAAAATCTTAGCAGTATTCTCTAAACAATGTGTAAGTATATGGCAGGGAATATATTTAACAATCTTCCTTTAAACTAAACCTGCAATCAAACATACATTTGCTAAGACAATAAAATTAATCTAAATATCTGAATTCTTTATTATTAGTAAATAACTATGAACATGTTGATACGTACATATTTGTAATGATTAGAATATGAGTTAATATTATATGCGTTAAAACAAAAACTATTTAAAATATGCTATGCAAAGCTCATGCCAATTTAATTTAAACCCAATCTTTCATTCAGAGCTGCATTTAAAATATTGAGAATATATGAGACCTAAAATAGCAGTTACAAACATTCAGCAATATGATTTACAGTGTTAATTTAAGCAATAGGATAATATATATGTTCTGCTATTCAACTGCAATCCTAATACAAAATTAACTTACAATATCAGAACTTGCACAGATGATTTACTTAGCAAATCAGATACAGATTTAAACAATACCTAGGCTTATGATTACCAATTTAAAATACAATATACTTCACCAATTTTGAACCAATTCGTAGCGTTCTTTAGGTCATCTCAGAAGACAGATAAGTAATTTTTGCAATCAATGAGAAGGAGGTAGTCAGCTTGTTTAGATTGGTTTTAAAATGCCCAGCAGCAGATATCATCCAAAGTTAAAACAGCCTTCCTCTTATTTCTCTTTTGCTTACTTATATATGTTTTCAATCATTGATGACATCATGTGGGTGGCACTACGGGAGCTGACCTTCCCATTGGTTATCTGGGAAGTCTGATCGGATTGGCCCTTGGAAATTTCATTTTTAACAGCCAGAAAGAACCTTCTGGCTGTAGTTCTCGCAACATAACATCAGGTGGCAGCATTACAAACAGACAGTACAAAAACAATGCAGCATGACAATACATACAAATTCATTTAACCAACATTTTTAGCCAGTGAAATATTTCTTTAAACTATGTAATAACTGCCATAATTTCTTGTATTAATCTCTCCCAATATTAATTATAGGTGAAGCGGCATCAGATTAATTTCCTGATTGTTTTGATATGAAACGTCATGTTTTATATTATTAACATTGTATTATATTAAAGCAACTTAACACTGCTAATTATTAGCTTAAAATGCATTATAATTTTATCAGTATTCTGGCATTTCTTTGCAAATAACAGCTTATTTTTATATCTCCAGATTGGTAGTATTTAAAACTCCTGATATACTGCATTCACCCAGATATAGTATGTGACATTTCTGTGTATTTCTTCCTGAATACATAAATCCTTTTTATGTAGATCTGAAATAAAAATAAATGTTAATGATCACTTCTCTTCAGGTCCATAAACATCTATTCATGTTCTTAAACACACAGAGGCTAAGATATTCATGCTTTCAAAATATGTATGTCTTGTATTTATTTTCCTAGTATATTTTATTTGAAATCTAACTACAGTTGCTTTGAAATCATAATGTAAGCCATGTGTCTTCACTGTGTGCTGTATGTTCAGAGTCACACCTTAGCATTTGTCTGTGTTTTCTCTGTGTTATCAGCCACACAGCCTGAGCCACTCAAGCAAAATCTGTGCTAATTATCAGTCCCTTGAAGAATGTTTGCATCTCTCACATCTTTTCAGACGGATCAGCATTTTCCTTGGAGGAAATCCATATATGGGCCTGTATCCTGAAACTGTTTTAGTTTCCATTTTCTTGCTAAATTATACAATTGCATAATTTAGCATATTGAGTGTGTGAGATCTCCCAGAAATAATCCTTTGTTCTACTTTTAGCCAAGAATGTCTCCTGTGCAATTGAAGAAGTGGGGGAGAACTAAGCCTGTCTGAAGTCAGTTCTGAATGCAATGAGTCTTTTTCTTCTGTTAAGTGTGATCAGTCCACGGGTCATCATTACTTCTGGGATATTACTCCTCCCCAACAGGAAGTGCAAGAGGATTCACCCAGCAGAGCTGCATATAGCTCCTCCCCTCTACGTCACTCCCAGTCATTCTCTTGCACCCAACGACTAGATAGGATGTGTGAGAGGACTATGGTGATTATACTTAGTTTTATATCTTCAATCAAAAGTTTGTTATTTTAAAATAGCACCGGAGTGTGTTATTACCTCTCTGGCAGAGTTTGAAGAAGAATCTACCAGAGTTTTGCTATGATTTTAGCCGGAGTAGTTAAGATCATATTGCTGTTCTCGGCCATCTGAGGAGTGAGGTAAACTTCAGATCAGGGGACAGCGGGCAGATGAATCTGCATAGAGGTATGTAGCAGTTTTTATTTTCTGACAATGGAATTGATGAGAAAATCCTGCCATACCGATATAATGTCATGTATGTATACTTTACACTTCAGTATTCTGGGGAATGGTACTTCACTAGAATTACACTGTAAGAAATACATAAAGCTGTTTAATAACTAGAGATTATGTTTAACGTTTTTGCTGGAATGTAAAATCGTTTTCATTTGCTGAGGTACTGTGTGAATAAATGTTTGGGCACTATTTTTCCACTTGGCAGTTGCTTAATCTGTTTTTCTGACAGTTTCTGTTCTCCCTCACTGCTGTGTGTGAGGGGGAGGGGCCGTTTTTTGGCGCTTTTACTATGCATCAAATATTTCAGTCAGCAACTCATTGTATTCCCTGCATGATCCGGTTCATCTCTACAGAGCTCAGGGGTCTTCAAAACTTATTTTGAGGGAGGTAATTTCTCTCAGCAGAGCTGTGAGAATTATAGTTTGACTGAGATAAAAAACGTTTATTCTGTAATTTGTTTCCTGCTTTCAGAATTTGTTATCTTTGCTAATGGGATTAAACCTTTGCTAAAGTTGTGTTGTTTACAAGGATTGAGGCTATAACTGTTTCAATTTATTAATTTTCAACTGTCATAGATCTTCTGTGCTTCTTAAAGGCACAGTACGTTTTAATATTATTCTAATTGAATTGTATTTCCAAGTTGCAAGTTTATTTGCTAGTGTGTTAAACATGTCTGATTCAGAGGATGATACCTGTGTCATTTTTTGCAATGCCAAAGTGGAGCCCAATAGAAATTTATGTACTAACTGTATTGATGCTACTTTAAATAAAAGTCAATCTGTACAAATTGAACAAATTTCACCAAACAACGAGGGGAGAGTTATGCCGACTAACTCGCCTCACGTGTCAGTACCTACATCTCCCGCTCAGAGGGAGGTGCGTGATATTGTAGCGCCGAGTACATCTGGGCGGCCATTACAAATCACATTACAGGATATGGCTACTGTTATGACTGAGGTTTTGGCTAAATTACCAGAACTAAGAGGTAAGCGTGATCACTCTGGGGTGAGAACAGAGTGCGCTGATAATATTAGGGCCATGTCAGACACTGCGTCACAGGTGGCAGAACATGAGGACGGAGAACTTCATTCTGTGGGTGACGGTTCTGATCCAAACAGACTGGATTCAGATATTTCAAATTTTAAATTTAAACTGGAAAACCTCCGTGTATTACTAGGGGAGGTGTTAGCGGCTCTGAATGATTGTAACACAGTAGCAATACCAGAGAAAATGTGTAGGTTGGATAAATATTTTGCGGTACCGACGAGTACTGAGGTTTTTCCTATACCTAAGAGACTTACTGATATTGTTACTAAGGAGTGGGATAGACCCGGTGTGCCGTTCTCACCCCCTCCGATATTTAGAAAAATGTTTCCAATAGACGCCACCACAAGGGACTTATGGCAAACGGTCCCTAAGGTGGAGGGAGCAGTTTCTACCTTAGCTAAGCGTACCACTATCCCGGTGGAGGATAGCTGTGCTTTTTCAGATCCAATGGATAAAAAGTTAGAGGGTTACCTTAAGAAAATGTTTGTTCAACAAGGTTTTATATTGCAACCCCTTGCATGCATTGCGCCGATCACGGCTGCAGCGGCATTCTGGATTGAGTCTCTGGAAGAGAACATTGGTTCAGCTACTCTGGACGACATTACGGACAGGCTTAGAGTCCTTAAACTAGCTAATTCATTCATTTCGGAGGCCGTAGTACATCTTACTAAACTTACGGCGAAGAATTCAGGATTCGCCATTCAGGCACGCAGGGCGCTGTGGCTAAAATCCTGGTCAGCTGATGTTACTTCTAAGTCTAAATTGCTTAATATACCTTTCAAAGGGCAGACCTTATTCGGGCCCGGGTTGAAAGAGATTATCGCTGACATTACAGGAGGTAAAGGCCATGCCCTGCCTCAGGACAAAGCCAAGACTAGACAGTCTAATTTTCGTTCCTTTCGTAATTTCAAAGCAGGAGCAGCATCAACTTCCTCTGCACCAAAACAGGAAGGAGCTGTTGCTCGCTACATACAAGGCTGGAAACCTAACCAGTCCTGGAACAAGGGCAAGCAGACTAGGAAACCTGCTGCTGCCCCTAAAACAGCATGAATTGAGGGCCCCCGATCCGGGATCGTATCTAGTGGGGGGCAGACTTTCTCTCTTCGCCCAGGCTTGGGCAAGAGATGTTCAGGATCCCTGGGCGCTAGAGATAATATCTCAGGGATACCTTCTGGACTTCAAATACTCTCCTCCAAGAGAGAGATTTCATCTGTCAAGATTGTCAACAATCCAGACAAAGAAAGAGGCGTTTCTACGCTGCGTACAAGAGCTCTTGTTAATGGGAGTAATCCATCCAGTTCCACGATCGGAACAGGGACAGGGGTTTTACTCAAATCTGTTTGTGGTTCCCAAAAAAGAGGGAACTTTCAGACCAATCCTGGACTTAAAGATCCTAAACAAATTCCTAAGAGTTCCATCGTTCAAGATGGAGACTATTCGGACAATTTTACCTATGATCCAAGAGGGTCAATACATGACCACTGTAGATTTAAAAGATGCTTACCTTCACATACCGATTCACAAAGATCATTATCGGTACCTAAGGTTTGCCTTCCTAGACAGGCATTACCAGTTTGTGGCTCTTCCATTCGGATTGGCTACAGCTCCAAGAATCTTCACAAAGGTTCTGGGTGCTCTTCTGGCGGTACTAAGACCGCGGGGAATCTCGGTAGCTCCATACCTAGACGACATTCTGATACAAGCTTCAAGCTTTCAAACTGCCAAGTCTCATACAGAGTTAGTGCTGGCATTTCTAAGGTCACATGGATGGAAGGTGAACGAAAAGAAAAGTTCACTCGTTCCACTCACAAGAGTTCCCTTCCTGGGGACTCTTATAGATTCTGTAGAAATGAAGATTTACCTGACAGAGGACAGGCTAACAAGACTTCAAAGTGCTTGCCGCACCCTTCATTCCATTCAACACCCGTCAGTGGCTCAATGCATGGAGGTAATCGGCTTAATGGTAGCGGCAATGGACATAGTACCCTTTGCACGCTTACACCTCAGACCACTGCAACTGTGCATGCTAAGTCAGTGGAATGGGGATTACTCAGACTTATCCCCTTCTCTGAATCTGGATCAAGAGACCAGAAATTCTCTTCTATGGTGGCTTTCTCGGCCACATCTGTCCAGGGGGATGCCATTCAGCAGACCAGACTGGACAATTGTAACAACAGACGCCAGCCTTCTAGGTTGGGGTGCCGTCTGGAATTCTCTGAAGGCTCAGGGACAATGGAGTCAGGAGGAGAGTCTCCTGCCAATAAACATTCTGGAATTGAGAGCAGTTCTCAATGCCCTCCTGGCTTGGCCCCAGTTGACAACTCGGGGGTTCATCAGGTTTCAGTCGGACAACATCACGACTGTAGCTTACATCAACCATCAGGGAGGGACAAGAAGCTCCCTAGCTATGATGGAAGTATCAAAGATAATTTGCTGGGCAGAGTCTCACTCTTGCCACCTGTCAGCAATCCACATCCCGGGAGTGGAGAACTGGGAGGCGGATTTCTTAAGTCGTCAGACTTTTCATCCGGGGGAGTGGGAACTTCATCCGGAGGTCTTTAACCAAATACTTCGACGTTGGGGCAAACCAGAGATAGATCTCATGGCGTCTCGACAGAACGCCAAGCTTCCTCGTTACGGGTCCAGATCCAGGGATCCAGGAGCAGTCCTGATAGATGCTCTGACAGCACCTTGGGACTTCAGGATGGCTTACGTGTTTCCACCCTTCCCGTTGCTTCCTCGATTGATTGCCAGAATCAAACAAGAGAGAGCATCAGTGATTCTAATAGCACCTGCGTGGCCACGCAGTACTTGGTATGCAGACCTGGTGGACATGTCATCCTGTCCACCTTGGTCTCTACCTCTGAAACAGGACCTTCTGATACAGGGTCCCTTCAAACATCAAAATCTAACTTCTCTGAAGCTGACTGCTTGGAAATTGAACGCTTGATTTTATCAAGACGTGGATTTTCTGAGTCAGTTATTGATACCTTAATACAGGCTAGGAAACCTGTTACCAGAAAGATTTACCATAAGATATGGCGTAAATACCTATATTGGTGTGAATCCAAAGGTTACTCTTGGAGTAAGGTTAGGATTCCTAGGATATTGTCTTTTCTACAAGAAGGTTTAGAAAAGGGTTTATCTGCTAGTTCATTAAAGGGACAGATCTCAGCTCTGTCCATTCTGTTACACAAACGTCTGTCAGAAGTTCCTGACGTCCAGGCTTTTTGTCAGGCTTTGGCCAGAATTAAGCCTGTGTTTAAAACTGTTGCTCCACCATGGAGTTTAAACCTTGTTCTTAATGTTTTACAGGGCGTTCCGTTTGAACCCCTTCATTCCATTGATATAAAGTTGTTATCTTGGAAAGTTCTATTTTTAATGGCTATTTCCTCGGCTCGAAGAGTCTCTGAATTATCAGCCTTACATTGTGATTCTCCTTATTTGATTTTTCATTTGGATAAGGTAGTCCTGCGTACTAAACCTGGGTTCTTACCTAAGGTAGTTACTAATAGGAATATCAATCAAGAGATTGTTGTTCCTTCTTTATGCCCAAATCCTTCTTCAAAGAAGGAACGTCTACTGCACAACCTGGATGTAGTCCGTGCTCTAAAATTTTACTTACAGGCAACTAAGGAATTTCGACAAACGTCTTCTCTGTTTGTCATTTACTCTGGGCAGAGGAGAGGTCAAAAAGCTTCCGCTACCTCTCTTTCTTTTTGGCTTCGTAGCATAATTCGTTTAGCTTATGAGACTGCTGGACAGCAGCCTCCTGAAAGAATTACAGCTCATTCTACTAGAGCTGTGGCTTCCACTTGGGCCTTCAAGAATGAGGCCTCTGTTGAACAGATTTGCAAGGCTGCAACTTGGTCTTCGCTTCATACTTTTTCCAAATTTTACAAATTTGACACTTTTGCTTCATCGGAGGCTATTTTTGGGAGAAAGGTTCTTCAGGCAGTGGTTCCTTCTGTATAAAGAGCCTGCCTATCCCTCCCGTCATCCGTGTACTTTTGCTTTGGTATTGGTATCCCAGAAGTAATGATGACCCGTGGACTGATCACACTTAACAGAAGAAAACATAATTTATGCTTACCTGATAAATTCCTTTCTTCTGTAGTGTGATCAGTCCACGGCCCGCCCTGTTTTTAAGGCAGGTAAATATTTTTTAATTTATACTCCAGTCACCACTTCACCCTTGGCTTTTCCTTTCTCGTTGGTCCTTGGTCGAATGACTGGGAGTGACGTAGAGGGGAGGAGCTATATGCAGCTCTGCTGGGTGAATCCTCTTGCACTTCCTGTTGGGGAGGAGTAATATCCCAGAAGTAATGATGACCCGTGGACTGATCACACTACAGAAGAAAGGAATTTATCAGGTAAGCATAAATTATGTTTTTTTTTACTGATCAGTGAAATATCTGATCAAAGATACAGCTTTATTAATCTTGAAATATATGATTAAAATATATATTTATTAATCTCACATATACCTTGACAGAATAGTTTGCAGGCTTATCTGCTGCAGGTATGATCAGTCATATTTCTAACAAGACATGTTAATGCTAGAAGACTGTCAGTTTTCCCTTAAGGGGTAAGTAAGCCATTTTCTTAGACTCATAACAGATTAAGGCTTATTAATGGGCTCTATACTGGTTGACACTATTGTGGGCTAAATCGATTGATTTATTTCATATTTAGATGGCTTTTACAGTGTTCTGTGTAATTAAAAGCACTTTTGGGAACGTTTTTATTCGCCTGGCATTTAGTTAGACTACTATTTCAGTCAGAAAGGCCCCTTCACTCTGGTATGCAGAGGAAGGAGGCCCCGTTTTCGCGCCTCAATTGCGCAGTTTACTTCCATGGCAGTGCATGCAGCTTCATGTGAGGGGTCCTGTGGCTACAAAAACGGACTCTGGAAGGTTTATTTCAGTGCTGAATAACTCTCAGGGAAGGTAAAAAGCCGCATCAAGGCTGTGGCAGTGATTGTAGTGTACTAAAATTGTTTAATTGAGCAAATAGCTCCGGTTTGCTCATTTTAAGGGTTAAAGTCTTGAAACTTGGTGTGCAATACTTTCAAGGCATTAGGACTCTGGGGTGAAAATTTTGTAAAAATCGGACATTGCCTTCATTGTTTTTCAACATATCAGAAATAAAGTGTGCCTGTTTTATTATTTAAAGGGACAGTAACGCTTTTCTTTAAAAACGCTTTTATTGCATTATTAGCCTGCCAAATTCTGTCTAACATGTCTATACCTTCAGATGGCTTTTGTTCTGTGTGTATGAAAGCCAAGGTGGTTCCCCCTATTAATGTATGCGCAAATTGTGTCATAGCGTCCAAACAAAGTATGGACAGTACTGCCACATTGAATAAGATTGCCCAAGATGATTCTTTTAATGAAGGTAGTGGGGATAGTTCTTCATCCTCTCCTTCTGTATCAACACCAGTTTTGCCCGCGCAGGCGATACCTAGTTCATCTAGCGCGCCAATGCTTGTTACTATGCAACAATTAACAGCAGTAATGGATAATTCTATAGCAAATCTGTTATCCAAACTGCCGTCCTACCCTAGAAAGCGTGACAGCTCAGTTTTAAATACAGAAGATGAGCAGGTTGGCGCTGAGGACAATTTATCTGTTATACCCTCACATCAATCTGAATTGGCAGTGAAGGAGGGTCTGTCTGAGGGGGAAATTTCTGATTCAGGAAAAGTTTCTCAGCAGGCAGACACTGATGTCGTAACATTTAAATTTAAGCTAGAACATCTCTGCGCCCTGCTTAAGGAGGTCCTAACTACTCTTGATGACTGTGATTCTTTGGTAATTCCAGAGAAATTGTGCAAGATAGACAAATTCTTAGAGGTCCCAGTGCACGCTGATGCCTTTCCGATACCCAAGCGGGTGGCGGACAAAGTGACTAAGGAGTGGGAAAAGCCAGGTATACCTTTTGTTCCACCTCCTATATTCAAGAAAATGTTCCCCATTGTTGACCCCAGAAGGGATGCATGGCAAACGGTTCCTAAGGTTGAGGGGGTAGTGTCAACGTTGGCTAAGCGCACAACTATTCCTATTGAGGACAGTTGCGCTTTTAAAGATCCTATGGATAAAAAATTGGAAGGATTGCTAAAGAAGATATTTGTTCAACAAGGTTTCCTTCTTCAACCAATCTCGTGGATTATTCCTGTCACCACGGCAGCGTATTTTTGGTTCGAGGAACTAGAAAATTCGCTCCAAAAAGAGACTCCATATGATGAAGTCATGGACAGAATTCACGCACTAAAGTTGGCTAATTCCTTTATTTTGGATGCCACTTTCCAATTGGCTAAGTTAGCGGCGAAAAATTCAGGTTTTGCAATAGTGGCGCGCAGAGCGCTTTGGCTAAAATCCTGGTCGGCGGATGTGTCGTCCAAGAATAAATTGCTTAATATTCCTTTCAAGGGTAAGACCCTTTTCGGGCCGGAATTGAAAGAAATTATTTCAGATATTACTGGTGGAAAGGGACATGCCCTCCCACAGGATAGGCCTTTCAAGGCTAAGAACAAATCTAATTTTCGTTCCTTTCGCAATTTCAGGAACGGACCGAATCCTAACTCTGCGGCCTCCAGACAAGAAGGCAACTCTTCCCAGCCTAAACCAGCATGGAAACCATTGCAAGGCTGGAACAAGGGTAAACAGGCCAAGAAGCCTGCTGCTGCTACCAAGACAGCATGAAGGGGTAGCCCCCGATCCGGGACCGGATCTAGTAGGGGGCAGACTTTCTCTCTTCGCTCAGGCTTGGGCAAGAGATGTTCCGGATCCCTGGGCACTAGAAATAGTCTCTCAGGGGTATCTTCTAGAGTTCAAGGAACTTCCTCCAAGGGGAAGGTTCCACATGTCTTGCTTATCTTCAGACCAGATAAAGAGACAGGCATTCTTACATTGCGTAGGAGACCTATTAAAAATGGGAGTGATAAACCCAGTTCCAACAGTGGAACAAGGTCTGGGTTTTTACTCAAACCTGTTTGTAGTTCCCAAAAAAGAGGGAACTTTCAGGCCAATTCTGGATCTAAAAATTCTAAACAAATTCCTCAGAGTTCCATCATTCAAAATGGAAACCATTCAGACAATTTTACCGACAATCCAGGAGGGTCAATATATGACTACCGTGGACTTAAAGGATGCGTACCTGCATATTCCTGTCCACAAAGATCATCATCAGTTCCTGAGGTTCGCCTTTATGGACAAACATTACCAGTTAGTGGCTCTTCCGTTCGGTTTAGCCACTGCTCCCAGAATCTTCACAAAGGTGCTAGGGTCCCTTCTAGCGGTTATACGGCCGAGGGGCATTGCTGTAGCACCTTATCTAGACGACATTCTAATCCAAGCGTCGTCTCTTTCCAAAGCAAAGGCTCGTACAGACATTGTTCTAGCCTTTCTCAGATCTCACGGGTGGAAGGTGAACGTAGAAAAGAGTTCCCTGTCCCCGTCTACAAGAGTTCCCTTTTTGGGAACAATAATAGATTCTTTAGAGATGAAGATCTTCCTGACAGAGGTCAGAAAGTTAAAGCTTCTAAACGCTTGTCAAGTTCTTCACTCTATTCTTCAGCCTTCCATAGCTCAGTGCATGGAATTAGTAGGATTGATGGTTGCAGCAATGGACATAGTTCCTTTTGCTCGAATTCATCTAAGACCATTACAACTGTGCATGCTCAATCAGTGGAATGGGGACTATGCAGACTTGTCTCCCCAGATTCAAGTAGACCAGGTAACCAGGAATTCTCTCCGCTGGTGGTTGTCTCACAATCACCTGTCTCAGGGAATGAGTTTCCGCAGACCAGAGTGGGTCATTGTCAGGACCGACGCCAGTCTCTTAGGCTGGGGTGCGGTCTGGGACTCTCTGAAAGCTCAAGGTCTATGGTCTCGAGAAGAGTCTCTTCTTCCGATAAACATTTTAGAACTGAGAGCGATATTCAATGCGCTCCTGGCGTGGCCTCACCTAGCAAAGGCCAAATTCATAAGGTTCCAGTCGGACAATATGACGACTGTAGCGTACATCAATCATCAGGGGGGAACAAAGAGTTCCTTAGCGATGAGAGAGGTATCCAAGATCATCAAATGGGCGGGGGAGTGGGAACTCCACCCGGAGGTTTTTGCCCAGTTAACTCAACTATGGGGCATTCCAGATATGGATCTGATGGCGTCTCGCCAGAACGCCAAGGTTCCTCGATACGGGTCCAGATCCAGGGATCCCAAGGTGACACTGGTGGATGCATTAGTGGCGCCTTGGTCGTTCAACCTAGCTTATGTATTTCCACCGTTCCCTCTCCTTCCCAGGCTTGTAGCCAGGATCAAACAGGAGCAGGCCTCGGTGATTCTAATAGCCCCTGCGTGGCCACGCAGGACTTGGTATGCAGACCTGGTGATTATGTCATTGGCTCCACCATGGAAGCTACCTTTGAGGCAGGATCTTCTAGTACAAGGTCCGTTCGAACATCCAAATCTAGTCTCTCTCCAACTGACTGCTTGGAAATTGAACGCTTGATTCTATCTAAGCGTGGGTTTTCAGATTCAGTCATAGATACTCTGGTTCAAGCCAGAAAACCTGTAACTAGGAAGATTTACCATAAGATATGGCAAAAATATATCCGTTGGTGTGAATCCAAGGGATTCCCTTGGAGTAAAATTAAAATTCCTAGGATACTTTCCTTTCTCCAAGAAGGTCTGGATAAAGGTTTGTCAGCTAGTTCCTTAAAAGGACAGATATCTGCTCTGTCTGTTTTGTTACACAAACGTCTGGCAGCGGTGCCAGATGTACAGGCGTTTGTACAGGCGTTAATTAGAATCAAGCCTGTTTACAGACCCATGACTCCTCCTTGGAGTCTAAATTTAGTTCTTTCAGTTCTTCAGGGGGTTCCGTTTGAACCCATGCATTCCATAGATATTAAGTTACTATCTTGGAAAGTTCTGTTTTTGGTTGCTATTTCTTCTGCTAGAAGAGTTTCTGAATTATCTGCTTTGCAGTGTACTTCTCCCTATCTGGTATTCCATACAGATAAGGTAGTTTTACGTACCAAGCCTGGTTTTCTTCCAAAGGTCGTTTCCAACAGGAATATTAACCAGGAAATTGTTGTTCCTTCTCTGTGTCCGAATCCAGTTTCAAAGAAGGAATGCTTGTTACACAATCTAGATGTGGTCCGTGCTTTAAAGTTCTATTTAGAAGCAACAAAGGATTTCAGACAGACATCATCCTTGTTTGTTGTGTATTCTGGTAAGAGGAGAGGGCAGAAAGCTACTGCTACCTCTCTTTCTTTTTGGCTGAAAAGCATCATCCGATTGGCTTATGAGACTGCCGGACTGCAGCCTCCTGAACAAATTACAGCTCATTCTACTAGAGCTGTGGCTTCCACATGGGCCTTCAAGAACGAGGCTTCTGTTGATCAGATCTGTAAGGCAGCGACTTGGTCTTCTCTGCATACTTTTGCCAAATTTTACAAATTCGATACTTATGCTTCCGTTTAGGTAACCTGGTTTGCTCCCTCCCTTCATCCGTGTCCTAAAGCTTTGGTATTGGTTCCCACAAGTAAGGATGAAGCCATGGACCGGACACACCAATGTTGGAGAAAACAGAATTTATGTTTACCTGATCAATTTCTTTCTCCAACGGTGTGTCCGGTCCACGGCCTGCCCTGGTTTTTAATCAGGTTTGAAAAATTTCTTTCTTTATATACTACAGTCACCACGGCACCCTATAGTTTCTCCTTTTTCTCCTAACCGTCGGTCGAATGACTGGGGGGTGGAGCCAGAGGGGGGGCTATATGGACAGCTGTTGCTGGGTGCTCTCTTTGCCATTTCCTGTAGGGGAAGAGAATATCCCACAAGTAAGGATGAAGCCGTGGACCGGACACACTGTTGGAGAAAGAAATTTATCAGGTAAACATAAATTCTGTTTTCCCTTGCTACGTCCCAAGCCTCAGTGGTGTCACATGCAGTGCCCTGCGGTTCCTCTATAACTCCTAGTGGAGTTTATTTAAAAGCAGAAATTGCTACCCAGGTATCTTCAGTGGTATCTGCAACATTATTTGCCATTCCCAGATTACAGGGAAAATGCAAGAGGAAATCTAGAAATTCAGAAAGTAAGGTGCCTGTCCTCAGATCTGCTTCCCAAGTTGCCCTTCTCATAAGTCTGATGAGGAAGATACATCAGGACTTTCTGAGGGTGAAATCTCAGATTCGGACAGTGTAATTCTTTCTTCTGAGACTGAGGAGGTATCCTTCAGATTTAAGCTTGAACACCTTCGTGTATTGTTAAAAGTGGTTTTAGCTACTTAAGATGACTCCGATACCCCTGTCGTTGTCACTCCTAAGAAATCTAGTAAACTTAATAGTTTCTTTGATGAACCTTCCACTTCAGAGGTTTTTCCTGTGCCGGACCGTGCTAGGGAGATTATCTCACAGGAATGGGAGAAACCAGGGGTGTCTTTTTTCCCATCTCCCATTTTTGAGAAAATGTTTCCTGTCAAGGACTCCATTAAAGACCCTTGGTATACTGTACCCACAGTTGAAGGGGCCATTTCCACTCTGGCTAAGAGAACCACTATTCCTATTGAGGATAGCTGCTCTTTTAAGGATCCGATGGACAAGAAGCTGGAGGCTTATTTGAAAATGATTTATGATCATCAAGGTCTCAAATGGCAACCTGCGGTGTGTATTGCCACTGTGACTAGTGCGGCTTCTTATTGGTTCAATGCCTTGTCTGATTCTCTTCAAGTAGAGACTTCCTTGGATCAAATTCAGGATAGGATTAAAGCTCTTATGTTGGCCAATTCCTTTATTGCAGATGCCATTTTACAGGTTGTTAGCCTAGGAGCTAAATCTTCTAGTTTCGCTGTCCTAGCCCGCAGGGCGTTATGGTTGAAATCCTGGTCTGCGGACGTTTCCTCTAAAGTCAAGCTTCTGGTGATTCCTCACAAGGGTAAAATCTTGTTTAGACCCAGTTTGGCAGAAAGTATCTCTGATATTACAGGTGGAAAAGGGTCTTTTTTACCTCAAGATTAGAAGAATAGGTAAGCCTTCCCCTTCTTCCAAGCAGGAACAATCCAAGTCTTCTTGGAAACCCAATCAGTCTTGGAACAAGTGGAAACAAGGAGAAACCTGCAGCTGATTCCAAATCAGCATGAAGGGTTTGCCCCTGATCCGGGATCGGATCAGGTGGGGGGCAGACTTTCTCAGTTCTCTCAAGCCTGGATACGAGCTGTCCCATATCCCTGGACTGTGGACATAGTATCCCTGGGTTACAAATTGGAATTCAAGACTTTTCCTCCCAGAGGCAGATTCCTTCTCTCAAGATTATCTGCAGACCAGATAAAGAGAGAGGCATTCTTGAAATGTATACAATATCTTTCCTCCCTGGGAGTGATAGTTCCAGTTCCAGTGCAGGAACAGGGTCTCGGGTTTTACTCCAACCTTTTGTGGTTTCCAAAAAAGAGGGAACTTTCTGTCCCATTCTAGACTTGAAGTGTCTAAAAAGTTTCTCATAGTTCCATCCTACAAGATGGAGACTATATGCTCCATTCTTCCTTTAGTACAAGAGGGTCAGTTCATGACAACCATAGAAATAAAGATGCATATCTTCATGTTCCTATTCACAGGGACCATCACAGATTCCTGAGATTTGCCTTTCTGGACAAACATTTCCAGTTTGTGGCCCTTCCAAAAATCATTTCCACTTGCCTCTCTCTTCAGACTACTGCTCACCCTTCAGTGGCTCAATGTATGGAGGTTATCGGTCTGATGGTGGCTTCCATGGACATCATTCGTTTTGCTTGATTCCATTTGAGAGCTCTCCAGTTGTGCATGCTCAGACAATGGAATGGCAACCATGCGGATCTATCTCAAAGAATAGAGTTAGATCAGTCGTCAAGGGATTCTCTCCCGTGGTGGATTTCTCGGGAACATTTGTCTCAGGGCACATGCTTTCAGAGACCTTCCTGGGTGATCGTGACCACGGACGCCAGCCTGCTGGGCTGGGGAGCAGTCTGGAACTTGTTAAAAGCTCAGGGCCTTTGAACTCGGGAGGAGTCTGCTCTTCCAATCAACATCTTGGAGTTGAGGTCGATTTACAATACTCTATTGGCTTGGCCTCAGTTGTCCTTAGCCCAGTTTATCAGGTTCCAGTAAGACAACATAACCTCTGTGGCTTACATCAATCACCAGGGAGGAACTCTGAGTTCCTAAGCCATGAAGGAGGTTACTCTGATTCTTCAGTGGGCAGAGACCCACAATTGCTGTCTATCTGCCATCCACATTCCAGGAGTAGACAACTGGGAAGCAGATTTTCTCAGCAGACAGACTTTTCATCCCGGAGAGTGGGAACTCCTTTCAGAGGTGTTTTCCAGCTTAGTCCTCAAATGGGGTACGGTTCAAGGTCAAGAGATCCGCAGGCCATTCTGATAGATGCTCTGGCGGTTCCTTGGGTTTTCAGGTTGGCATACCTGTTTCCTCTGTTTACTCTCCTTCCACGAGTCATTGCTCGTATCAAACAGGAGAGGACTTGGTGATTCTAATAGCCCCTGCATGGCCTCGCAGGATCTGGTTTGCAGACCTAGTGGAGATGTCATCTCTCCCACTTTGGAGACTACCTCTGAGGAAGAACCTCCTGATTCAGGTTCCCTTCCTTTATCCATATCTCATTTCTCTGAAGCTGACTGCTTGGAGATTGAACGCTTAAAGCGTGGTCTCTCTGAGTCGGTCATTGAGACCATGATTCAGGCTTGCAAGCCTGTTAATAGAAAGATTTACCATAAGATATGGCGTAAATATCTTTATTGGTGTGAATCCAAGGGCTACTCTTGGAGTAGAATTAGAATTCCTAGAATTTTATCTTTTCTTCAGGAAGTCCTGGAGAAGGGATTGTCAGTCAGTACACTGAAGGGTCAGATTTCTGCTTTATCAGTTTTACTACATAAACGTTTGGTGGATGTGCCAGATGTGCAATCTTTTTGTCAGGCCTTGGTCAAAATCAGGCCTGTCTTTAAGTCTGTTTCTCCTCCTTGGAGCCTTAACCTTGTTCTTAAAGTTTTACAGCTGGCTGACATTAATGTTCAATCTTGGAAGGTTTTGTCTCAGAACTCTTAGCACTGTAGTGTGATTCCCCTTATCTTATTTTTCATGCCGATAAGGCGGTTCTTTGTACTAAGTTAGGTTTCCTTCCTAAGGTTGTTTCTAATAGAAATATAAATCAGGAAATTGTTGTTCCCTCTCTGTGTCCTAATCCTTCTTTCAAAGAACGTTTGATACACAATTTGGATGTTGTACATGCTCTTAAATTCTACTTACAGGCGACTAAGGATTTTGGCCAGTCCTCTTTGTCGTTTCTCTGGAAAATGTAAAGGTCAGAAAGCTAATGCTACTACTCTTTCTTTTTGGTTACGAAGTATAATTCGTTTGGCTTATGAGACTGCTGGACAGTAGCCTCCTGAGAGAATTACGGCTCATTCCACAAGAGCTGTTTCCTCTTCTTGGGCTTTTAAAAATGAAGCTTCTGTGGAACAAATTTGCAAAGCTGCAACTTGGTCTTCTCTACATACTTTTTCTAAATTCTACAAATTTGATACTTTTGCCTCGGCTGAGGCTTATTTTGGGAGAAAGGTTCTTCAAGCGGTGGTGCCTTCTGTTTAGGACTGCCTTATTGTCCCTCCCTATTTATCCATGTCCTCTAGCATGGGTATTGGGTAATTACTCAAGCCGTGGACTCACCATATCTTAGGAAAGAAAAATAAATTTATGCTTGCCTGATAAATGTATTTCTTTCCGGTTATGGTGAGTCCACGGCCCCACCCATTATTTTAAGACAGTTGTTCTTTTGACTAAAAACTTAGGCACCTCTACACCTTGTGTTACTCCTTTTTCTCCATTTACCTTTGGTTGAATGACTGGGGGTTGTGGGTAAGGGAGTGATACTTAGCAGTTTAACTGTGGTGCTCTTTGCCTCCTCCTGCTGGCCAGGAGTGATATTTCCAACAGTAATTACTCAAGCCGTGGACTCACCATATCCGGAAATAAATAAATGTATCAGGTAAGCATAATTTTTTGTTTTTTTCTTATCACATAAGTCACTAGAGGCTAAGAGATTCTTAAGGTTTTTAACTCTCTTATAAACAATCTTAGGTTTCATAGTTATTTTATCCCCTAAAAACATGATCAAACATGAAAGTGACTTAAAGGGATACTAAAACCAAAGTATCTATTTCATGATTCAGATAGAGCATGCAATTTGAAGCAACTTTCTTATTTACTCCTATTATCAATTTTTCTTAGTTCTTTTGCTATCTTTATTTAAAAAGCAGGAATGTAAAGCTTAGGAGCTGGCCCATTTTTGGTTAAGTACCTGGGTTACGCTTGCTTATTGGTAGCTAAATGTAGCCACCAATAAGCAAGCACTATCCAGGGTGCTGAACCTAAAATGGGCCGGCTCCTAAGCTTTACATTCCTGCATTTTAAATAAAGATAGCAAGAGAACAAAGAAAAATTGATAATAGGAGTACATTAGAAAGTTGCTTAAAATTGCATGCTCTATCTGAATCATGAAAGAAAAAATATGGGTTTAGTATCCCTTTAAGTTTTTTCCATTAATACAGCAAATAATGTTCAGGATCTCAATACCAATGATATGCTTGTATGCAAACGCTAAGAACAAACACATTTTTCCTGGACAAAGCTAGTCAAATGCCTTTTATAGGTCAAAATGCTTTTAAATGTATTTATCCCTTTGCAAGATCAATTTTAGAAAAGCAGCTCATGTGGTGGATTCATCTGTGTCAGTTCTTTAAAGGGACAGTAAAGTCCAAATTAAACTTTTCATGATTTGGATAGAGCATGACATTTTAAACAACTTTCCAATTTACTTATGTTATCAAATTTGCTTTGTTCTCTTGGTATCTTTTATTGAAGAGTAAAACTAGGTAGGCTCATAAGAGCTCAGGATTGCATGCGTCTTTAGTACTCTGTCGCAGCAGTGTTTTGCAACATTATTTGTAGCTTTGTTATACAATGTTGCAAAACACTGCTGCCATAGAGTACTAAAGATACGTGCACACTCCTGAGAACAAAGCAAATTTGATAACAAAAGTAAATTGGAAAGTTATTTAAAATTGCATGCTCTAGCAGAATCATGAACTACAGAGAAAATAAAAAATAAATTAAAAAAAATCATCTTTTTTTGCAAACTGGGTACTGGCAGACAGCTGCCAGTAGCCAAGATGGCTCCTAATAAGTTAGAGGGGGAGAGTTAGAGAGCTTTTTTGGGGGGGGATCAGAGAGGTTGGGGGCTAAGTGGGCCAAGATGGCTCCTAATAAGTTAGAAGGGGAGGGTTAGAGAGCTGTTTGGGAGGGATCAGGGGGTCTGATTTGTCAGGTAGGAGGCTGATCTCTACACTAAATCTAAAAGTAACCCTGCAAGCTCCCTACAAGCTACCTAATTAACCCCTTCACTGCTAGCCATAATACACGTGTGATGCGCAGCGGCATTTAGCGGCCTTCTAATTACCAAAAAGCAACGTCAAAACCATATATGTCTGCTATTTCTGAACAAAGGGGATCCCAGAGAAGCATTTACAACCATTTGTGCCATAACTGCACAAGCTGTTTGTAAATAATTTCAGTGAGAAACCTAAAGTTTGTGAAAAAGTGAACAATTGTATTTATTTGATCGCATTTGGCGGTGAAATGGTGGCATGAAATATACCAAAATGGGCCCTAGATCAATACTTTGGGTTGTCTACTTCACTACACTAAAGCTAAAATTAACCCTAGAAGGATATAAAGAACAAGAGAGGCGCATGTTTGTACCAATAACACTAATGACAAGAACAGGTATAACCCTAATCAGGGTACTCACATTTGTGAGGAGCACTCAGACAGTGCTACTGGATACAGGCTGGATATTTTGCAGCAACCCAGCTCACTGTTCAGTCTTGGATATCCAGAAGAGAGGATCACAAGAAGTCTACATAGGCAAATAAAACAGAAGGGGCGCCTGTGTGTGCCAGTAGTATAATATATTAGTATATAGATAAAAACCCCTATACAGGGTACTCACATTTGGGAGGAGCACTCAGACAGTGCTATTAGGAACAGGCTGGGTAGTTGGCAGCAATCCAGCTTACTGGTCACTTCGATAAGCCAAAGCTCTGGAACTCAGGAACAGCAAGACCCTGGTAATGAACTGCAACAATAGAGATATAGCAGTCTCTGCAGCTGTAGGCTCCCAGTTGGAGTAATTAGTAAATAGGGCTATATTAAAGGTTCCAAAAAATGTATGATAATAATAAAAGCAGGTTTATTAAAAAAGGAAATGTTAAAATACAATGGAACCCTAAGGTGGGAAGTGCTAACAGCCCACCTTAACTTAATGCAACGCGTTTCTCAGTGTATCAAAACACTGTTTCATCAGGCATAAAATACAAGCTAAAAAAGTGCCTATAAATATACCAGCCCTACTAATCACAAGCACAAGTGAGAAAATAATCAATGCATACACCTGGGAGACCACTCCTACAAGAGCAGCAAATTCCCAGCAGATTAACCCTTTGTTGGAAACTGCATACATCATTGTATCAAAGATTTCAAAGAAAATTATATATGATTATATGAAAAAAGAAATAATGAAATACAAATTGATATTATATATTTGAAGTACATGTTATCCAAAATTCATGACAACAACAAAAAATGAACTATTGACCCCTAGATAAAAGGATATATATATATATATATATATATATATATATATATATATATATATAGATGAAGGAAGGCACTCTCTGGTCTTGTCTGAGGAAGAGGAGTGTGTCCCCGAAACGTCATACTTGATTTATTAAAACTATTCACTTAAAAGACCAGAGAGTGCCTTCCTTCATCTATATACTTACCTGCTGGCACCCTGGCATTTGCCTTTGAAAGTGAGAGTGCTCTCTTTGAACATTTTATATATATATATATATATATATATATATATATGAACCATAGTTATAAAAGTATAGGATTGAATATATTCACGTATCCAATCAAAGAAGGACCAAGGCTGCACAGGGTTCTAATTGCTTTATTACTAAAATTATACACAAAAGGACTCACATAGAATCCGGAACGTCTATGCTCCACCCAAATTCCAAAAAGACACAATACACATAATGTTAAAAAGCATTGAGAGGTAAATAAACACAACCCCTGCTGAAAAAGTATTCCTAAACATGAAACAGGATACTGCAGTATGCTACTCCTAAACTAATGCTAGAACCAAAAAATTGGGCAAGCAATGTAAGCCAGAGAGCACACTTTGCATTATTATCTCAAGTAACTGGTTACTGCACAGTGAGTACAAAAGAGAACCAAGTACAAACTGGCTGACGTTAGCACGTAATCAAGTTGGATCTGTACCTTGTGGACACTGTGTTTACTGCATGTACATAAAGAGATCAACCAGTTTCTGCACACCAACTAGAAAAAAAGTGCATTACGTTAGAGACAGAACAGAATTTCTTGTACGTCAAAGAATGTAATTTATCTATTGAATTGTCCATGTCCCAGATTCTATGGCCTAGATTTGGAGTTCGGCGGTAAAAGGGCTGTTAACGCTCCGCGGGCTTTTTTCTGGCCGCACCATAAAATTAACTCTGGTATCGAGAGTTCAAACAAATGCTGCGTTAGGCTCCAAAAAAGGAGCGTAGAGCATTTTTACCGCAAATGCAACTCTCGATACCAGAGTTGCTTACGGACGCGGCCGGCCTCCAAAACGTGCTCGTGCACGATTCTCCCATAGGAAACAATGGGACTGTTTGAGCTGAAAAAAAACCTAACACCTGCAAAAAAGCAGCGTTCAGCTCCTAACGCAGCCCCATTGTTTGCTATGGGGAAACACTTCCTACGTCTGCACCTAACACTCTAACATGTACCCCGAGTCTAAACACCCCTAACCTTACACTTATTAACCCCTAATCTGCCGCCCCCGCTATCGCTGACCCCTGCATATTTTTTTTAACCCCTAATCTGCCGCTCCGTAAACCGCCGCCACCTACGTTATCCCTATGTACCCCTAATCTGCTGCCCTAACATCGCCGACCCCTATATTATATTTATTAACCCCTAATCTGCCCCCCTCAACGTAGCCGACACCTGCCTACACTTATTAACCCCTAATCTGCCGAGCGGACCTGAGCGCTACTATAATAAAGTTATGAACCCCTAACCCGCCTCACTAACCCTATCATAAATAGTATTAACCCCTAATCTGCCCTCCCTAACATCGCCGACACCTAACTTCAATTATTAACCCCTAATCTGACGACCGGAGCTCACCGCTATTCTAATAAATGTATTAACCCCTAAAGCTAAGTCTAACCCTAACACTAACACCCCCCTAAGTTAAATATAATTTTTATCTAACGAAATAAATTAACTCTTATTAAATAAATGATTCCTATTTAAAGCTAAATACTTACCTGTAAAATAAATCCTAATATAGCTACAATATAAATTATAATTATATTATAGCTATTTTAGGATTAATATTTATTTTACAGGCAACTTTGTAATTATTTTAACCAGGTACAATAGCTATTAAATAGTTAAGAACTATTTAATAGTTACCTAGTTAAAATAATAACAAATTTACCTGTAAAATAAATCCTAACCTAAGATATAATTAAACCTAACACTAGACTATCAATAAAATAATTAAATAAACTACCTACAATTACCTACAATTAACCTAACACTACACTATCAATAAATTAATTAAACACAATTCCTACAAATAAATACAATTAAATAAACTAGCTAAAGTACAAAAAATAAAAAAGAACTAAGTTACAGAAAATAAAAAAATATTTACAAACATAATAAAAATATTACAACAATTTTAAACTAATTACACCTACTCTAAGCCCCCTAATAAAATAACAAAGCCCCCAAAATAAAAAATTCCCTACCCTATTCTAAATTAAAAAAGTTACAAGCTCTTTTACCTTACCAGCCCTGAACAGGGCCCTTTGCGGGGCATGCCCCAAGAATTTCAGCTCTTTTGCCTGTAAAAGAATAAATACAATACCCCCCCCCCAACATTACAACCCACCACCCACATACCCCTAATCTAACCCAAACCCCCCTTAAATAAACCTAACACTAAGCCCCTGAAGATCTTCCTACCTTGTCTTCACCATACCAGGTTCACCGATCCGTCCTGAAGAGCTCCTCCGATGTCCTGATCCAAGCCCAAGCGGGGGCTGAAGAGGTCCATGATCCGGTCAAAGTCTTCATCCAAGCGGGGCAGAAGAGGATCTTCCATCCGATTGAAGTCATCATCCAGGCGGCATCTTCTATGGTCTTCCATCCGGAGCGAAGCGGCAGGATCCTGAAGACCTCCAGCACGGAACATCCATCCGGACCGACGACTGAACGACGAATGACTGTTCCTTTAAGGGACGTCATCCAAGATGGCGTCCCTCGAATTCCGATTGGCTGATAGGATTCTATCAGCCAATCGGAATTAAGGTAGGAATTTTCTGATTGGCTGATGGAATCAGCCAATCAGAATCAAGTTCAATCCGATTGGCTGATCCAATCAGCCAATCAGATTGAGCTCGCATTCTATTGGCTGTTCCGATCAGCCTTAATTCTATTCTATTGGCTGTTACGATCAGCCTTAATTCCGATTGGCTGATAGAATCCTATCAGCCAATCGGAATTCGAGGGACGCCATCTTGGATGACGTCCCTTAAAGGAACAGTCATTCGTCGTTCAGTCGTCGGTCCGGATGGATGTTCCGCGCTGGAGGTCTTCAGGATCCTGCCGCTTCGCTCCGGATGGAAGACCATAGAAGATGCCGCCTGGATGATGACTTCAATCGGATGGAAGATCCTCTTCTGCCCCGCTTGGATGAAGACTTTGACCGGATCATGGACCTCTTCAGCCCCCGCTTGGGCTTGGATCAGGACATCGGAGGAGCTCTTCAGGACGGATCGGTGAACCTGGTATGGTGAAGACAAGGTAGGAAGATCTTCAGGGGCTTAGTTTTAGGTTTATTTAAGGGGGGTTTGGGTTAGATTAGGGGTATGTGGGTGGTGGGTTGTAATGTTGGGGGGGGGGTATTGTATTTATTCTTTTACAGGCAAAAGAGCTGAAATTCTTGGGGCATGCCCCGCAAAGGGCCCTGTTCAGGGCTGGTAAGGTAAAAGAGCTTGTAACTTTTTTAATTTAGAATAGGGTAGGGAATTTTTTATTTTGGGGGCTTTGTTATTTTATTAGGGGGCTTAGAGTAGGTGTAATTAGTTTAAAATTGTTGTAATATTTTTATTATGTTTGTAAATATTTTTTTATTTTCTGTAACTTAGTTCTTTTTTATTTTTTGTACTTTAGCTAGTTTATTTAATTGTATTTATTTGTAGGAATTGTGTTTAATTAATTTATTGATAGTGTAGTGTTAGGTTAATTGTAGGTAATTGTAGGTAGTTTATTTAATTATTTTATTGATAGGGTAGTGTTAGGTTTAATTATATCTTAGGTTAGGATTTATTTTACAGGTAAATTTGTTATTATTTTAACTAGGTAACTATTAAATAGTTCTTAACTATTTAATAGCTATTGTACCTGGTTAAAATAATTACAAAGTTGCCTGTAAAATAAATATTAATCCTAAAATAGCTATAATATAATTATAATTTATATTGTAGCTATATTAGGATGTATTTTACAGGTAAGTATTTAGCTTTAAATAGGAATCATTTATTTAATAAGAGTTAATTTATTTCGTTAGATAAAAATTATATTTAACTTAGGGGGGTGTTAGTGTTAGGGTTAGACTTAGCTTTAGGGGTTAATACATTTATTAGAATAGCGGTGAGCTCCGGTCGTCAGATTAGGGGTTAATAATTGAAGTTAGGTGTCGGCGATGTTAGGGAGGGCAGATTAGGGGTTAATACTATTTATGATAGGGTTAGTGAGGCGGGTTAGGGGTTCATAACTTTATTATAGTAGCGCTCAGGTCCGCTCGGCAGATTAGGGGTTAATAAGTGTAGGCAGGTGTCGGCGACGTTGAGGGGGGCAGATTAGGGGTTAATAAATATAATATAGGGGTCGGCGATGTTAGGGGCAGCAGATTAGGGGTACATAGGGATAACGTAGGTGGCGGCGATTTGCGGTCGGAAGATTAGGGGTTAATTATTTTAAGTAGCTGGCGGCGACGTTGTGGGGGGCAAGTTAGGGGTTAAGAAATATAATATAGGGGTCGGCGGGGTTAGGGGCAGCAGATTAGGGGTACATAAGTATAACGTAGGTGGCGGTCGGCAGATTAGGGGTTAAAAATTTAAATCGAGTGGCGGCGATGTGGGGGGACCTCGGTTTAGGGGTACATAGGTAGTTTATGGGTGTTAGTGTACTTTAGGGTACAGTAGTTAAGAGCTTTATGAACCGGCGTTAGCCAGAAAGCTCTTAACTCCTGCTATTTTCAGGCGGCTGGAATCTTGTCGTTAGAGCTCTAACGCTCACTTCAGAAACGACTCTAAATACCAGCGTTAGAAAGATCCCATTGAAAAGATAGGCTACGCAAATGGCGTAGGGGGATCTGCGGTATGGAAAAGTCGCGGCTGAAAAGTGAGCGTTAGACCCTTTAATCACTGACTCCAAATACCAGCGGGCGGCCAAAACCAGCGTTAGGAGCCTCTAACGCTGGTTTTGACGGCTACCGCTGAACTCCAAATCTAGGCCTATGTGTGCAAAACAACAAGAGAGCTCAAGACTAGGGTACGTGAACATAGGGACAATATTAAAAATAATGATAAGGACAGTCCAGTGGCAAGACACTTTAAGATGTTTCACAATTCAGATCATAGTAAATTACAGATGATGGGCATTGAACAGCTAAAAGAGAATAGACGAGGGGGTAACTTGGATAGGATCATTTTACAACATGAATCAAGATGGATTCATAGACTAAATACACTTAGTCCCAATGGTTTGAATGAGAAGATAGAGTACTCCTGTTTTTTATAATGACAGTAAACATAGAACAACTTTGCAAATATTAAGAATATCTAGTGTACATATATATATATATTAGAAAACATCAATATAAAATAGGATTTAATAATCTCTTATTATGTACCTATGGACCCAATAAGGTTTTTTAGAAAAAGACCAAGTTTTCTAACACTCAAATTCTGCAGGTCTAGTTTAGCGGTAGGAATGCTCCTCCCTTGTTAAGCTGTAATAGAGACAGTAGAATATTTATTTGGTTAGTATGTGGGTAGATTTATGATTCTCCTTTCTCTGTAACTATCAAGCATTAATAGTAAGCATATAAGTGAGAAATGTATGAGGATTTCATGTATAGATACAACTAAAAAGAGGGTTAAAAATCTATATATTTATGTTTCTAGAAACACTATGGATGTTCATAATAGTGATAAAATGAAGATACAATTGTAAATACTCTATTTCTCTTGCATTCTCTAGTGTCTGCTAAGGTCCCATCTATGAGGTGTAACAATTTAAATAAAAATTTAGGTAGAATTAAGTAAATGTTGAATCTATTTTACTAAAGTTAAAAGATGTTTGCAATTATGTGAATAAACATTCCTTATAGGCAGTAACTGCAGTAACATCAAAAATAAAAAGGTAAAAAATTATTGTATTTAAAGGAAATATTCCAGTGATTAGAGGCGTAACTCTGATATGGAAAACTGAATAAAAGAAGAGACAAGCCTCTAGAGAGCACATCTGATGAAGCCCCGTTGTTAACCTTCAGTTGGAGGCGCGAAACGCGTCATGAGGAGTCACTGGTGACGTCACAGCCACGATCAGGCAATTCAAACCTACACGCTGAAACAATCCAAGGATTTCCCTAACGGAAAGGCAAGTGAAGACGCTAACCCACCCTCCACAATGAACAGTCCTGCAGCCCTTCTGGGTGGTGAATAAGTGCAGATGGATAAGAGGTGAGGTTAGTGGTTCAAAGTCTTGCTAATCGTTAGCGTATGCATCGCAAAGTGGAATAAGTATCCAATATATCTTGTTACAATCAGATTTGTTCAGTCATCTGATACATTGTATACATCATCTGCTAAGTGGATTCAAAAGAGAACTTTACTCTAGATATAAGATGTACAGATATACAGATGAAAAAAAGCAGCAACATATACACATTTATTGTTGAATCCCATGTTTTCCGCCTGAGCGTGTTTTTTAAACTTGTGTGCCGGGCAAGAAAAACCTGTGCATTTGTTCTGCTACAAGAAGTTTGTTTGTATTCAACACCAGAGCGTGCTTTATACACTATGTGCCTGGTAACTTTGGATATCATATAGAACTTCCATATCATCTGTTCAGTTTCTGGGGCCCCATTTTTTTAGTTCCACCAGCAGTAACCGGTGACTTGAGATAATTATCCAAAGTGTGCTCTCTGGCTTACATTGCTTGCCCAATTTTTTGGTTCTAGCATTAGTTTAGGAGTAGCATACTGCAGTATCCTGTTTCATGTTTAGGAATACTTTTTCAGCAGGGGTTGTGTTTATTTACCTCTCAATGCTTTTTAACATTATGTGTATTGTGTCTTTTTGGAATTTGGGTGGAGCATAGACGTCCCGGATTCTATGTGAGTCCTTTTGTGTATAATTTTAGTAATAAAGCAATTAGAACCCTGTGCAGCCTTGGTCCTTCTTTGATTGGATACGTAAATATATTCAATCCTTTTTTTTTACTTTATTTTATTTGTCAAGTTAATAAACAGAAAAAGTAAATATCTCTAGCCATGCAAGGCAGTATATGTTTTGTACAGAGAAATAAAAATGTATAGCGTACTTGCCTTACACAACTCTAATCAATATCTTGACATTTTATACATTATAATTTGACAGAACAGATCGCAGATATCTAAATTATTTCTAAACAATATGAAGTCATACCCACATACAGGGAGATTAAGTTATAAGGCGAGAGAGGGTAGAGAGGGGTTGAAGAAGAAAAAAAATAATAATATTTAGATATTAGTAAATTCAGTACCAAGATACTGGAAAAATCCCCCTTAACATAAGACCCTCAAAACATGTGGATTTGTGAAACAGTTGAGTCAATATAAACTGTGTAGAAACAGGAAATAGCTGAATTATATCAATCCATTTATTAAAAAAGTCTTGAATTTGTTTATTCTGTATAATAGAAATATTATGTTGTTCAAAAATAATTTGTAGTTTAACCGCTTCAATGAATGATCTAAGAGTGGGCGATTTTTTATTCTTCCAATTTCTCAATATTAAATTACGGGCCACTAAAATTATCGTGTTAACTAAGTCCAGATTCTGATCTTCTATGTTTAAGAGAAAAATATTTCTTGGAATAAGGAGAGAGTAAACCGACATGGATTAATTTATCCAAAAGTTTATTTTCTGCCAAAATTGTCTTATTTTAGGACAATACTAGAAACAGTGAAGTAAATCTGCTCCCGGCATATGGCATTTGTAGCAGAGACCTAACTGTCCAGGTGTCCATTTAGCTAGCCTCTTAGGTGAGATATAAGCATTGTTAATGAGCTTTAGATGCGATTCCTTCCAGGAGGAACGAAGGGGGGCCGCGTTTAGCCATTTGATAGCTTGCTTAATATTATCTATGTTTATTTCCTCTAAATGTTTGGACCAATATTCCAGAAACTGCTCAAGATTTAACTGTCCCCGTTTTGCCAAGAGAATCTTGTATAATAGTGCTATTGAGTGTTTCCCTTGCCGATATGTGTTAATAAAATCCCCAATTATTCCAAAGTTTTTTAGCCAGGGTCCCGTCTGTAGTTTTTTATTTATATAGTGTCGAAGCTGTAAAAAAGCATACAAACTTTTGTTATGCAGATTATATTTGGAAGCTAGATTCTCAAAAGTTCTTATATTTGAACTCTCATCTAGTAACTGTGCTATATTAGTTAGGCCCCTTTCCGCCCATCTTCTGAATATCAAATATTGACAACCTGGTGTAAACTCCGGGTTGCCTTCAATTGGTAAAAACGCTGACATATGGTAGTTAATTTCCAGGCGAGAACATAATTGCTGCCATGCTTTAACCACATTGAATACACTGATATTAACCTTGATGTTATCTGGGAGTTGTGAATGTGGGCAGTGTAGGATTGCTTTAAGTGAGAATGGTTGTATAAGGTTCTCTTCAATTGTCAAATTGGTCAGATGATTAGATGCTAAAAGCCAATCTACCCCGTGGCGTGCTAAAATGGCAATATTATATGCCCTGATATCGGGGCAAGTCCTCCTGCTTCCTTGGGATGAGATAGTTTAGGGATTGCGAGCATATGTCTGGACTTATTTCAAAAAAATGTGCACATATCCGGTTAAAGATCCTAATGTCTTTATCTTTGATATATAATGGAAGATTGTTCAGTATGTATAGTATTTGGGGAAATATAATGGTTTTAATCAGCATTACTTTAGCAGAAAGTGGAATAGGAAAAAGGGTCCAACGTTGTAGTTTTGATATTATATGTGTAAAATAGGGTGTAAAATTAAGATTGTACCACATGTTTGGATCCTTGTGTAACCTAATTCCTAAATATCTAAAGCTCTCTACCTCCTTTAAGTTATGATGTTTAAAGCTATCTTTATTTCTGTGAATCCAGAGAATATCTGTTTTTGTGGTATTGACCTTATATCCTGAAATAGTACTAAATAAGTCTAATGCCTTTAAGGCAATTGGTATATTGGTATTGGTATTTGTAAAATATAGTAACAAATCGTCCTCGTAAAGTGACAGGACACATTTTTGACTCCCAAAGTGTATACCTTCTAGTTCTTGTCTTAGATAAATTGTGAGTGGCTCTATAGCTAAGTTGAATAAGAGAGGGGAAAGTGGACATCCCTGGCGTGTTCCCCTTTCTAGTTTGAAAAAGGATGTTTGGGTATTGTTAACAAGAATTGCAGATAGGGGATAATTGTATACGATTTTGATGAAGTTTATTAGATTTCCAGAGAAACCGAAATTAGGCAAAGCATTATAAAGGTGTTCCCAAATTATAGAGTCTAAAGCCTTCTCAGCATCGACCATCACCATAGCCAAATCCTGTTTAGGTACTAATTTGGCATGAAATTGTTTATTCCAAAAATGTTCCAACATCATGTATGTTTTCAGAATATTTTTGGTCGGAGATCTGTTGATCATGAATCCAGATTGATCTTTATGTATTATATCTTGTAATGGCACTTTTAACCTATTAGCTATTATAGAGGTAAGTAATTTGTAATCTGTATTTAACAGAGAGATAGGTCTATATGACCCAGGGTCAGATGGGTTCTTATCTTTTTTAAGAATAAGGGTGATGATCGATGCCGAGAAGAACCCGTGACATCGTTTTCCATCTATAAAATAATCATTAAATAAACAAGTCAAAACAGGGACAATTTCATCCCTAAGCAATCTGTAAAACTCGACCGGTAGTTGGTCTGGTCCTGGTGCCTTACCCAGTTTAGTTGCCTCTATAGCCTTTGAAACTTCTTCCAAACATATGGGGGCATTAACTGTTTCAATCTGATCGGGTGTGATCCTGGGACAATTAATCTTACTCCAAAAAAAAATAATAAATAAATAAATATTATCTATGTCTATTGATTTAGCCGAATATATATTCTTATAAAAATTTAAAAAAACGTTTTTAATCTCAGTAGACTTAGTAAAAGTCTGATTTCCTGAAATAATCATCTCGATGGTATTGCTCTTTTCTTTCATGTAATTAGCAAGAGTCCATGAGCTAGTGACGTATGGGATATACATTCCTACCAGGAGGGGCAAAGTTTCCCAAACCTTAAAATGCCTATAAATACACCCCTCACCACACCCACAATTCAGTTTTACAAACTTTGCCTCCAATGGAGGTGGTGAAGTAAGTTTGTGCTAGATTCTACATTGATATGCGCTCCGCAGCAAGTTGGAGCCCGGTTTTCCTCTCAGCGTGCAGTGAATGTCAGAGGGATGTGAGGAGAGTATTGCCTATTTGAATGCAGTGATCTCCTTCTACGGGGTCTATTTCATAGGTTCTCTGTTATCGGTCGTAGAGATTCATCTCTTACCTCCCTTTTCAGATCGACGATATACTCTTATTTATATACCATTACCTCTGCTGATTTTCGTTTCAGTACTGGTTTGGCTTTCTACAAACATGTAGATGAGTGTCCTGGGGTAAGTAAATCTTATTTTCTGTGACACTCTAAGCTATGGTTGGGCACTTTGTTTATAAAGTTCTAAATATATGTATTCAAACATTTATTTGCCTTGACTCAGAATGTTCAACTTTCCTTATTTTTCAGACAGTCAGTTTCATATTTGGGATAATGCATTTGATTAATCATTTTTTCTTACCTTCAAAAAATTTGACTCTTTTTTTCCTGTGGGCTGTTAGGCTCGCGGGGGCTGAAAATGCTTCATTTTATTGCGTCATTCTTGGCGCGGACTTTTTTGGCGCAAAAATTCTTTTCCGTTTCCGGCGTCATACGTGTCGCCGGAAGTTGCGTCATTTTTTGACGTTATTTTGCGCCAAAAATGTCGGCGTTCCGGATGTGGCGTCATTTTTGGCGCCAAAAGCATTTAGGCGCCAAATAATGTGGGCGTCTTATTTGGCGCTAAAAAATAAGGGCATCGCTTTTGTCTCCACATTATTTAAGTCTTATTTTTTCATTGCTTCTGGTTGCTAGAAGCTTGTTCTTTGGCATTTTTTTCCCATTCCTGAAACTGTCATTTAAGGAATTTGATCAATTTTGCTTTATATGTTGTTTTTTCTCTTACATATTGCAAGATGTCTCACGTTGCATCTGAGTCAGAAGATACTACAGGAAAATCGCTGTCTAGTGCTGGAGCTATCAAGCTAAGTGTATCTGCTATAATTTTTTGTATCTGTTTCTCCAGCTGTTGTTTGTATTGCATGTCATGACAAACTTATTAATGCAGATAAAATTTCCTTTAGTACTGTTACATTACCTGTTGCTGTTCCGTCAACATCTAATTTTCAGAGTGTTCCTGATAAACATAAGAGATTTTATTTTTTAAATCCATTAAGAAGGCTATGTCTGTTATTTCTCCTTCTAGTTTACATAAAAGTCTTTTAAAACTTCGCTTTTTTCAGATGAATTTTTAAATGAACATCATCATTCTGATACTGATAATTGTTCTTCTGGTTCAGAGGTTTCTGTCTCAGAGGTTGATGCTGATAAATCTTTGTATTTGTTCAAGATGGAATTTATTCGTTCTTTATTTAAAGAAGTATTAATTGCATTAGAAATAGAGGATTCTGGTCCTCTTGATACTAAATCTAAACGTTTAATTAAGGTTTTTAAATCTCCTGTAGTTATTCCAGAAGTGTTTAATCTCCCTGATGCTATTTCTGAAGTACTCTTCCGTTAAGACCAGTCTTTCTGTCTCAAGGTTCTTTTTTCCATCAGGATCTCAAAACCTTAATTTTAAGGTGTGGAGTTTGAACGCTTGATTCTTGGTCAAAGAGGTTTCTCTGACTCTGTGATTGATACTATGTGACAGGCTCGTAAATCTGTATCTAGAGAGATATATTATAGAGTCTGGAAGATTTATATTTTTTCAGGATGGTTTAGATAAAGGTTTGTCTGCAAGTTTCTTGAAAGACAAATCTCTGCTCTTTCTGTTCTTTTTCACAGAAGGATTGCTAATCTTCCTGATATTCATTGTTTTGTACAAGCTTTGGTTCGTATAAAACCTGTCATTAAGTCAATTTCTCCTCCTTGGAGTTTGAATTTGGTTCTGGGGGCTCTTCAAGCTCCTCCTTTTGAACCCATGCATTCTTTGGTCATTATATTACTTTCTTGGAAAGTTTTGTTCTTTTGGCCATCTCTTCTGCCAGAAGAGTCTCTGAATTATCTACTCTTTTTTGTGAGTCTCCTTTTCTGATTTTGCATCAGGATAAGGCGGTGCTGCGAACTTCTTTTGAATTTTTTACCTAAGGTTGTGAATTCTAACAACATTAGTAGAGAAATTGTGGTTCCTTCATTATGTCCTAATCCTATGAATTCTAAGGAGAAATCATTGCATTCTTTGGATGCTGTTAGAGCTTTGTAATATTATGTTGAAGCTATTAAGTCTTTCCGAAAGACTTCTAGTCTATTTGTCATCTTTTCCGGTTCTAGAAAAGATCAGAAAGCTTCTGCCATTTCTTTGGCATCTTGGTTGAAATCTTTATTTCATCATGCCTATGTTGAGTCGGGTAACACTCCGCCTCAAAGGATTACAGCTCATTCTACTAGGTTAGTTTCTACTTCCTGGGCGTTTAAGAATGAAGCTTCGATTGATCAGATTTGCAAACCAGCAACTTGGTCCTCTTTGCATACTTTTACTAAATTCTACCATTTTGATGTGTTTTCTTCTTCTGAAGCAGTTTTTGGTAGAAACGTACTTCAGGCAGTGGTTTCAGTTTGAATCTTCTGCTTATGTTTTTTCATTAAAAATGTTATTCTGGGTGTGGATTATTTTCAGCAGGAATTGGCTGTCTTTATTTTATCCCTCCCTCTCTAGTGACTCTTGTGTGGAAAGATCCACATCTTGGGTAATCATTATCCCATACGTCACTAGCTCATGGACTCTTGCTAATTACATGAAAGAAAACATAATTTATGTAAGAACTTACCTGATAAATTAATTTCTTTCATATTAGCAAGAGTCCATGAGGCCCGCCCTTTTTTGTGGTGGTTTTGATTTTTTTGTATAAAGCACAATTATTCCAATTCCTTATTTTATATGCTTTCGCACTTTTTTCTTATCACCCCACTTCTTGGCTATTCGTTAAACTGAATTGTGGGTGTGGTGAGGGGTGTATTTATAGGCATTTTAAGGTTTGGGAAACTTTGCCCCTCCTGGTAGGAATGTATATCCCATACGTCACTAGCTCATGGACTCTTGCTAATATGAAAGAAATGAATTTATCAGGTAAGTTCTTACATAAATTATGTTTTTCCTATTACTATCCAATCTTGCTAAATATTTGGCAGACTTACCGTATCGGCCCGCGTATAGTGCATTCATCCTAATCTCTTCATTTGTCATTTTGGAACTAAGAAACAGATCTCTGTTTTGTCTGGCAGTTTTATATCCATCCCAAAATACCCTAAGTGGAGTATTAATATATCTATGATAAGCCTTTATAACAGTGTTTGCTAATTGCAGCTCACAAGCTCTAATTTTCTTTTTAGTCATGATCATTTAGTATGCTTTTATTTCCCCCCTGAAATACGCTTTTGCGGCTTCCCAGAATATCTCTGGTTTGTTTACATAATTTGAATTATTAATACTATATTCTCGCCACTTTTTTTGTAACCAATTTCGAAATGCTATATTGTTAAACAGATGTTTTGGAAAATAAAAATTATTTGTTGGGGCTGTCTGAGCTAATCGAGCACCGATAATTCAATGCTATCGGAGCATAATCTGACAATAAAATATTGTGTATCACTGTCGTAGTGTCATCCCGAAGTAAAGAGTCTGAAACTAAAAAGAAAACTATCCGTGAAAAGGATCTGTGTGCAAATGATTCACAAGTAAAGACTTTACTATCCGGATGCTGAATGCACCATACATCATGAAGCTTTAAATTCTTACAAATTTGAGAAAAATTCCTAGATTTCTGAGGCGCCGCAGTGCTCTGTCTAGCCGAAAATCTATCCAGTGAAGCTATTGGGGCAAGATTAAAATCACCAGCAAATATAGGCCTAGATTTAGAGTTCGGCGGTAGCCGTCAAAACCAGCGTTAGAGGCTCCTAACGCTGGTTTTGGCCGCCCGCTGGTATTTGGAGTCAGTGATTAAAGGGTCTAACGCTCACTTTTCAGCCGCGACTTTTCCATACCGCAGATCCCCCTACGCCATTTGCGTAGCCTATCTTTTCAATGGGATCTTCCTAACGCCGGTATTTAGAGTCGTTTCTGCAGTGAGCGTTAGAGCTCTAACGACAAGATTCCAGCCGCCTGAAAATAGCAGGAGTTAAGAGCTTTCTGGCTAACGCCGGTTTATAAAGCTCTTAACTACTGTACCCTAAAGTACACTAACACCCATAAACTACCTATGTACCCCTAAACCGAGGTCCCCCCACATCGCCGCCACTCGATTAAAATTTTTAACCCCTAATCTGCCGACCGCCACCTACGTTATACTTATGTACCCCTAATCTGCTGCCCCTAACACCGCCGACCCCTGTATTATATCTATTAACCCCTAACTTGCCCCCCACAACGTCGCCGCAAGCTACTTAAAATAATTAACCCCTAATCTTCCGACCGCAAATCGCCGCCACCTACGTTATCCCTATGTACCCCTAATCTGCTACCCCTAACATCGCCGACCCCTATGTTATATTTATTAACCCCTAATCTGCCCCCCTCAACGTCGCCGACACCTACCTACACTTATTAACCCCTAATCTGCCGAGCGGACCTGAGCGCTACTATAATAAAGTTATTAACCCCTAATCCGCCTCACTAACCCTATCATAAATAGTATTAACCCCTAATCTGCCCTCCCTAACATCGCCGACACCTACCTTCAATTATTAACCCCTAATCTGCCGACCGGAGCTCACCGCTATTCTAATAAATGTATTAACCCCTAAAGCTAAGTCTAACCCTAACACTAACACCCCCCTAAGTTAAATATAATTTTTATCTAACGAAATAAATTAACTCTTATTAAATAAATAATTCCTATTTAAAGCTAAATACTTACCTGTAAAATACATCCTAATATAGCTACAATATAAATTATAATAATATTATAGCTATTTTAGGATTAATATTTATTTTACAGGCAACTTTGTAATTATTTTAACCAGGTACAATAGCTATTAAATAGTTAAGAACTATTTAATAGTTACCTAGTTAAAATAATAACAAATTTACCTGTAAAATAAATCCTAACCTAAGATATAATTAAACCTAACACTACCCTATCAATAAAATAATTAAATAAACTACCTACAATTACCTACAATTAACCTAACACTACACTATCAATAAATTAATTAAACACAATTGCTACAAATAAATACAATTAAATAAACTATCTAAAGTACAAAAAATAAAAAAGAACTAAGTTACAGAAAATAATAAAATATTTACAAACATAAGAAAAATATTACAACAATTTTAAACTAATTACACCTACTCTAAGCCCCCTAATAAAATAACAAAGCCCCCCAAAATAAAAAATTCCCTACCCTATTCTAAAATACAAATATTACAAGCTCTTTTACCTTACCGGCCCTGAACAGGGCCCTTTGCGGGGCATGCCCCAAGAATTTCAGCTCTTTTGCCTGTAAAAAAAAACATACAATACCCCCCCCCCAACATTACAACCCACCACCCACATACCCCTAATCTAACCCAAACCCCCCTTAAATAAACCTAACACTAATCCCCTGAAGATCTTCCTACCTTGTCTTCACCATACCAGGTTCACCGATCCGTCCTGGCTCCAAGATCTTCATCCAACCCAAGCGGGGGTTGGCGATCCATAATCCGGTGCTCCAAAGTCTTCCTCCTATCCGGCAAGAAGAGGACATCCGGACCGGCAAACATCTTCTCCAAGCGGCATCTTCTATCTTCTTCCATCCGATGACGACCGGCTCCATCTTGAAGACCTCCAGCGCGGATCCATCCTCTTCTTCCGACGACTAGACGACGAATGACGGTTCCTTTAAGGGACGTCATCCAAGATGGCGTCCCTCGAATTCCGATTGGCTGATAGGATTCTATCAGCCAATCGGAATTAAGGTAGGAATTTTCTGATTGGCTGATGGAATCAGCCAATCAGAATATAGTTCAATCCGATTGGCTGATCCAATCAGCCAATCAGATTGAGCTCGCATTCTATTGGCTGATCGGAACAGCCAATAGAATGCGAGCTCAATCTGATTGGCTGATTGGATCAGCCAATCGGATTGAACTATATTCTGATTGGCTGATTCCATCAGCCAATCAGAAAATTCCTACCTTAATTCCGATTGGCTGATAGAATCCTATCAGCCAATCGGAATTCGAGGGACGCCATCTTGGATGACGTCCCTTAAAGGAACCGTCATTCGTCGTCTAGTCGTCGGAAGAAGAGGATGGATCCGCGCTGGAGGTCTTCAAGATGGAGCCGGTCGTCATCGGATGGAAGAAGATAGAAGATGCCGCTTGGAGAAGATGTTTGCCGGTCCGGATGTCCTCTTCTTGCCGGATAGGAGGAAGACTTTGGAGCACCGGATTATGGATCGCCAACCCCCGCTTGGGTTGGATGAAGATCTTGGAGCCAGGACGGATCGGTGAACCTGGTATGGTGAAGACAAGGTAGGAAGATCTTCAGGGGATTAGTGTTAGGTTTATTTAAGGGGGGTTTGGGTTAGATTAGGGGTATGTGGGTGGTGGGTTGTAATGTTGGGGGGGGGTATTGTATGTTTTTTTTTACAGGCAAAAGAGCTGAAATTCTTGGGGCATGCCCCGCAAAGGGCCCTGTTCAGGGCTGGTAAGGTAAAAGAGCTTGTAATATTTGTATTTTAGAATAGGGTAGGGAATTTTTTATTTTGGGGGGCTTTGTTATTTTATTAGGGGGCTTAGAGTAGGTGTAATTAGTTTAAAATTGTTGTAATATTTTTCTTATGTTTGTAAATATTTTATTATTTTCTGTAACTTAGTTCTTTTTTATTTTTTGTACTTTAGATAGTTTATTTAATTGTATTTATTTGTAGCAATTGTGTTTAATTAATTTATTGATAGTGTAGTGTTAGGTTAATTGTAGGTAATTGTAGGTAGTTTATTTAATTATTTTATTGATAGGGTAGTGTTAGGTTTAATTATATCTTAGGTTAGGATTTATTTTACAGGTAAATTTGTTATTATTTTAACTAGGTAACTATTAAATAGTTCTTAACTATTTAATAGCTATTGTACCTGGTTAAAATAATTACAAAGTTGCCTGTAAAATAAATATTAATCCTAAAATAGCTATAATATTATTATAATTTATATTGTAGCTATATTAGGATGTATTTTACAGGTAAGTATTTAGCTTTAAATAGGAATTATTTATTTAATAAGAGTTAATTTATTTCGTTAGATAAAAATTATATTTAACTTAGGGGGGTGTTAGTGTTAGGGTTAGACTTAGCTTTAGGGGTTAATACATTTATTAGAATAGCGGTGAGCTCCGGTCGGCAGATTAGGGGTTAATAATTGAAGGTAGGTGTCGGCGATGTTAGGGAGGGCAGATTAGGGGTTAATACTATTTATGATAGGGTTAGTGAGGCGGATTAGGGGTTAATAACTTTATTATAGTAGCGCTCAGGTCCGCTCGGCAGATTAGGGGTTAATAAGTGTAGGCAGGTGTCGGCGACGTTGTGGGGGGCAGATTAGGGGTTAATAAATATAACATAGGGGTCGGCGATGTTAGGGCAGCAGATTAGGGGTACATAGGGATAACGTAGGTGGCGGCGGTTTACGGAGCGGCAGATTAGGGGTTAAAAGTGTAATGCAGGGGTCAGCGATAGCGGGGGCGGCAGATTAGGGGTTAATAAGTGTAAGGTTAGGGGTGTTTAGACTCGGGGTACATGTTAGAGTGTTAGGTGCAGACGTAGGAAGTGTTTCCCCATAGGAAACAATGGGGCTGCGTTAAGAGCTGAACGCTGCTTTTTTGCAGGTGTTAGGTTTTTTTTCAGCTCAAACAGCCCCATTGTTTCCTATGGGAGAATCGTGCACGAGCACGTTTTTGATGCCGGCCGCGTCCGTAAGCAACTCTGGTATCGAGAGTTGCATTTGCGGTAAATATGCTCTACGCTCCTTTTTTGGAGCCTAACGCAGCATTTGTTTGAACTCTCGATACCAGAGTTAAATTTATGGTGCGGCCAGAAAAAAACCCGCGGAGCGTTAACAGCCCTTTTACCGCCGAACTCCAAATCTAGGCCATAGTATTTTGTTCAGACTTTACACAAAGTCTAGAGATAATATCATCCCAGAAAGGCTGGTCTGATTTATTAGGCCCATATATATTGCATATTGTATATTTAACCTTCCAAATTTCAATTAAGAGAATTACCCATCTATCTTCTGGGTCTATTTGCATGTCTAGGATATTATATTCTAAATCCTTGTTAAATAGGACGGCAACACCCCTCTTCCTCCTGGGACAGTCTGAGGCAATCACCCGTCCAACCCATTTAATTTTAAGTTTTTCTGCTTCCGATACTTTAAGATGAGTTTCCTGTAATAGGACAATGTCAGGACTAAATTTTGCCAAATGTTTTATTATCAACTTTAATTTTTTGGTGATGTTACCCCACCTATATTCCAAGAAATAAACTTAATCTTCTTCATTTACTCTATTTCCTAAAGTCATAACTGTAAATAGTGAACTAGACCCATTATAAAATCTGATATCACTATAGAATATATTCAATCCTATACGTTTATAACTATGGTTCATATTATTCTTTGGGACTGCTAGCACTTTGGTTCTTAGCAACTGATCATTTGTGTAGCACCACATTTTATCTCTTTTGTCTCTCTCTCTCTCTCTCTCTCTCTCTCTCTCTCTCTCTCTCTCTATATATATATATATATATATATATATATATATATATATATATATCAAATTAAAAATTAACTACCTTGAATATATTAATATGAATATGAGAAGCTTTGCATGTGCGCCCTAAATCTTGAAGTGCAATACTTTGGTACTTATATTAAACCATTTGTTTAACTCGTAGTTGATATTATATAATGTAATGTGTAAACCGATTTGTTCTCCATTTACACATTACATTATATGTTTGTCCCCATAAACTATAGAAAGTCCTACAGAGACAAATGGTCATAAAGAGAAAAGAAGACAGAAAAATAAATGACTTTATTTTCATTTTTTAGATTTTTTTAGAAAATGAAGCACTCCGTGAGTGTGTGGAGACTTGACATATCACCGTGGGTGTGTGAGGGAGTGGTAATATGACTGCCGATATTTGGCCAATTATAAGACATGTGAAAGAAAAAAGGGATGAAAAGTTACACCTCTTAGTGAAAACAGCTGACTGATTGGAGCCCATATCGTTGTGACGTAGAGAAATGTTAAAGCTGTCAGAACTAGGAGAGGGGATCAGATAACAGTTGTGATCAGTGCTAGATATAGATCATAAAATCGTGTTAGTGTATTGATATGTTACATTGAAATGTGTAGTGGTAATGTGACTATTACTATTGACTATTAATGACGTTAGTGTCACCTATGTTAATAATGGTAATGAAGACTACACTAAACATGCTACTTTAACCGTGCATCAAACAACTAATATTGGGCGTAAGTGGTAAACATTCAATAGATTGGATCAGCCAATAGGATTGAACTTCAATCCTATTGGCTGATTGTATCAGCCAATAGGATTTTTTTCAACCTTAATTCTGATTGGCTGATATAGCCTCTATAGTCTTTGAAACTTCTTCCAAAAAAAATAAACCCACCCAATACACCCTTAAAAAAACCTAACACTAACCCCCTGAAGATCGACTTACCGGGAGACGTCTTCATCCAGAAGGAGGTCCACTTCTGCCCGGCTTGGATGAAGACTTCTGCCCGTCTGGAGGACCACTTCGCCCGGCTTGGATGAAGACGTCTCCCGGTAAGTCGATCTTCAGGGGGTTAGTGTTAGGTTTTTTTAAGGGTGTATTGGGTGGGTTCATTTTTTAGATTAGGGGTTTGGACTTGCAAAAGAGCTAACTGCCCTTTTAAGGGCAATGCCCATCCAAATGCCCTTTTCAGGGCAATGGGGAGCTTAGTTTTTTTTAGCTAGTATTTTATTTGGGGGTTGGTTGTGTGGGTGGTGGGTTTTACTGTTGGGGGTTTGTTTGTATTTTTTTTTACAGGTAAAACAGCTGATTACTTTGGGGCAATGCCCCGCAAAAGGCCCTTTTAAGGGCTATTGGTAGTTTAGTTTAGGCTAGGGTTTTTTTTTATTTTGGGGGGGCTTTTTTATTTTCATAGGGCTATTAGATTAGGTGTAATTAGTTTAAATTTCTGTAATTTGTTTATTATTTTCTGTAATTTAGTATTTGTTTGTTTTTGTACTTTAGATAATTTAATTTAGGTAATTGTATGTAATTTATTTAATTGTATTTAATTTAGTTAATTTATTTAATTATAGTGTAGTGTTAGGTGTAATTGTAACTTAGGTTAGGTTTTATTTTACAGGTACTTTTGTATTTATTTTACCTTGGTAGTTATTAAATAGTTAATAACTATTTAGTAACTATTCTATCTAGTTAAAATAAATACAAACTTGCCTGTAAAATAAAAATAAGTCCTAAGCTAGCTACAATGTAACTATTAGTTATATTGTAGCTAGCTTAGGGTTTATTTTATAGATAAGTATTTCGTTTTAAATAAGAATAATTTAGTTAATGATAGGAATATTTATTTTGATTTCTTTTAATTATATTTAAGTTAGGGTGTGTTAGGTTTAGGGTTAGACTTAGGTTTAGGGGTTAATAACTTTAATATAGTGGCGGCGACGTTGGGGCGGAAGATTAGGGGTTAATAAATGTAGATAGGTGCGGCGATGTTAGGGACGGCAGATTAGGGGTTTATAAGTGTAGGTAGGTGGCGGCGACATTGGGGGCGGCAAAGTAGGGATTAATAAATATAATTTTGGGTTCGGCGATGTTGGGGGCAGCAGATTAGGGGTTCATAAGTATAATGAAGGTGGCGGCGGTGTCCGGAGCGGCAGATTAGGGGTTAATAATTATAATTTAGGTGTCTGCGATGTCGGGGGCGGCAGATTAGGGGTTAATAAGTGTAAGATTAGGGGTGTTTAGACTCAAGGGTCATGTTAGGGTGTTAGGTGTAGACATAAATTTTATTTCCCCATAGGAAACAATGGGGCTGCGTTAAGGAGTTTTACGCTGCTTTTTTGCAGGTGTTAGACTTTTTTTCAGCCGGCTCTCCCCGTTGATTCCTATGGGGAAATCGTGCACAAGCACGTACAACCAGCTCATCACTGACTTAAGCAGCGCTGGTATTGGAGTGCGATAAGGAGCAAAATTTTGCTCAACGCTCACTTCTTGTCTTTTAATGACGGGTTTGTAAAAACTCGTAATACCAGCGCTACAGGTGAGCGGTGAGAGAAAACTGCTCGTTAGCACCGCATAGCCTCTAATGCAAAACTCGTAATCTAGCCTTTAGATAGTAAAATTATTATAAAACTTACTTTTCTCCTGTCTGTTTTACCAATTATTCTGACGCTTGACCACCTCCCACGCTTAGAGGAGGATGGGCTCACTATGAGTGACAAATTTTATCTTCCAATCCAAGATTAGCCTATTTGCATTTTTTTCCCCATTGTGTGCATGTGAGTGTGCACGTGGCCCCTCGCACGTGCACGTGGCCCCCCCTCAGGCATGCACCATTGTCTTTATAAATTACAAGCAGGCACAGCATGAAAGGGAGCAGCTCTGCTGAACAGCATTTAGAGCAGGAGCTGTTTCATGTCAGTTGTTTGGTGCCACATTATAGTGCTTCTCTGTCTAATATATTTTAGTGCACCCACATAATTGCAGCATAAATATTTATTTTGCTCCCCTTGCATGAACATTTTCACTATAAAAAAATAATTTCTATTTCTTTCATGTAATTGGCAAGAGTCCATGAGCTAGTGACACATGGGATATACAATCCTACCAGGAGGGGCAAAGTTTCCCAAACCTCAAAATGCCTATAAATACACCCTCACCACACCCACAATTCAGTTTTATAAACTTTGCCTCCTATGGAGGTGGTGAAGTAAGTTTGTGCTAAGATTTCTACATTGATATGTGCTTCTCAGCATTGTTGAAGCCCGATTCCTCTCAGAGTACAGCGAATGTCAGAGGGACGTAAAGGGAGTATCACTTATTTGAATACGATGATTTCCCTAACGGGGGTCTATTTCATAGGTTCTCTGTTATCGGTCGTAGAGATTCATCTCCTACCTCCCTTTTCAGATCGACGATATACTCTCAATTTACCATTACCTCTACTAATAACTGTTTTAGTACTGATTTGGCTATCTGCTATATGTGGATGGGTGTCTTTTGGTAAGTATGTTTTCATTACTTAAGACACTCTCAGCTATGGTTTGGCACTTTATGCATTTATATAAAGTTCTAAATATATGTATTGTACTTATATTTGCCATGAGTCAGGTTCATGAATTTCCTTCTGCAGACTGTCAGTTTCATATTTGGGGAATATAAACATTTTAAGAAATTTATTTCTTACCTGGGGTTTAGTCTTTTTTTCAATTGACTACTTCTTGCAATTGCGGGTATTAGGCCCGCGGGTGCGTCAAATGCTAAACTTTATTGCGTCATTCTTGGCGCGAAAAAATACGTTTATGACGCAACTTGGTCATTTCCGGCGTCATACGTGACGCCGAGACCTTTCTCACAGCGGCGTCATTAGTGACGCGAGTGTGTCATTTCCGGTTATTTTTGGCGCCAAAAAAGTTTACGTTACGTCGTGCGTCATACTTGGCGCCAAACTTTTTCATTATTTCAATACCCCTTGTATGTTTGCCTCTTGCTTTTTTTCTCTATCAAAGGCCTATGCTATTGCATTTTTTCCCATTCCTGAAACTGTCATATAAGGAAATAGATAATTTTTGCTTTATATGTTGTTTTTTCTCTTACATTGAGCAAGATGTCCCAATCTGATCCTGTCTCAGAAGTTTCTGCTGGAACATTGCTGCCTGACATTGGTTCTACCAAAGCTAAGTGCATTTGTTGTAAAATTGTAGAAATGATTTCACCGAATGTCATTTGTAATAGTTGTCATGATAAACTTTTACATGCAGATAGTGTTTCCATCAGTAATAGTACATTGCCAGTTGCAGTTCCTTCAACTTCTAATGTGCATGATATACCTGTAAATTTTAAAGAATTTGTTTCTGATTCTATTCTGAAGGCTTTGTCTGCATTTCCACCTTCTAATAAACGTAAAAGGTCTTTTAAAACTTCTCATTTAGCTGATGAAATTTCAAATGACCAACAACATAATAATTTATCCTCTTCTGATGAGGATCTATCTGAGACAGAAGATCCTTCCTCAGACATTGACACTGACAAATCTACTTATTTATTTAAAATAGAGTATATGCGTTCTTTATTAAAAGAAGTGTTAATTACTTTGGATATTGAGGTAACCAGTCCTATTGACGTTCAGTCTAATAAACGTTTAAATGCTGTTTTTAAACCTCCTGTGGTTTCTCCAGGGGTTTTTCTTATTCCTGAGGCTATTTCTGATATGATTTCTAGGGAATGGAATAAGCCAGGTACTTCTTTTATTCCTTCTTCAAGGTTTAAAAAATTGTATCCTTTACCAGCAAAATCTATAGAGTTTTGGGAAAAAATCCCAAAAGTTGATGGGGCTATTCTTGCTAAACGTACCACTATTCCTATGGAAGATAGTACTTCCTTTAAGGATCCTTTAGATAGGAAGCTTGAATCTTATCTAAGGAAGGCCTATTTATATTCAGGTCATCTTCTCAGACCTGCTATTTCTTTGGCTGATGTTGCGGCTGCATCAACTTTCTGGTTGGAGAATTTAACGCAACAAGAAATGGATTCTGACATATCTAGCATTATTCGCTTACTGCAACATGCTAATCATTTTATTTGTGATGCCATTTTTGATATTATCAAAATTGATGTTAGATCCATGTCTTTAGCTGTATTAGCTAGAAGAGCTTTGTGGCTTAAATCTTGGAATGCTGATATGACATCTAAATCTAGATTACTATCTTTTTCTTTTCAAGGTAATAATTTATTTAGCTCTCAGTTGGATTCTATTATTTCAACTATCACTGGGGGAAAAGGAGTTTTTCTGCCTCAGGATAAAAAACCTAAGGGTAAATCTAAGGCTTCTAACCGTTTTCGTTCCTTTCGTCAGAATAAGGAACAAAAACTCAATCCTCCCCCCAAGGAATCTGCTTCCAATTGGAAGCCTTCCTCAAATTGGAATAAATCCAAGCCATTTAGGAAACCAAAGTCAGCCCCTAAGTCTGCATGAAGGTGAGGCCCTCATTCCAGCTCAGCTGGTAGGGGGCAGATTAAGGTTTTTCAAGGATTTTTGGATAAAATCTGTCCAAAATCATTGGATTCAGAGCATTGTCTCTCAAGGGTATCGAATAGGATTCAGAGTAAGACCTCCTGTGAGAAGATTTTTTCTCTCACGTATCCCTGTAAATCCAGTAAAAGCTCAGGCTTTTCTGAAGTGTGTTTCAGACCTGGAGTCTTCAGGGGTAATCATGCCAGTTCCTACTCAGGAACAAGGTTTGGGGTTTTATTCAAACCTATTCATTGTACCAAAGAAAGAAAATTTATTCAGACCAGTTCTGGATCTGAAAATTTTGAATCGTTATCTAAGAGTACCAACTTTCAAGACGGTGACTATAAGGACTATTCTGCCTTTTGTTCAGCGAGGACATTATATGTCCACAATAGACTTGCAGGATGCATACCTTCATATTCCGATTCATCCAGAACACTATCAGTTTCTGAGATTCTCTTTTCTAGACAAGCATTACCAATTTGTTGCTCTTCTATTTGGCCTAGCAACAGCTCCAAGAATCTTTTCAAAGGTTCTGGGTGCCCTACTATCTGTAATCAGAGAACAGGGTATTGCGGTGTTTTCTTATTTGGACGATATCTTGGTACTAGCTCAGTTATTACGTACTGCAGAATCTCACACAAATCAACTAGTGTTGTTTCTTCGGAAACATGGTTGGAGGATCAATTTACCAAAAAGTTTCTTGATTCCTCAGACAAGGGTCACCTTTTTAGGCTTCCAGATAGATTCAGTGTCCATGACTCTGTCTCTAACAGACAAGAGATGTTTAAAATTGGTCGCAGCATGCCGGCACCTTCAGTCTCAGTCATTCCCTTCAGTGGCTATGTGGCTATGGTGCAGGGATTATACAAAGATATCACAATTAATATCCTTGAATCCCAATGTACGACACTCTCTGACATGGTGGATAGATCCCCATCGTTTGGTTCAAGGGGCTTCTTTTGTTCGGCCAACCTGGACTGTGATCTCAACAGATGCGAGTCTTTCAGGTTGGGGAGCTGTTTGGAGATCTCTGACAGCACAAGGGGTTTGGAAATCTCAAGAGGCGAGATTACCAATCAATATTTTAGAACTCTGTGCAATTCTCAGGGCTCTTCAGTTCTAGCCTCTGCTAAAGAGAGAACCGTTCATTTGTTTTCAGACAGACAATATCACAACTGTGGGTTATGTCAATCATCAGGGTGGGACTCACAGTCCCCAAGCTATGAAAGAAGTATCTCAGATACTTGCTTGGGCGGAATCCAGCTCCTGTCTAATCTCTGCGGTGCATATCCCAGGTGTAGACAATTGAGAGGCGGATTATCTCAGCCGCCAGACTTTACATCCAGGGGAGTGGTCTCTCCATCCATATGTGTTTTCTAAGATTATTCAGATGTGGGGTCTTCCAGAGATAGATCTCATGGCCTCTCATCTAAACAAGAAACTTCCCAGATACCTGTCCAGGTCCAGGGATGTTCAAGCGGAAGCAGTTGATGCGCTGACACTTCCTTGGTGTTATCATCCTACCTTCATCTTCCCGCCTCTAGTTCTCCTTCCAAGAGTGATCTCCAAAATCATCATGGAACAGTCTTTTGTGTTGCTGGTGGCTCCAGCATGGCCACACAGGTTTTGGTATGCGGATCTGGTTCGGATGTCCAGTTACCCACCTTGGCCACTTCCGTTACGGCCGGACCTACTATCTCAAGGTCCGTTTTTCCATCAGGATCTCAAATCATTAAATTTGAAGGTATGGAAATTGAACGCTTAGTTCTAAGTCATAGAGGTTTCTCTGACTCAGTGATTAATACTATGTTACAAGCTCGTAAATCTGTCTCTAGAAAGATTTATTATAGAGTTTGGAAGACTTACATTTCATGGTGTTCTTCTCATAAATTCTCCTGGCATTCTATTAGATTATTAAAAATACAATTGGCTTTAGAACCTATAACTGTTTTAGTATATAAGCCAATACCAAAACTATCAACATTACATGATAAAGCACTGTATATTCTCCTGAATAGTGCCAAACAGATTATACCTAGACTCTGGAAGCAGAAAAGAGCTCCGACAATAATGGAATGGAAGTCACAAATACAATACTCAGTATCAATGGAAAAGCTGCACTATCAATTGATGGATCAGATGGATCTATACTACGATATAGTGAATATTTTACAAATAAATATATAGGAAAACATTTATGATATGGGGCTAAGAAGGGAAGGAAATATGAAGAAAACTGATTGGGATTCTGTATTGTTGAAGATACCATATTATTATTCTAAGCTATATTTTATTAGACGAGTTTAGGAAAATAAAAAAAAGGAAAATCTCTATACAATGAACAGAAAGATTTGGAGTTATTTAATTTTGGGCTTTACATATACACTTTAAATTGTTAGTAAATATGAACTATTTCTGTTAAGTAGAAGTTACCAGACGACGACAACAGAAGTTATGGAAACCTACAAGAACTTTTATCTAAAGATAAAGGAAAATACTTGACGGAAACTTGAGTTAATTTTGATAGATTATTACGTTTTGTGTTGTTTATCTGTATGCTAAAGTGTTGAATAAAGCTTTTTTTTTGGGGGGGGAAAAAATTCTCCTGGCATTCTTTTAGAATTGCTAGAATTTTACAGTTTCTTCAGGATGGTTTGAATAAGGGTTTGTCTACAAATTCCTTGAAAGGACAAATCTCAGCTCTTTCTGTTTTATTTCACCGAAAGATTGCTATACTTCCTGATATACACTGTTTTGTACAGGCTTTAATTTGTATTAAGCCTGTCATTAAGTCAATTTCTCCTCCTTGGAGTCTTACGCCTAGATTTAGAGTTTTGTCGGTAACGACCCGCGTAGCTAACGCATGCTTTTTTCCCCCCACACCTTTTAAATACCGCTGGTATTTAGAGTTCACAGAATGGCTGCGTTTTCAGTGCGTTAGGCTCCAAAAAGGGAGCGTAGAGCATAATTTACCGCCACTGCAACTCTCAATACCAGCGGTGCTTACGGACGCGGCCAGCTTCAAAAACGTGCTCGTGCACGATTCCCCCATAGAAAACAATGGGACATTTTGAGCTGAAAAAAACCCAAACACCTGCAAAAAAGCAGCGTTCTGCTCCTAACGCAGCCCCATTGTTTCCTATGGGGAAACACTTCCTAAGTCTGCACCTAACACCCTAACATGTACCCCGAGTCTAAACACCCCTAACCTTACACTTATTAACCCCTAATCTGCCGCCCCGCTATCGCTGACCTCTGCATATTATTATTAACCCCTAATCTGCCGCTCCGTACACCGCCGCAACCTACATTATAGCTATGTACCCCTAATCTGCTGCCCCTAACACCGCCAACCCCTATTATATTATATTTATTAACCCCTAATCTGCCCCCCACAACGTCGCCTCCACCTACCTACAATTATTAACCCCTAATCTGCCGACCGGACCTCACCGCTACTATAATAAATGTATTAACCCCTAATCCGCCTCACTCCCGCCTCAATAACCCTATAATAAATAGTATTAACCCCTAATCTGCCCTCCCTAACATCGCCGACACTTAACTTCAAGTATTAATATGCCGACCGGACCTCGCCGCTACTCTAAGAAATTTATTAACCCCTAAAGCTAAATCTAACCCAAACCCTAACACCCTCCTAAGTTAAATATAATTTAAATCTAACTAAATAAATTAACTCTTGTTAAATAAATTATTCCTATTTAAAGCTAAATACTTACCTGTAAAATAAACCCTAATATAGCTACAATATAAATAATAATTATATTGTAGCTATTTTAGGATTAATATTTATTTTACAGGTAACTTTGTATTTATTTTAACCAGGTACAATAGCTATTAAATAGTTTTTTACTATTTAATAGCTACCTAGTTAAAATAATTACAAAATTACCTGTAAAATAAATCCTAACCTAAGTTACAATTAAACCTAACACTACACTATCAATAAATTAATTAAATAAAATACCTACAATTATCTACAATTAAACCTAACACTACACTATCAATAAATTAATTAAATAAAATACCTACAAATAAATACAATTAAATAAACTAACTAAAGTATAAAAAATAAAAAAGAACTAAGTTACAAAAAATAAAAAAATATTTACAAACATTAGAAAAATATTACAACAATTTTAAACTAATTACACCTACTCTAAGCCCCCTAATAAAATAACAAAGCCCCCCAGAATAAAAAAATGCCCTACCCTATTCTAAATTAAAAAATTTCAAAGCTCTTTTACCTTACCAGCCCTTAAAAGGGCCTTTTGTGGGGCATACCCCAAAGAAAACTGCTCTTTTGCCTGTAAAAGAAAAATACAACCCCCCCAACATTAAAACCCACCACCCACATACCCCTAATCTAACCCAAACCCCCCTTAAAAAAAACCTAACACTACCGCCCTGAAGATCATCCTACCTTGAGTCGTCTTCACTCAGCCGAGCCACCAATGGAACTGAAGAGGAGATCCGAAGCGGCAGAAGTGATCCTCCAAGGGGCGCTGAAGAAATCTTCCATCCGATGAAGTGATCCTCCAAGCGGCGCTGAAGAAGTCTTCCATCCGGGCGATGTCATCTTCCAAGCGGGGTCTTCAATCTTCTTTCTTCAGGATCCATCTTGCAGACCTCCGACGCGGAACATCCTGCTGGCCCGACGGACTACCGACGAATGAAGGCTCCGTTAAGGGACGTCATCCAAGATGGCGCCCCTCGAATTCCGATTGGCTGATAAGATTCTTTCAGCCAATCGGAATTAAGGTAGGAAAATTCTGATTGGCTGATGGAATCAACCAATCAGATTCAAGTTCAATCCGATTGGCTGATCCAATCAGCCAATCAGATTGAGCTTGCATTCTATTGGCTGATCGGAACAGCTGGTTTTGACGGCTAACGCCAAACTCTAAATCTAGCCGTTAATTTGGTTCTGAAGGCTTTACAGGCTCCTCCATTTGAACCTATGCATTCTTTAGACATTAAACTACTTTCTTGGAAAGTGTTGTTTCTTTTGGCCATCTCTTCTGCTAGAAGAGTTTCTGAGTTATCTGCTCTTTCTTGTGAGTCTCCTTTTCTGATTTTTCATCAGGATAAGGCAGTTTTGCGGACTTCTTTTCAATTTTTACCTAAGGTTGTGAATTCTAACAACATTAGAATTCTTTGGAGAGATCCTTACATTCTTTGGATGTGGTAAGAGCTTTGAAATATTATGTGAAAGCTACTAAAGATTTCAGGAAGACTTCCAGTCTATTTGTTTTATTTTCTGGTCCTAGGAAAGGTAAGAAGGCTTCTGCTATTTCCTTGGCTTCTTGGTTGAAACTTTTGATTCATCAAGCTTATTTGGTGTCGGATCAGGCCCCGCCTCAGAGAATTACAGCTCATTCTACTAGATCGGTCTCCACTTCGTGGGCTTTTAAGAATGAAGCTTCAGTTGATCAGATTTGCAAAGCGGCAACTTGATCCTTTTTGCATACATTTACTAAATTCTACTGTTTTGATGTATTTGCTTCTTCGGAAGCAGTTTTTGGTAGAAAAGTTCTTCAGGCAGCTGTTTCAGTTTGATTCTTCTGCTTTTGATTTAAGTTTTTTTCTTTCAAAAATGAAAATAAACTTATTTTTTGGGGTTGTGGATTAATTTTTTCAGCGGAATATGGCTGTTTTTATTTTGATTCCCTCCCTCTCAAGTGACTCTTGAGTGGAAGATCCACATCTTGGGTATTGATTACTTATTTTATAATTATCATCCCTAGTTTTAAATTATAGGCTACCCATGCCACATATCTATTTATAAATGTATATTTTATATTGTCTTCCATTGATCCTCTGCAGGCAATATGGGTATTTAAATAATGGAATTTATATTTTTATACCTTAGAAAGCACCCTACTTGCTTTTATAATTAGCAATTTATTTTTACCTTATAGGCTAACCCTGCTACTTCTCTTTTTAACATTTATTTTTCATAAAGTCTTTCACTGATACTCTGCAGGCAATTTGGATCTTGAAATACGAGAAATTTTACTTATCGTACCTACAAAAACACTCTAGTCTCTTTTTAAGGCTAACCCTGTTGCATACCTGTATGTATAACAGTCAACCTCAATTTCATGCAGATATTTTCCGTTTGTTATTTCCACCTTTGCATGTCAGGTATTTTTATCCGTGCAAAATCCTTTACAAACACCCTACTGCCTTTTCAAAGCTAAACCCTCCCCAGGCAAAGCCTAACAAGCAAAGGGTAAATAATAAACGCTAAATCTCTGCATGCAATTGCGATCTTCTAATTGTAAACATACAGATATGCAACAGGGTTAGCATAAAAGAATAGATCGAAAATACAAAATGCTAAGAAGTTTATTTATCTATCCTTTATTACTTTTATTGACTAACCCTGCTACATACATTTGTACTTTTACTTTGTATATTACAATCCTTTGTTACCCAGCATGTAATTTTCCCCCTTTAGAAAGATGACGTTAGAAAGCACCGTACTTGCTTTTATAATTTAAAATGAAAAAAAAAATGTTTGATAACCCTGCTACATAGCTTTTTTGAATGCAAATTACCTATATTCTTTGACCGATCCTCTGCAGACAATTTGGCTCTTGAAATAATGTTAATTTTAATTACCACACCTTTAAAAGCACTCCATTGCCCTTTTTCAGGCTAACCCTGTTGCATACCTATATGTAAAAAATTATTTGAACTCAATTTCATGCAGATATTTTCTGTATTTTTATCTGTGCAAAATCCTTTACAAGCAGCCAACTGGTTTTACAAAGCTAAATCTTTTCAAGGCTAACCCTTACTTGCAAAGGGGGGGAAATAACAAACGCTACATCTTTGCATGTTTTGCGTTCTTATAATTTGATACATACAGATATGCAACAGGGTTAGCCTTATATATATATATATATATATATATATATATACACACACATATATAACAAACATAGATAGACACACCTACATATAATAAAACCCAAACAATAGTATAAAACAAGCTTCCAACATATGTGTGATATGAAACTTTCAGCTATGCAATAGCTTTTGAAATTATGAAAAGCAAAAGTACTAATGGCACTGCTGAAAGTTAAAGATTAGGGTAGCCTTTTAATCTCTGGATTTATAGATAGAATATACACAAATTTGTGTCTATAACCCAGGCTTAATTACAACATGGTATAATGAAACAAACAAAATCAATCCTAGGATTGATAGATTGTACACCTGGGTAGCACTCTTCCCCTAATCAAGGGTGGCAGAGATTGGGCAGAGACTGGATGTCTTTGGAGAGGGAGTGCTTGGGGGTGTTTAAAATATAACCTTTATTTGGTAATTTAAAACAAAAACAAAAACACAAACACAATCCACATATATACAAAGTTGTATATATGTGGATTGTGTTTGTGTTTTTGTTTTAAATTACCAAATAAAGGTTATATTTTAAACACCCCCAAGCACTCCCTCTCCAAAGACATCCAGTCTCTGCCCAATCTCTGCCACCCTTGATTAGGGGAAGAGTGCTACCCAGGTGTACAATCTATCAATCCTAGGATTGATTTTGTTAGCTTTTGAAATTATAACTACTAATAAGTGTGACATTCTTAGGGGTTTCTTTATACACCTTTCAAAACTTTTGGAAAGTGATAAAAGTCATAGTTTACATACATATACACACACTTACACACAGGTGCATATACATATTCATTATATACGAATACGACAATGGCATAATCCTAGATTTTGTGTGAAATGAAACTTTCTGTAGGAAAAAACATCAAGTAACATTACAAAGATAACTGTGTACAGTGTTTTTTTTAATTAATTAATTTATATATATATATATATATATATATATATATATAAAACTTTTTCATTTTATAGTCTTTTTTTTAATTGAACTATATATTATTTGTATTACTTTTTAGGCTAACTTTTTTTACATTTACATTTTAATATATTCTTTCACTTATGCTTATATACATACATATATATATATATATATATATATATATATATATATATATATTTACACATAAATACACACACACACACACATATATATATATCTCAAGCAAACCAAAATTTGTAATTTATATATTAAATATTAGTAAGAATATATCTATCTATATATACAAAATATATATATATATATATATATATAAATAAAGTATATAATATATATATATATATATATATAGTATATTATATATATATATATATATATATATATATATATATATATATATATATATATATATACTATATATATATATTTATATATATCTCAAGCAGACCACAATGCTGAATTTACTTCAATAGATATAAAGTAAAATTTTGACATATATATATATATATATATATATATATATATATATACACAGTATATATATAAAGTATATAATATATATATTATATATATATATAGTATATATTATATATATAGTATATATTATATATATATAATATATATAGTATATATTATATATACTTTATTTTATATATATATATTATATATATAACTCAAGCAGACCAAAATGTTGAATTTACTTCAATAGATATATAATTATACATTTATATATATAAGTACATTTCTGACACACATATATATATATATATCAAACAGACCAAAACGTTTAATTTACAGGGAATTTGTGGATCTAAACAAGCTGCCCCAAAATACGTGCCAGCATACCTGCTACATTGACAAGCAGGCAGGCAGGCTGGAAGTCAGGCAGCTCTGTGTCTTCTTGACACGCAGGCAGGGCCGCCATCAGGGGGTGACAGGGGTGACTCCTGTTAGGGGCCCAATGGGCCAGGGGGGCCCCATGAGGCAAGAACTATTTTTGGCAGCCACCAGTGGGTACTACAGCAGAGTGCTAATTGAGCATGGGAAATGTTATTACAAGGAGTAAAGTATTAGCATTTGAGAGGATTTTTGAGTGTGCACTAAACCACTATGCACAGTGTGAGACAGACTTGGCACTTTGTTTGTACAGTGTGTGCCTGAGTCAGACGGCAGATCACTTTTATTTGCAGAGGAGGTAGGACTTACTTAGCAAATGTTTTTTATTTCTTTGTGCAATTTTGGATTGTAACTTCAGTGTGGTAGTAGTGGGGCCAGGGGTCCATAAAAACATATTTTTTTAGCAGCAGTGTATTAATGATTATTTGACAATGCTGTAGAAATTCTATATTTAAAACCATGCAGAAATGTTTCCTCCTCAATACACAAATGGTAAATATATATATATATATATATTACATTCCAGTTTACTGCCCCTTTATGCAAGGACTTTCCAGATGCAAGGAGGCATTTTATCTAAGATTTTTACATCTGCATAAAATGCTATACTCTCAGACTAAGGTTGTCCATTGTCTGTTCCTTTTTAGGACATTTTGAACTTTTCTACTGATTATTCACATCTTTCTACAGACTTTGAGACTAACGAGACCTTTCCAGAAGTCACCAATCCACCATTTAACCTTTAACCTTTAGGCAGTTCAGGGCCCTTCCTTTCAGCCACTGCATGCTGTTGTCATCATTTAGTTGGCATCTTCTTTTACAAAAAGATAATCAGAACTCCATATTTTGTTTTCTAAATCTCCTTTTTTTTTTTACAAAATTGTAGTTTACCTCATTACTTGTCAGGTCAGTGTAAACAAGTGCTGAGTGTCTGTTTGGGTGTCTGTGTCTGAGTGTGTTTCTTTGCATGTCTGCTAGAGTGTCTATATGTGAATCCTTATGTGTGAGTGTGTGTGTTTCAGTGTATGAGTGTGTCTGTGTGTGTATATTATTACCTTTACAACATTTCCAAGTTTAAATAGACACTTAAGAATAAAGTGCATATACGTTTTTAGTCATTTGGTCAAAAATTGCACAACAGAGAAGTGGGGGGCCCTGATCAATGGTTGTCAGGGGCCCCAAAATTTCTAGTGGCGGCCCTGCACGCAGGCGCTCTTCTGCTTCTGTGGACAGTGCACATCCTTTTATGAGCACTGCTCCACCAAAGAAGCGCGATGCTGATGTGCCGGTGACGTCACAGTTGTGGCTTTGCAGTGAGTGAAAAATGCATATACGTATATGCATTTTTCATTCGAAAATCACACACACGTGATATAGGAGGACAGGGAAAGCGGCCAAAAATGTAAAAGACTCGTTTTAGGAGAAAAACAGAAATAAAAATGCTAAGGTACAGTTAGAAATATTTAATATTGCATAAGGAATATTTTTATTATTGTATCTTGCAGTGTTGACTGGTCCTTTAAACTGTTCCAGATATCGCAGGTTAGGGGTCTTCCTGTCTGCTGTCCCGCAGCTTCCCTGTCGGGGCAAATGTTTTGCATTTCTATTTATTGCCTGGCCAACCCACAAAACACTGGACTCTCACAACACTGTCTACGACATGCCCCCACAGTACACCCGCTGTCTCCACCAGCCAAAGCCCATAAGTCCTCTCGCCCCCCTGTCCTGAAAAGCCTCAGGGACCTGGTGGAGGTATGTTATGAAGATTTCCTTTTGTCATTTGCCCTTGTCCTTCTATAGGACATTGTGACTAGATTCCATTCGCTAAAGGGCATTGTCCTTTATGAGTATGGGATTTAGCTCACTCAGTGTGAAAAAGCTAAATCCCATACCAAAAGGAAATTTTGCCCTGTAGTAGTCATGTCCTGTATAAAGATGGGAATTAGCCTGTTCAAACTGACAGAGCTAGATCCCATACTGTAAAAGGACATTTTAGCCCCCTAGTGGTCATGTCATGAATACAGATAGGAATTAGCCTGTTTAAAGTGACAGAGCTAGATCACATACTGCTAAAGGACATTTTTCCCCTAGTGGTCAGGTCCTGTATAGGGATGGGAATTAGACCGCTCACAGTGATAAAGATAGATCCCATACTGCAAAAGGACATTTTTGCCCCCTAGTGGTCAGGTCCTGTATAGGGATGGGATTTAGACCGCTCACAGTGATAAAGATAGATCCCATACTGCAAAAGGACATTTTTGCCCCCTAGTGGTCATGTCCTGTATAAGGATGGGAATAGTCTGTTCAAAGTGACAGAGCTAGATCACATACTGCTGAAGGAAATTTTTGCGCCCTTGTTAGGTCCTGTATAGGAATGGGAAGTAGACTGTTCAAAGTGACAGAGTTAGATCACATACTGCTAATGGACATTTTGCCCAGTGACGTGCAGTGAGGTCAGAGGCTGGTGAGGCAGCAAATTGGTTACAATCCTCTAAAAAAATGTTTTTGATCTAGCTGCCCATATACAAATTTACACGGCAGTGGGTGGAGATAAATAACTAACAATTTATTATTAATTTTTCCCATTGCCACCAATGCCATCTCTGCAGCATATCAAGCTTTATTGTTTTGCACTATACTGCACTATACAGCAGAAATAAAACTAAAGGGTGATGTACTGTACTGGGTGTAGGAGATATTGGTGCTAGGATATATAAAACATTTTATTTAAGCTTTATGTAATTAATAATGTATTTTTTATAACCATTGTCACCCGTCTTCTGCATCCCCTGTATCTGTCTCACCTACACACCTCATCCTCAATGACTTATATACAGACACTCTCAGGTTTCATATGTCTTAAACACAATGCCTGTCAGCACCCTCTATGTAAACATTTAACACAACATAGAGGCTCCCTCTGCCTTACACACAGCCCCCTCTCCAGTACCTTATATACAGTTACATAATATTATAGAGATGTTCACAGAGACTACCCTTTCTCAGTACTTTATACACAGATATTTAATATTATAGAGAAGTTCCCTCTGCCTTTACACACATGGCTCCTCCCCAGTTCCTTATATACTATCCTTATATACTAATATATAATATTATAGAGATATTATAGGTTACTTCTGCTTCACAGACAACCCTTTCCCTAGTACAATTTTTACAGATATAAAATATTATAGGGAGATTAACATCAGCCTCACACACACAGCCCTCTTCCCAGTTCCTTATATATAGATATATAATATTATGGAGTGGTTCCCTTCCCCATACCTTATATACAAATAGAAAATATTATAGGAGGTATCCTCTGTCTCACACCAAGATCTGTCTCCAGTACCTTAAATATAGATAAATAATAATATATAGAGGTTCACTCTACCTTACACATTCACTCCCCAGTTCTTTATAAACATATAAATATAGAGAGGTTCCCTCTGTTACACACACATCCCTCTCCCCAGTTCCTTATATACAGAATCAGATATATAATATTATAGAGATGTTCCCTCTTTCTCACACACACATCCCCCTCCCCAGTTCCTTATATACTGATATATAACATTATAGAGCTTCCCTCTGTCTCTCACACACACTTGCCCTCTGACACACACACACCAGTTCCTGCTTCTTTATAAGCACATAAACACATGCACACACCTTCTTCAGCACAGTATATACAGATATATACCAGTAAAGGAAAGAGGGTTTTTCCTATTTCCAGTTGAGCACTAAGATGATGGCATCTAGCTCCCATCCAGCTAAAGGACCTGTGATGTTATTACTGCTGCAACCACATGGCTACTGTGACATCACTGGTCCTTAGGCTTATTAGGAACAAGCTGTTAGTTTTTTTATAGTTAACAATAAGTGCATGCTTCGGTGCTAGTTAAACTTTTCTCTCTACAAGGATGAGAAGCCAGTAGTCTCTGCAGCTACTCAAGTTCCGGGGAAGCCAACTATTAGCAGACATAATTGTAATGCTGCACCTAGATCTTCCACTAGGTTAATCTCCTGCATGACAGTCTAGCACAGCATCTCTGCACGGGGCCGTTTTCTCTCTGACATTTTCACTGATGATATGAAGCCTTCCCTGCCCAGCTGGCTCACGAATAGGGGGTAAAAAATAAAATTATTACAAGTAGTACTTACCATAACTAACCACTGGGCAGGTCCTTCTTCTCATCAGCTCGGCTAGTCTTCTTGAGACACTCAGCACAGTGTCACAACTTCACACCGACCAACCATCCAACACAGGTCACACTGACAGTCTGACTCAGTCACAGTGTACACATGACTCCACCGCGATCTTCTCACTCTTCCTGCGCCAGAAGCAACACTCGCCTCCTCCAGTCTCCACAGGAAGAGTGAGTCAGATAGTAAGTCACATGATGACACGGAGCAGACCTGATTGGCTCCCAAGTCCTGAGGCTGCTTGGAAAAAGCCTCTATAGGGAGCGTATGGGCCAGCCAGTGAGCATCTTAAGCAGCACCACTGAGTGGTGCTACCCTCGCAGCTCATACATTAGCAAGCCATCCGTATTGCGCAATGGAGGAGGACAGCTGTATGGCTCACTGCCTCTCCTTCATTGCGCAACATGGAACACTCTGGAGTTGGGGGTGTGTAGATTAATGCAAAATTTGCATCCAAAGTCATAACACTTTATTTTTTAATAAAATAATTATTAAAAACTTTTTTCCTTCATTTAACAGGTGCAGCAGTGCCTCACCTGCCTCCTATGAGGGCACATCACTGATTTTGCCCCCAAGTGGTCAGGTCCTACATACAGGGAGAGGCAATATGAGCTAATGAACTCTTTCCTGTCATGCTTTCATTTCCATTTTAAATGCGTTTAAAAAAGGTGAATTTCACTAATTATGAAATAACAGATACCTCACAAACATATAAAAGACAACAGTTTGTGCATAGTTAACAAGTTCAGTTCAGACCCAAATAACAGATTCTCTCCTACAAAATAAATAATAAAACATGAAGAATAAAAACAAATGTGTAATATTTCCCAAACCCATATCTTAATGTTTCCAGCACAAATTGAATAAAGTTAAAAAAAGACAATCTACACATCTCTGGCTGGCTGTTACAAAGCAGCCGCTAATACCAGATCCCATCTTCTTGCTTCATGAAAGAACATGTTCTTCTCACTCCTTTATCTGATTTGTGTTCTTTCATGTCCAGCATAAGCCCAGATAACAATTCCTGACCAAGCGCACAACAGCAGAGGTAAAACAGAAGCGTCCTATTGATTTGAGTCTCCCCGCCCTTCTGCTTTCTCAAATCTCAATTTCTGTACCATGTGATCACCGCAGCCATGTGACTGCTGTGATGTCAGAGGGTCCTTTAGAGGGATAGAATCTAGCCGCTACCATGACTATAATCCCATATAATCAAAAGAGTCTGGCTGCAGACTGGAGTTCTACTCTAGACAGGAAACGTGACCTCCACTCAAAGTTTAACTTTAATGTAACAAACAACCGATAGACAATTAGGGTTGCCAAGTGTCCAGTATTCAACCGGACAGTCCAGTATTTTAACAGGCTGTCCAGTAAAATCTGTACAAAAACAGAATTTATGCTTACCTGATAAATTACTTTCTCCAACGGTGTGTCCGGTCCGCGGCGTCATCCTTACTTGTGGGATATTCTCTTCCCCAACAGGAAATGGCAAAGAGTCCCAGCAAAGCTGGTCACATGATCCCTCCTAGGCTCCGCCCACCCCAGTCATTTGACCGACGGACAGGAGGAAATATATATAGGAGAAACCATATGATACCGTGGTGACTGTAGTTAGAGAAAATAATTCATCAGACCTGATTAAAAAACCAGGGCGGGCCGTGGACCGGACACACCGTTGGAGAAAGTAATTTATCTGGTAAGCATAAATTCTGTTTTCTCAAACTTTGGTGTGTCCGGTCCACGGCGTCATCCTTACTTGTGGGAACCAATACCAAAGCTTTAGGACACGGATGAAGGGAGGGAGCAAATCAGGTCACCTAAACGGAAGGAACCACAGCTTGCAAAACCTTTCACCCAAAAATAGCCTCCGAAGAAGCAAAAGTATCAAATTTGTAAAATTTGGCAAAAGTGTGCAGTGAAGACCAAGTCGCTGCCTTACATATCTGGTCAACAGAAGCCTCGTTCTTGAAGGCCCATGTGGAAGCCACAGCCCTAGTGGAGTGAGCTGTGATTCTTTCGGGAGGCTGCCGTCCGACAGTCTCATAAGCCAATCGGATAATGCTTTTAAGCCAAAAGGAAAGAGAGGTAGAAGTCGCTTTTTGACCTCTCCTTTTACCAGAATAAACAACAAACAAGGAAGATGTTTGTCTGAAATCTTTAGTAGCCTCTAAATAGAATTTTAGAGCACGGACTACGTCCAAATTGTGTAACAAACGTTCCTTCTTTGAAACTGGATTCGGACACAAAGAAGGTACAACTATCTCCTGGTTAATATTTTTGTTAGAAACAACTTTCGGAAGAAAACCAGGCTTAGTACGCAAAACCACCTTATCTGCATGGAACACCAGATAGGGCGGAGAACACTGCAGAGCAGATAACTCTGAAACTCTTCTAGCAGAAGAAATTGCAACTAAAAACAAAACTTTCCAAGATAGTAACTTAATATCTATGGAATGTAAAGGTTCAAACGGAACCCCTTGAAGAACTGAAAGAACTAGATTTAGACTCCAGGGAGGAGTCAAAGGTCTGTAAACAGGCTTGATCCTAACTAGAGCCTGAACAAATGCTTGAACATCTGGCACGGCTGCCAGTCTTTTGTGAAGTAAAACAGATAAAGCAGAGATCTGTCCCTTTAGAGAACTTGCAGATAATCCTTTCTCCAAACCTTCTTGTAGAAAGGATAGAATCTTAGGAATTTTTATCTTGTTCCATGGGAATCCTTTGGATTCACACCAACAGATATATTTTTTCCATATTTTATGGTAAATTTTTCTAGTTACAGACTTCCTAGCCTGAATCAGAGTATCTATTACAGAATCTGAAAACCCACGCTTTGATAAAATCAAGCGTTCAATCTCCAAGCCGTCAGTTGGAGGGAAACCAGATTCGGATGTTCGAATGGACCCTGAACAAGAAGGTCCTGTCTCAAAGGTAGCTTCCATGGTGGAGCCGATGACATATTCACCAGGTCTGCATACCAAGTCCTGCGTGGCCACGCAGGAGCTATCAAGATCACCGAGGCCCTCTCCTGATTGATCCTGGCTACCAGCCTGGGAATGAGAGGAAACGGTGGGAATACATAAGCTAGGTTGAAGGTCCAAGGTGCTACTAGTGCATCTACTAGAGTCGCCTTGGGATCCCTGGATCTGGACCCGTAGCAAGGAACCTTGAAGTTCTGACGAGACGCCATCAGATCCATGTCTGGAATGCCCCATAATTGAGTTATTTGGGCAAAGATTTCCGGATGGAGTTCCCACTTTCCCGGATGGAATGTCTGACGACTCAGAAAATCCGCTTCCCAATTTTCCACTCCTGGGATGTGGATCGCAGACAAGTGGCAGGAGTGATCCTCCGCCCATTGAATTATCTTGGTCACTTCTTTCATCACCAGGGAACTCCTTGTTCCCCCCTGATGATTGATATATGCGACGGTCGTCATGTTGTCTGATTGAAACCTTATGAATTTGGCCTTATGAATTAGTTGAGGCCAAGCTCTGAGAGCATTGAATATCGCTCTCAGTTCCAGAATGTTTATCGGGAGAAGAGACTCTTCCCGAGACCATAGACCCTGAGCTTTCAGGGATTCCCAGACCGCGCCCCAGCCCACTAGACTGGCGTCGGTCGTGACAATGACCCACTCTGGTCTGCGGAAGCTCATTCCCTGTGACAGATTGTCCAGGGTCAGCCACCAACGGAGTGAATCTCTGGTCTTTTGATCTACTTGAATCATCGGAGACAAGTCTGTATAATCCCCATTCCACTGTCTGAGCATGCACAGTTGTAATGGTCTTAGATGAATTTGTGCAAAGGAACTATGTCCATTGTTGCAACCATCAATCCTATTACTTCCATGCACTGCGCTATGGAAGGACGAGGAACAGAATGAAGTACTTGACAAGAGCTTAGAAGTTTTGATTTTCTGACCTCTGTCAGAAAAATCCTCATTTCTAAGGAATCTATTATTGTTCCCAAGAAGGGAACTCTTGTAGACGGGGACAGAGAACTTTTTTCTTTGTTCACCTTCCATCCGTGAGATCTGAGAAAGGCTAGGACGATGTCCGTATGAGCCTTTGCTTTTGACAGGGACGACGCTTGAATTAGGATGTCGTCCAAGTAAGGTACTACTGCAATGCCTCTTGGTCTTAGAACCGCTAGAAGGGACCCTAGTACCTTTGTGAAAATCCTTGGAGCAGTGGCTAATCCGAATGGAAGTGCCACAAACTGGTAATGCTTGTCCAGAAAAGCGAACCTTAGGAACTGATGATGTTCCTTGTGGATAGGAATATGTAGGTACGCATCCTTTAAATCCACGGTAGTCATAAATTGACTTTCCTGGATGGTGGGTAGGATCGTTCGAATAGTTTCCATTTTGAACGATGGTACCCCTGAGAAATTTGTTTAGGATCTTCAGATCCAAAATTGGTCTGAATGTTCCCTCTTTTTTGGGAACTATGAACAGATTGGAATAAAATCCCATTCCTTGTTCTCTTATTGGAACTGGATGTATCACTCCCATCTTTAACAGGTCTTCTACACAATGTAAGAATGCCTGTCTCTTTATTTGGTTTGAAGATAAGTGAGACCTGTGGAACCTTCCCCTTGGGGGTAGTTCCTTGAATTCCAGGAGATAACCTTGAGAAACTATTTCTAGCGCCCAAGGATCCTGAACATCTCTTGCCCAAGCCTGAGCAAAGAGAGAGAGTCTGCCCCCCACTAGATCCGGTCCCGGATCGGGGGCTATCCCTTCATGCTGTTTTGGTAGCAGTGGTAGGCTTCTTGGCCTGCTTACCCTTGTTCCAGCCTTGCATTGGTTTCCAGGCTGGTTTGGGTTGTGAAGTATTACCCTCTTGCTTAGAGGATGCAGAATTAGAGGCTGGTCCGTTTTCTGCGAAAGGGACGAAAATTAGGCTTATTTTTAGCCTTAAAAGACCTATCCTGTGGGAGGGCGTGGCCCTTTCCCCAGTGATGTCTGAAATAATCTCTTTCAAATCTGGTCCAAATAATGTTTTACCTTTGAAAGGAATGTTAAGCAATTTTGTCTTGGAAGACACATCCGCTGACCAAGACTTTAGCCAAAGCGCTCTGCGCGCCACGATAGCAAACCCTGAATTTTTCGCCGCTAATCTAGCTAATTGCAAAGCGGCGTCTAAAACAAAAGAGTTAGCCAATTTAAGTGCTTGAACTCTGTCCATAACCTCCTCATACGAAGATTCTTTACTGAGCGACTTTTCTAGTTCCTCGAACCAGAAACACGCTGCCGTAGTGACAGGAACAATGCATGAAATTGGTTGTAGAAGGTAACCTTGCTGTACAAAAATCTTTTTAAGCAAACCCTCTAATTTTTTATCCATAGGATCTTTGAAAGGACAACTATCTTCGATAGGAATAGTAGTGCGTTTGTTTAGAGTAGAAACCGCCCCCTCGACCTTGGGGACTGTCTGCCATAAGTCCTTTCTGGGGTCGACTATAGGAAATAATTTCTTAAATATAGGGGGGGGGGGACAAAAGGTATGCCGGGCTTTTCCCACTCTTTATTTACTATGTCCGCCACCCGCTTGGGTATAGGAAAAACGTGGGGGGCACCGGAACCTCTAGGAACTTGTCCATCTTACATAATTTCTCTGGAATGACCAAATTGTCACAATCATCCAGAGTAGATAACACCTCCTTAAGCAGTGCGCGGAGATGTTCTAATTTAAATTTAAAATGTCACATAACATCAGGTTCAGCTTGATGAGAAATTTTTCCTGAATCTGAGATTTCTCCATCAGACAAAACCTCCCTCATGGCCCCTTGAGATTGGTGTGAGGGTATGTCAGAACAGTTATCATCAGCGCCCTCTTGCTCTTCAGTGTTTAAAACAGAGCAATCACGCTTTCTCTGATAAGTAGGCATTTTGGATAAAAGATTTGCTATGGAGTTATCCATTACAGCCGTTAATTGTTGCATGGTAATAAGTATTGGCGCACTAGATGTACTAGGGGCCTCCTGTGTGGGCAAAACTGGTGTAGACACAGTAGGGGATGATGTAGTATCATGTTTTACTCCCCTCATTTGAGGAATCATCTTGGGCAATATCATTATCTGTGGCATTACTGTCCTTACTTTGTTTGGACACTATGGCACAATTATCACATAAATTTTAAATGGGGGAGACACATTGGCTTTCATACATATAGAACATAGCTTATCTGATGGTACAGACATGTTAAACAGGCTTAAACTTGTCAACAAAGCACAAAAAACGTTTTAAAATAAAACCGTTACTGTCACTTTAAATTTCAAACTGAAAACACTTTATTACTGAATATGTGAAAAAGTATGAAGGAATTGTTCAAAAATTACCAAAATTTCACCACAGTGTCTTAAAGCATTAAAAGTATTGCACACCAAAATTTCAGAGCTTTAACCCTTAAAATAACGGAACTGGAGCCGTTTTTAAATTTAACCCCTATACAGTCCCAGCTATATGCTTTGCTGAGACCCAACCAAGCCCAGAGGGGAATACGATACCAAATGACGCCTTCTAGAAGCTTTTTTAGTGATTCTTAGATCCTCACACATGCATCTGCATGCCTTGCTCTCCAAAAACAACTGCGCAGTAATGGCGCGAAAATGAGGCTCAGTCTATAACTAGAAAGGCCCCCAGACTAAAAAAGGTGTCCAACACAGTGCCTGCCGTTTTTTAAACGTTCCCCAAGATTATAATGCCAATTATTAGCTAGAATCTGTATAATATGCCCCAATAAAGCAATCGTTTTAGCCCATAAAAATGTCTACCAGTTTTTAAGCCCTTTTTTAAGCCCTTTATTCTTTTATGTTTGACTAAGAAAATGGCTTACCGGTCCCCATGAGGGGAAATGACAGCCTTCCAGCATTACATGGTCTTGTTAGAAATATGGCTAGTCATACCTTAAGCAGAAAAGTCTGCTAACTGTTTCCCCCAACTGAAGTTACTTCATCTCAACAGTCTTGTGTGGAAACAGCAATCGATTTTAGTTACTGTCTGCTAATATCATCTTCCTCTTACAAACAGAAATCTTCATCCTTTCTGTTTCAGAGTAAATAGTACATACCAGCACTATTTTAAAATAACAAACACTTGATAGAAGAATAAAAACTACATTTAAACACCAAAAAAACTCTTAACCATCTCCGTGGTAGATGTTGCCTGTGCAACGGCAAAGAGAATGACTGGGGTGGGCGGAGCCTAGGAGGGATCATGTGACCAGCTTTGCTGGGACTTACTTTGCCATTTCCTGTTGGGGGAAGAGAATATCCCACAAGTAAGGATGACGCCGTGGACCGGACACACCAATGTTGGAGAAAATACTGGACACTTAAATGTTCAGTATTTTTAAATACCCCTGTCAACTAAATGTAAAGGACCTTCTAGGCCTTTATGCATAGAAATATGGCTCAAAAAGAAGTTTACACTGTGCATTTTCTATTATATGTGTTACAGCAACCATGAGTGTGGTCAATCATTGCTGGGTTAGTTACCTCTAGCATCCAAGGGGGTTACATCACTGCTCTGTACATGTGTTTACTGGCAACCAAGGGGATAACATGACTGCTTAATTATTTTTTTGCTCTCAGAGTTTCAGGCTCATAATACGAGTTGAATGTAAAAAGTTTGCTCTCTCATGTTCATAACGTCACAGTATAAAAAATAGACCTTGAGAAGTTGCGAATACAAAATCGCATTCCCCCCATAGACTTCAATGTAGCTGAAAAATAACTAGCACCCACAAGTCACACAAAACGATGGCGGTTATTTAAAAGCATAACATAAGAAGATAATATTGCATCTTTCATAATCTAATGTTCTGCGGATAGCAGAATATGTTCTATGTATTCTTAAAGAGATGATTTAAAATGTATATCTGATGGATATTTGCAGCAAATATATATTTATACATACATTACATATTATATATATATATATTTATATATATATATATAAGACACCTCACTGACGAGGCTCAAATGAAGGCCACAACGTTCGTCTAGGTTGCTGTGTTCCTTGTTCAGAGAGGAATTGCCTGGATTTGAGTGGGTGGGATCAGACTGATAGACTACAGGAAAGTTGGTTTTTTACCAAAAACTTCCTTGGGGGTTTGGGAAAAAAGCCAAAATTACTGGGCTAAAAGAAGTTGCACCCATGTGGTAAATCGCCATAGATCAGGCTAACAATGGTTATTGAGCCAGTTGTCCGTCTCCGGTGAGTGTACCTCTCTCCTGTGTGTATTTATGTCTCCCTAAGGGAAAAAGGGGAAACCAGGACGTGACTCCTTGCTCAGTGTGCTTTGAGGAAATATCGCTACACCTCACTGACGAGGGCCCAATGAAGGCCGAAACGATCGTCTGGGGTTGCTGTGTTCCTTGTTCAGAGAGGAATTGCCTGGTATTTCGGCGCTGGACTGACCGTAATAGGCGGGATCAGACTGATATACTACAGGAAAGTTCCACTCTGTGGAAAAGCAGTTACTGGGGATAAAAAGTTTGCACCCAGGTGGTAAATCGCCATAGAACAGGCTAACAATGGTATTGAGCCAGTAGTTGTCCGTTCCTGTGAGTGCACCTCTCTCTGTGTGTATTTAGTCTCCCCATGGGAAAAAGGGGAAACCAGACGTGGGACCTCCTTGCTCAGTGTGCTTAGAGGAATATCGCTACACCTCACTGACGAGGCCCAATGAGCCCAATGAAGGCCGAAAACGATCGTCTGGGGTTGCTGGGTTTCCTTGTTCAGAGAGGAATTGCCTGGGTATTTCGGCGCTGGACTGACCGTAATAGGCGGGATCAGACTGATATACTACAGGAAAGTTCCACTCTGTGAAAAGCATTACTGGGCTAAAAAGTTGCACCCAGGTGGTAAATCACCATAGAAGAGGCTAACAATGATATTGAGCCAGTTGTTCATTCTGTGAGTGCACTTCTCTCTGTGTGTATATATAAATACAGTATATATAATATTATATATATATATATATATATATATATATACTTGATTATATATAGGTCTAGATATATACAGATATATAGGTTTATCTATTTAAAAAATACATAGAACATTAGAACATATTCCCCATTGTGTAAAAACATTGGAATGTGAAATTTATATAGTAAATACATAGTTAAACACTAGTGAATATTGCATAAATATGTTTTTCATGTTTTCATCTACTTAACTGCACAGGGCTCCAATGCACTTATATATATATATATGTCTATATATGTATGCATATGTATTTAAGTGTTTATATTCTGTAAAGACGTATATACAAATATAAATACATATGTACACAAACACACATATTCATACATATACATATTTAGGCATGTGTATGAATGTACAGTATCTCTATGTTAAAGCCCTTTGCAGTCTTTTTTTTTTTTATATAACACCTGAGACCTCATATCTTTGAGCCCTTATAACTTTTTAATGCAATATTTTTATTTAATATTTTTGTATCAGATAGTGTTATTATGAGTGTAACTGTACTTTTAAATGTTGATGTGTTTTGTATATTCAGCAACGTATATCAAGGTCTTAAGCACATTTGATAATAGAAGTAAATTGGAAAATCATTTAAAATTGGCTGTAATATTCTATCTGATCCGAAAAGAACAAAACCAATTTTTATATCCCTTTAGTAGGTCCCATACGATGTAACCTGTAGTGTACTTCAAACATTTAACAATAAATGCTCTCAAGAATTAGAACATTATATTTTTTTATCAAGGCAAAGAATTTACTAGACATGTGGCAAAAATGCATACTTTATTATTCAGTTTGTAAACAATAATGTAGTTATCCTCTTTCTTTGGCAATTACTTTGATCTGACACCAGATAAAAGAGCAATTTAAAATATCTAAAATGCTGATTTCTAAGTTTTAATAGGGCTGTGTTTCAAGTTCGCAGTATACTGTAAATAAGCCTTCTTTACTAGGTGTGTTACACTATGATGAGCTTGTAGGCAACTTGGTAAATGGAGGCCTGCACTGAATAAGCATGGACATAACTGCTAGAGGTTTTCGGGTGATCCAGTTGCTGCTGGGGTGATTCGGGGTGATCCAGTTGCTGCTATCATTAAGAGATATTCTTTGTGTCCTCATATTTAAATATACAAACATATTTATTGCAGATATGTGCAGAACATCTGACCATTTAATAGTTTTAGGTAGGAACACTTTTACTATGTCAAGGGCACTTGGAAAATCAGGCAAAATTTTGAATCTTATGATATATGTAAGTCTTATTATTCTGTATAGTTCTGCTTACATACAAACCCAGTACAAAAAGAGCGGTGTCTTGCAGGGGAATAATATATTGTAATACTACAAAGTGTTTTTTCACTATAGGCAGGTTGTTTTCGCCCTCGTTGGGGGCTCTTCAGTATGATGTAGGTGCTATGTTATTGGACTCAAGCATTGATTTTAGGTTTACGGCTATATGCCAGTTTTGCTGATGATTACATTAATTTTTTTAACCACACTTACAAAGCGTGAAATTAATGCTTGAGCAGAACAGCAGCACCAACCATAGACAGCCTGTTTGGCCCATTTGGGGCTCATTCCTCCATTGTATTAATCCTAGCAAAAATTTAAAAAATAAATGTACTTATCTGTGCAAAATTGCAACACTTACAATTCAAAATCCATTTCAATATAATGGCAAGCCCTGTAGCAAAGGGTGGAATGCTCGAGGACATCAGCATCAACCATAATGACTTGAGTGAGAAAGAGTCCCAAAGTAGCGAAACAGGCTGCCTATGGTTGATGCTGTTGTTATTTAAGCCTCATGTATTTCACAGTTTGCTATACTACTGGTTAAAACTGACAGGAGCATAAGGGGTGCCATATTAAAATGCATTTGAGATTAGTAATACTCTGTGGGATAATTTGTATATTCTATGCATTGTATATTTATTCCTTGCTGAACTAATTAAATGGAGGGTTTATCTCACTCTATTAACAACAATACATTTACTTGGTACAATGGGAGTCCCTGCTCTAAAGGATTTCCAGTGGGTGTAAGTGCAGACCCTGTTCCACGGAGCTTACAATCTAGTGTTTCAGTGCTTTGCTCTAAGAGCTTACATTCTTGTATTTAAGGAGAACTTACCTCTGGGTACTTACAGTGTAGAGAAATAAAAGAAATCCCTGATGTAAAGACTGCATCAGCATGTGACATAACACTAGTCCCCTCTGAAAACTTCAATCTTCCTGCCACTGCCATAGAGTATTCCAGTCTTTGTTATACTGCTTGCCAGATATGAATCAGTCTATGCACATCTTGTAAGGATTTTTCATCCAATGCAAGAACATAAGTGCATGACACACTGTACCTTATAATGCAGTTTTCTTTTTCAATTTCTAATCTGAGGTATAAAATACAGGACCATCCCATGACCTATCAAATCTTGTGCTTCACTAAGATTTTCTGCTTCAAAAATCCAACAGTAGTACTTGTCCCATAGTGACTGTAGACATTAAAGTTTAGTTTCACAGATATAGTAGTCCTCGTTCCAGGTTGCTGCAGTTCTCAGATAAAATTGTAAACCAGCTGCAAGGTGCTTATTGGTGTCCCTATGTCAAGGCATTGCATTGAGGATATAAGTGCAAACATATTAAATCATATCATTGTATTCTCTTCACCAAGATCCTTAACATTATTACATTAGAAAGATATGTGCAGTAAGAATGGATTTAAGCCATTCAATTTGATTTAATATCAGTTTTATTAAAGTTATAGCAGTGTAAGTGTAATTATGCTTTATTGTTGGTGTTATGACTCAAGTTCTAGTTGTCACAGAGATGATTTGCATATTGTATATCAATAAGCCTTGAAAAGTACAGAAAGCTTTAAACATACAGAACCAAATTAAAGCTAAAGATTTATATGAAATGGGAAAATAAAGAAAAAGCGTGACAGAAATGTGAGAAAGTATCTGACCTCACTGCACATGTCTGTAGGCTCTTGAAGCAGGATCTGTATTTACAATCTAATGTGGTAATGGGATGTCTTGCTCAAAGAGCTAACAGACTTGTTAATCTCAGAAAGATCTACCTTAGATACTTACAGTTTAGTAATATAAAAATCCTTGAAGGAAATCTGCCATCTGCGCGTATACTGCTGCCAGATGCCATCATCTGATCTGAATTTATTTCAGATTGCCAGTTGTCTTTTCTTCATCCGGGTCAAGGCAGAACAAACATTGCATCAGATGCTGCACCTTACAGTACAGTGGTTTCAGAGGGTTCCCAGCACCAGTGAGTTTACAGCGTGAGGACATCTGCCATCAGCGTGAATACCTGCTGGGCCAGGATGCGCATCAGTCTGATCTGAATTTATTTTGGATCACCAGTTGCCTTTTCTTCATCTGGTTCAAGCAGAACAAACAGCAGCATCAGATTCTGCACCTTGCAGTACAGTGTTTCATGAGGGGTCCCAGCACCAGTTGGTTTGCAGCGTGAGGACATCTGCCATCAGCGCGAATACTGCGTGGCCAGATGCGCATCAGTCTGATCTGAATTTTTCAGATCCCCAGTTGCCTTTCCTTCATCCTCAAGCAGAAAAAAAACAGCTGCATCTGCACCTTACAGTACAGTGTTTAATGAGGGTCCCAGTACGAGTGAGTGTGCAGCGTATAAATTGCAGACCCATGCCTTGGGGTTATATTCTAGTCCTTTTACTAGAAGGTCCTTGCTTTAGAGCATTTGCAGACTAATGATGCAGTAATTCTTACCATCCTTAAAGCTGGTTTAAAGCCTTTACTGCCAGCTACAAGTCTTATAAAGATATGTAGAGGAAGCACAGAAAGGCATTGGTGTGCCCTACAGTTTTGGCTATAATACTTATAATGCTATAATATGTTTAAAAATATATATTTATAATATTATATTTAATAAATTATATTTATTTTTAAATAAAGGTGTGAAGATAATATTGATTATTATTATGCAAGGTTTGTATGCTATGTTTTGTCTCAGAGTACTGGTGGCTCATAGGAAGCTACAAAGTTTAAGTTTAAACTGAGTTGGGGTGATCATGGTAACACTACCTGTAGTAATTGGTGTTCATACCTGCAGCTCCCACCGGATGCCATTTGCATTGTGTTGGAAGTAGTCACTGTTCTTCTCACCAGCACATATACAGAGCTGTAGTTGTAAAGTTTAGCCCAGTCAATACTGAAGCTCAGCAGGATCAGTTCTGGCAACTCTAGTAAAGTGAGCAGCAGTTATGAGGGGTGGGTTTGCTTTGTGTTGTCAGTTGGTTTTTGTGACATAACTGCTGCATCACATAAGCCACTCCCATAAGACTGTTACCATGACAACCAGGGCATCACATTATACCATGACTGTCAGTTTAGCCTGTTATTAGTGTAGCTTTAACATAAGATATTTATTTATGCATAATAAAACAACTTTGGTATATACTCATTATTTATTTGCCCCTTTTCATGTAATTAGCTCTGAAAATTGTACATTGAGTTGAAACTGCATCCTGCTGACTTTTCAGAGCTAACTCTGTAACAAATATTTTCCTATGGCTTTAATAGATAACAACTGCAAAAAAAATTCACTTTATACTAACTTAATGGCAATGATTAGCCTTGTTGTCTGCCGACTCAAACTTATTTGGCTCCTCCAAATAAGGTGAATATTGGGTGCAGTTCTTCTATTGAAAACCAATTGCAGTAAACAGGATTTTATTTTGATAAACAAATGTTTACACTGGGCTGATATGTTATTCTATAGGACAGTAACAGAAATGTCTCCTAATTACAATGTGTTTACTGTCCCTTTAAGTTCAAACAAGACTCCCATTATAAATCCTGAGTTTCCAGTGCTATGTTGGGAATAGATTATTAAAATGTCATGAACTGCTTTGGTCTGGTAATATCTACAGAGCTATGGCTGAGCCTCAGGATCATGTCATGTGATTACCTCTGTGGTTACCAGCCATACTTATTAGAATTTGTAATTGTGCAGTGTAGCTAAGAAACTACAGGTGCTAGGTCTGTCATTACTTATTAGTAGATTCCCAACATTTAGAAGCATTTATGTCTGTATCAATTTAATATTAATTATAGTTGATCTGAACCATACAAATAGGGTGTCCAGTATTTTAGCAGGGCTGTTCAGTATAATCTGTACAAAAAATACTGGACACTTAAAGACCCCTGTCAGCTAAATGTAAAGGGCCTTCTAGCCTTTATGCATTAGAAATATGGCTCAAAAAGAAGTTACAGCTGTGCATTTTCTATTATATGTGTTACTGGCAACGATGGGGGTGTTCAATCATTGAGGGGTGTTTACTTCTGGTAGCCCAAAGGAGTCACATGACTATTACGTACATGTGTTACTGGCAACTAAGGGGATAAAATGACTGCTTAGTTGTGAAAAATATATGTGGTGGGGCCTAAGGTTGAGCTTTTGTGGGGGTCAATGTGTGAACCCAGCTACAACCCGTGTCCAGGTCACCTATAGGTTGTACGGTATTTTTATAGTGCACAGCTGGCAACCCTATAGACACTCATTCTGAAAACTTAACATTTTACAGCTTTCTTGTTCTTAATGTTCACTCACAGTGGTTATGTTGATTGTCATTTATAAGGCAACCAATGTGAATGAACATTAAAGGGCCACTAAACCCAAAATCTTTCTTTCATGATTCAGATAGAGAATACAAATTTAAACAACATTACAATTTACTTCTATTATGTAATTCATTTTTTAGATATCCTTAAGTTAAAGAAAAAGCAATGCACATGGGTGAGCCAATCACACGAGCTTCTATGTGCAGGAACCAATCAGCAGCTTACTGAGCATATCTAGATATGCTTTTCAGCAAAGAATATCAAGAGAATAAAACAAATTAGATAATAGTAAGTTAAATTAGATAAGATGTTTAAAATGACATTCTCTTTCTAAATCATGAAAGAAAAAATGTGGGTTTCATGTCCCTTTAAGAACAAGAAAGCTGCAAAATGTACAAGGCTTGAAGTTGGATTCTTATTCAGATCTCTGCTTCTAATTCTGCAACTGATTGCAATTTTGCAACATAAAGATTTATAAACAAAGTTTCTAGCATTATTTTTATTTTAAATAAAATAATAAAACTGTCCAATAATAAAAAAAATCATCTTATATTGCAATAAACAAATAGCAAACATAGCATAATTTTGATTGTTTTTGAATAAGTAACTGATATTAAAAAAGGGTTTAAAATCCTTTGCGTCACTCATTTATATGTGGATATATACAAGGCGTGAGCCTCTTCATGGACAGACATGTTATCAGCCTTGTCCCAAACGCTCTTTATGGCAAACAAATTGGTGCCAACCTTGCCACTTTATATATCTTACCTTTTCTAAATTAGTTACTGGTATTTAAAAAAAAGATAAAATCCTTTGGACACTCATTTATGTGAGTATATATACAAGGCATGAACCCATCATAGGATAGACATGTTATCAGCCTCGCCCCATGCTCTTTATGGAAAAACTAAATTGGTGCCATCCTTGCCACTTCATACATTTTACCTTTTCTGAATAAGTAACTGGTATTGTAAAAGGGTTAAAATCCTTTCGGCCACTAATTTTTTGTGTGGATACATACACAGCGGTCAAGCCCTTAGTAGGAAAAACATGTTTTTAGCCTGGCCCAATGCTTTTTATAGCAAACAAACTTGTGCCAAACTTGACATCTCATATATTTTACCTTTCTGAATAAGTAACTGGTAATTTGAAAGGGTTAAATCCTTTGGCCACTCATTTATGTGCGGATATATACAAGGCATGAACCCATCATAGGACAGACATGTTGTCAGCCTGGCCCAACGCTCTTATGGCAAACAAATTGGTGACAACCTTGCCACTTCATATATTTTACCTTTTCTGAATAAGTGGTATTTTAAAAGGGTATCCTTTGAAGGGACTCACTCCTTGTATACTGTATATCCACACAGTAATGAGAGCACAAATGATTTAAAGGGACAATCAAGTCCAAAAAAAACTTTCATTTTTCAAATAGGGCATGTAATTTTAAACAACTTTCTTTTTTTTATATATCGTTTTTATTGGATTTTTATATACAAACATAATTTATCCAAAAAACAAAGAAAACATTTCTCTTAGCTTGATACATACCAAAACAATATTTTTCTAAACAAAAATTATCTAAACATTAAATCCCTATTACCGTCAGAAAGGACATTGCTAATTAACTTATAATCCTAACATTGCTATATTTAGACACATATTTATCCTTCACTTCATTAAATCCCGTGTCTGATTCCTCATTTAACTCAAAAAAAAAAAAAAAAAAAGGAAAAATCATTCCATCCTGCTCTCCTCAACCCCCTACCCAGTCACCCCCTCTAAAGTCGTTTCCCCCATATACTAGGAAAATTGCCAGCCAATATTTGTAGTTGAACATATATCGTATCCCTAAGAGGGTTAAACCATCATAATTTGGGTCTTTACTGGGGAATTATAAGATGAATATCTTCCATTGTTTAAAAAACACCTCTAATCGACTATCTGTCGGATTTTGAAGATTCATTTGATCATGGGTATATTGGTACAAACAGAGCATTTTTGAGCTCTTTCACGCTGGGGGTTGATTTGGCTTTCCACGCTCTCAATAACATATTCCGCCCTAAAAGTATAATCATGTTAATTAGTCTAACATGCCTCAGAGTTCCTTGTGGTTGACCAAAAAGAATATATCTAATGGTTGGATATGATAAATCAGGTTAAGAGTTGCTTCGCAACCAATACATTACTTTCAACCAAAATTGACCAATTTTGGACAGGCCCAAAAACAATGCATAAGATCTGCTTAAACAGCAGAGCACTTAGGACAACTGATCATTACCTTATACCAATCAGACAACTTTGCAGGAGTCAGATAGGTCATAAAAGAAATTTTCACCTGGATTCTCTCCATGAAGTCAACACCCAGCTTTTATCCATGATTTTAAATGTATTTGTTATAGTTTGACCATTTATCTCAGGGAAGAAATTGCTCAATTTCGCAACAATATATTGTCTTTGTTCATTGGAAGGTCCAAGATTAAGAAGCGCATAAAATGGGGCGATAGAATATAAACCATGTTGAAAACTATTAATTTGTGATTGAAAACACAACTATCCAATCATTTCCATGATTTTGCTTAAGTTCAGAAATATAGTGTCTTATCTGTAGATAGGCATAAAACTCTTTATTCAAAAGTCCATATTGTTGTCTTAGTTCGGCAAAAGACAGTAATGTTGAATCGGATTTCAATAACTGTGCAACAAATATCAATCCTTTGGAGGACCATATCCTGAAAACCTCTACAGACAGACCTGGGACAAAATTTGGATTCCCTGTAATGGGCAAATATTTTGATATATATGGAGAACATCCTAACAGTACACAGAATTTTTGCCATGCGACGATAATGTTTCTAAATGTTATCAATGAAAACAGGGAAGAAGGAAGTGCAGTCATAGGCAATGTAAAATAGCATCCAGTCGAAACGGGGTTACGAAAGCGGTCTCCCATGCAACCTCGGATACCTGGTTTTGTTTGGTTAACCAATCAACTGCCACCTTTACCCGCACTGCTAGACTGTAAAATTGTATATTTGGAAGAGATAGACCTGCCACATCTCTACTGCACGTAAGCCGTGCCACAGAAATACGAGCTCTAGCTCCTTTCCAAAGTAATATGGAACATGCCCCTATTAAATTTATTTATATCTGTTTTCTTAATGGGAATCGGAATATTCTGGATAAAATAAAACACTTTAGGGGAAAAGGATAGATTTTATAAGTGTAGCTCTAGCTAACAGAGAGATGGGCAGATTTTTCCATCCTTCCATTCTTTCCCTGCACTCCAGAAAGCACTTGGTAAAAATTAAGTTTATACCATTCTTCTGGGTTCACGCTTAACCTGATACCAAGATACGTAATTTTGCGTAGTCTCAGAAAATGGATGTTCAATTTTCAGTTTTTTCCTATTGATCCATAACAATTCAAATTTAGTGAGATTAATATTGTATCCCGAAATTGCACCAACAATTCTGTTGATTCTAATAAAAGAGAAAGACTTCGTGCAATATCACTCAACACAAGATTATATCATCTGTCATACATTAGGTAAAACAAGTTTTTGATCTCCAATACAGATCCCCTTTAGTTGTTGACGAAGTAAAATTGCAAAAGGTTCTAGGGATATATTAAATAATGAATGGTGATAAGGGGCATCCCTGCCGGGTGCCCCGCTGTAGTAATAAACTTGTGAAATTTCCCGTTAATTAATAATGAAGATATTGGAGAGCTATATATCAATCGCGTAAATTCTAAGATATGCCCCGACAAGCCAAATTGCTCTAGCGAGAAAAATAAATGCCGCCAGGAGATTGCGATCGAACGCCTTCTCCGCGTCGACCCTTAATAACGCCAAGTCCGGTACGTTATTCTGCCTTGATGTTCTGAATTTATTCCAAAAAAAAATCAAGCAGTGTCATAATCTTACGAGTGCTTTTAGTAGGATTTCTCCCAGCCATAAACCCTGACTGATTTTCATGAATATTGTTCCTAAATGAGGCTTTAATCTTTTCGCTAGGATAGATGTTAAAAGTTTGTAATCCGTATTGAGGACCGATATATGTCTGTAAGATTCTGGTAACTCCAAATCTTTATTTTTTTTGGAATCAAAGAGACCACCGCAGCAGCAAAATATGTTGAACACTTTTATTCTCAATAAAATAATAATAAAATAATTTCATAAGGCTTGAGACAATCTGTGACTGAAGTATCCTATAAAATTCAATAGGGAGACAATCTGGGCCTGCAGCTTTATTAGTTTTGCTGCTTTAATTGCTGCATAGACCTCTTGGTCTTCAATCGGTTTTGTTAATTTCTACTAAGATTTCAGCGCGATTTTTAGGTGTCTTAATCTTGTCCCAAAATTGTTTCTGTCTTCCCGTATCATAATCCTCAGCTTTATATAAGTCAGAAAAATATTGATAACATTTTTTACAAATATCTAAGTTTTTAGTGAATCTATTTGTCTTGGATCTAATGGGCGGTTATTGTGTTACGATGAGTTGTTTTAGTTAACTTAGCCAAGAAATTTGGCTGAGCGTCCCGCGAAACCACCATATAGAGCCTTCTGCCTTTGCAATTCTGCTGTAATATTTTGCTGAATAAAAATATCTCCGTACTGCTTTTGCCTCTAAATATTTACGCCATTCCTCACTAGAGTGCTCTCTCAAATATGCTGTGTACGCATTTCTCACACGATTATTCATTTGTGTCTCTAGATGTTTAAATTTCCTTTTGCGCTTGCACAGATACGCCTTGATCTCGCCTCGAATTACGGCTTTCGCCGCTTCCCAATATACCTCCGGTTTGTCTACATAAGAATTATTAAAAGACTCATATTCACGCCATTGATTACTCAACCAATTCTGAAAATTCCTATCGTTTACTAAATATTTAGGAAAAAAAAACATTTGACTAGAGGCAGTTTGTCTAGTTATTATATTAAGCAGGCAATGTAATTGTAGCATGATCTGAGATCGTTATATCTCCGATATCTGCTTTCCATCCCAGCCAATCATTTTATCTGGCGACCAAAAAGAAGTCTATCCTTGACAAGGAGTGATGCCCCTTTGGATAGACATGTAAATGCTCTTACATCTGGGTTTTGGTTGCGCCAAACGTCTATTAACCCTAATTGCGAACAAAATTTCTGGAGGATACAGGTTCTTCCTATCCCGCGGAAAGTTAAATACTTCCTTATCTCTATCTAAAATGGGATCCGCTACAAAGTTAAAATCTCCCGCCACTATAAGTTGTTGCCCTACAAATTTATGGAGATATAATAACATCTTATCCCAGAATACCCTGTCCACTTTATTGGGACCATAAAGTATTGCATAGTACATAACGACTTTTATTAACAGTAATTTCAACAATTAAAAACCGCCCTTCCACGTCTCGTTTGATTGATTCTAATTTTATATTCCCAATTTTTGTTAAAGAGGATAGCAACTCCTCTTTTACAAGATTAAAAAGGGAGGCAATCACCTCTCCTACCCAGTTAGGTCCTGCAATTCAAAGTTTCTGAATCTTTTAAGTGTGTCTGCTTGGAGGAAGGCAATATTTGGTTTAAGTTTCGCCAAGTGTTTAATTATCGCCGGGAGTTATGCCCCCTACATTCCAAGATACCAAACTAAGATTATCTAACATATACCCCAAAGGAAAGATTCAACTGCAACGTCACATCTAAAAAAAATAAACAATAAATCACTAAGGGAGCATGAAATTCCGAGAGAGCAGGTAAGGGGGGAGAGGAGAGCCAGGGAGGAAAAAAAAAAAAAAAAAGCCTTTCCAACAAAATAAAACGATTCATATTCCAATACATAACAATCAACACCTTTCTACAAGCTATTACTAAATACAACAGATCAATTCCCCTTATTTTGTACCTGATCACAAGATATCCATTTTTTTGCATAGAGCCAAAGCTTCCTCACTACTATTCACTACATAAGAGGTTCCAGCCTTATTAATTAGAAGTTTTGCGGGATACACCAATCTAACATTATATTCAGCTTTGAGGAATTTATCCAAAAAAAGGGGCCATTTCCTTCTTTTGGCTCTAGTTTCTGTAGAAAAATCTTGATAGATCCAAATCCTATGAGAATTAATATTGAGGACATTAAGCTTCCTATAATAACTCAAAAATAAAACTTTGTCTTGATAATTGACAAACTTAAAAATAACAGGTCTTGGCCTGGAGGTAGGGCTATTTTCTCTAAATATCCCAATTCTATGGGCTCTCTCAATCAAAAATGGTGTGGGGGGAGGTGGAATCAAGAGGGCCCGGGGGTAGGTGAGCCGAAACAAATTGTAACAGGTCTCGTAATTCAGTTAATTCAGGTAGGCCAATCACTCTCAAATTATTTTGCCTCGACCTATCTTCAAGGTCCTCTATTCGATTTTGTAGCTGAGTGATGGCCTTATCCTGAGTACCTGATACAGAAACAATAGAATTCACCCTGTCCTCTAAATCAGACACTCTTGTCTCCACCTTCCTCCATTCTGGCTGTGAATTGCCTAATCTCGTCTGTAAGATTAGCTATCTCCGTCTTAATTTCTTGGTTTAACTACCTCTAGTGTGGGTGCCATTACTTTTGCCATTTCAGCCCACGAATTCTGACATATCATTGCAAGAAAAATTCACGTTCCAGTTTCTTGGGGGAGTATCTTGAGATGTATCTAAGTGTTTGGGGTTACCTCTCTTGTCCTTTTGCTTGGGCGGTATTATAGGTGAAGCCCCTTTCTGATGGGAGATGTAATCTCTCCATTCACCACAGTGTAATGTGTATTTACTAAGAATATGCAATATTCCTTGATGTGTGTAAGTGTATTTATTCACTGCCACCCCCTAAGGGGCGAGTGAGCAGGGGTGAAAAAATAAAAATATCCCAAAAAAAAAAAACAAGCAGTGTGTGAAAAACCAAAACCATAAAAAGTGTGTTTGTTATGTGTGAAAAAACAAAAAAAAACAAAAAAAAAAAGAAAAATTGGAGATTCTAGTGTTATGACACAGTGTAATGTGTATTTAGTGACAATGTGCAGTAAAAAAAAAAAAATCCAAAAAAAAAAAAAAGAAGGGGATGTATTGTTCCTTCCCTCTTTTCTTTCCCCTTTTTCCTTTCTCTTATTAAGGACAGGAGGGCACTATTCCCCCTTAGAACTCCTAATTTAGCTTTGTTCTTTACTGATATTTAAAGAAAAAACATGCAACATCCATAAATTTACTATTTATCTATTACTTTACTGCAGGCTAATCTTCTAACTATACTCTGAGAAAAGTATACTTGATTAACACTTAACAGGTCTGCAGTGTTTTTCTTAGCAAGCAAAGATAGTTTCTCAGAATGGCTATACGGTATTAATACAGGTATTAAATATCCTATCACAGTGCAGTTTACAATAGATTTTTAATATACATAGCTTAATCTTATTCTTAGTTGATCTTCTAATTGGGGTCTAAATAGAGACCAATCTCACAGTTCACAACACAGAATAGAGGACCACAGTGCCAGTGTATTTCCAGGATAGAATAGCTCAAATTCAACAAGACATTTTCAGGGTCCTCTGCTAATTTCCAAACCAGATCGCTTATAAAAGTCCCTTAGACCATAATTCCCCTGGTTTATATAGGGATAAATGAAAGAAAAGTTTTCCACAATAGCCTTTTACTCCAAAATACCAAAACGATAGAAATAGAACGTTCCTCTTAGATTTTCATGTAATATATGTTGATAAGATTAACTTTTACATCCCAAATCACTCTACATACAAAGAAACCTCATGCTTCAATATTGTATCCATATGCTTCTTATGCAGGTGCTTGGGATTTTCAACTTTTAATCAACATATATGTTACCAATTCCAATATCCCTTTTTGTTATTGGTAACCAAACTATAACAGTACGTTGTAACACAGGGCGGCGCTTCTGTATTTATAGTTTAGTCAGTTATGGGGCTCCTCTGAACGTAACTGCAGAGGAGCTCTTCTTTCAGCTCCAGTCTTCTGAGCATTTATTCTCAGAGCGCCCGCTAAAAAAAACTGCCATTTACATGGATGCTTCTATCTGAGCAACCTGAGGGCAACACTGAGAATATGGGCAGCGGTTAGTTACTTGGCCTCTGGGAACCCCCACTTCCATTAGCCGTCCACATACATGCCCCCTCGGTTAAGGTTTAACATCCAGCCTCTCTCACACTCTTCAGGGTCTACTCACGCTACTGATGACACCTCAGCGACACATGGAGTTTACCGGGGCCTTGAAAATCCTCTCCTCACTGCTGCTACAATTGCCGGCTCTTTTCCTGGTCACATTGCCTTCACCATGCTACACCTTCTCCTAGCCAATACAGGTGCGTTTTAGTTATTTGAACTAACTTTTATCTGTATGGCAGGTACGCTCTTTCTATTTCTTCTCCTCCAACGGTCTGTCAACCTACTCCAGGGACAATGCTTCACCTCAACAAATGCTTACACAGGGGCCGTGGGATTTGCCCATCCCCCACTAGCATTCCGGCAATCTTGCAGCTGTTTTCAAATGGGAGGTCACACTTACTCTGTGAGCTCTTCCCGGCAAACTCCGCTTTCGTTTCTCTTGATAGTGCGATGTAGGACCGCCTGTGCACAGAGTGTCTGTTGCTGCTCAGCCCGGTCACCTTTACCCAGTCTCCACCAGTTGCAGTTACAGCTTACTCCTCCGTCTGCTTGATTGTTTGAAGCTTCAATTAGTGTAAGCGGTGCTGTATATCCGTCCAAGCTTAACTGCCCATAAACACTATATTGGAGCAGCGCAGCGACAGATGGGGTGCTTTAGCAACAAAGCTTACTCTTGCCACTTGTAGACTTCCCACCGTGATCCCTGGATCTCCTACCGGCCGAGTCTATGCAATCCGGGCAAGGTAGACTTCGGTAGAATTGGTAGGGTCTTAGAGGTCCCATAGGACTAGGGACAGCGAAGTACACGGTAGCTACCTGCACGCTACCTGCTAGCTCCGCCCAGTACGGAAGTCTTTAAACAACTTTTCTAATTTACTTTTATCAACAACTTTGCTTTGTTCTATTGGTATTCGTAGTTGAAAGCAAACCTAGGAAGGTGCATATGATATTTCCTAACCCCTTGAAGACTGCCTCTATTTTATTTACTTTTCACAGCAGGGGAGAGCAAGCTCATGTAGGCCATATAGATAGCATTGTGATCACGCCCGTGGCTAGTGGCAGACACTGCACTAATTGGCTAAAATGCAAGTCAATAGATAATAACTAAAAGTCATGTAATTAGGGGCGATCAGGAGATGCTTAGATACAAGTTAGTCACAGAAGTAAAAAGTGTATAATATAAAAGTGTTGGTTTTGCAAAACTGGGGAATAGGTAATAAAGGGATTATCTATCTTTTTAAACAACAAAATTCTGGTGTTGACTGTCCCTTTAAACCCTTTTAAAATATCTGATTCCTTGTTTAGAAAAAGGTAAAATATATGAGGTGCAATGTTGGCACCAGTTTGTTTGCTACAAAAACCGTTGGGGACAGGCTGAGAATAAAAAGTGAAAAACTACAATATAAGACAAAATATTGTGTGAGAGGTGTCGCCAAAAAATGAACCCCAATGATGCAAAATGCAGATTAACAGAAATCAAATTGACACAAAATACAAACAGGAAACACTACACATATAATTAACCAAATACTCATATGAGCAATATAAAAATTAAAAGTCCACAGGTGATTCTGCAACAACAAAATGATATGTGACAGGCAGGCAACTCTCTCAACAAAGATGGGTCAGATGAAATCAAGTCCTATAAGACAAAAAGAAGAGGTGCCCTTTGGTGCAATAACTCAAAAATAATGCAATGGGCGTTTAGCAATGGCAGAAAAGGTACTCACAAACGGAGATGCACGTCCAGTGCAATAATACACAAACCGAGGGTTTAGAGCTGCTCAGCTGACTCAAACACTCCAACAGAGCAGCTGGGCCACGAAGGGGCTCGTCTCCAGTGATGTCACAGCTTCCGGTCCCAACGGAAGGGAACACAGCCAATGGCGTGGTAGCATCTACGATAGGTTTACGTAATGCGGATTCCAAGCGTGTATCCAAATAGCTGCAAGGTACAGCAAGGTTCAGGTAAAAGATGGATTTTATTAAAATATGTTAAAAATGTTGCACAGCAATGCGTTTCTCGGCACAAGCTGCCATTTCATCAGACAGCCAGGGGGAATCTGGGGTCTGGAAACTTGAGCAGAGGTTCAGGTTGCATGAGTGAGCCACTAATACAGGTTAAATTACCCAATTGCCAGGGCACTCCTGAGCTTTGTATCTGCAATACTAGCAGAGTATTTGCTGGGGATCCCGACTCTGCCACAGGCAAGACGGAGGACGGGGCGAACCCTGAATACCTTCCAGGAAGGTGGACGAGTTATAAGGACCTCTAACAGCAGAGAAGCAGGGAAGGATATATTCAGCCCCAGGAGACTCATGGATATTGGAAGGTGGAGGAGACCTCCATTACAGGTCACCACTACTTCAACAGGAATTCTATACCCATGGAGCTGGGGGCAGCGAACAGCGAATAAGAAAGTCTGAGGGACCACAGATTGCGTTGAAGACGCCTTGATTAGAGCTGTACCCACGGGCAAGGATGCGGCAGGCCATCAGTCTGCTCCAAGTATTTTATTATGCCTTCCTCTAACTAAACTAACTGAACTATATTAAACCAGTATCCTATTATGCTACATGTCTTATTAAGTTAACCAGCTAATCAGCTAAACTAACGGTCCTAAGTGAACTACACTAATTATTCCAGTGGGATATAACAGGTATCTCTGCTAGCTTTGCTCTATCACATACTCTTCTTTATCTCTCTGTCTTCTGATAAAGTACTTTTTCTCCCTAAATGGAAATTAAAACCAAAGGTTTAAGGGGTTAAAGGTATACTGGATTGGACGTTAACCTGACTCTTGTTAGTACCTCAAGATTGGGACTTGCTACAAGTTATCACAGGCTCTGAGTGCTTGAAGGAAAAGTAACTCAAAAGGAAGATTTCCAATGTATATATTGATTATAAGATTAAGAGTCCATGTGTACTGTTTTCCTTTTTTCCCACAGCCTACTAGAACACCTATGTTTATGATATCTTAAATCCATTTCTGAGTCCCCTACGTATAACTTACAAATAGCAATAGCTGATTTGGGTTTAAAATAGCCTATCTGATTAGAAGTGGCTGGGGTTATAAAGCAGAGTGGAGCTAAAGTGTATTAAAGCTTAATTTGGAGTGAAAAGCTGCTTTTCCACCTAGCACATTTCCTAGTTTGTTATAGCTATCTGTTTCTGAATAATCAGCTGACCCATTATCACTAAAAGTGAATTTGGTGTGAACATAATTGTTATATGGATGAGACTGTCACTGATGTTAAATACTCCTGCATGTTTAAAGTGTTGATAATTTCTGCTACTAAGTGTTTCTTTAAAGGTATTGATCTCATGAGAGTTGTTGCTATTAACCTCGGTATAGGGGCTTAACACCCTGCACATAGTTTTTTTTTTTACACTGTTTTTTTTGTATATTGCTTGGGTATATGTATTCACACTGTTTTTTTTTTTTTGTGTAAAGAGTATTGTCACTTGAAACTATCACACTACTGAACAAAAGATATTAATAATAAGAAATCACTATTACATTGTGTCCTTAATGGACACATTTATTCTACACACTAGACTTAAAGGGACATTATACACTCATTTTTCTTTGCATAAATGTTTTGTAGATGATCTATTTATATAGCCCATAAAGTTTTTTTTTTAAATAAATAAATGTATAGTTTTGCTTATTTTTAAATAACATTGCTCTCATTTTCAGACTCCTAACCAAGCCCCAAAGTTTTATGTGAATACCGTCAGCTACCTTCTCCAGCTTGCTCCTGTTTGTGTAAAGGGTCTTTTCATATGTAAAAGAAGGGGGAGTCTCTTATTTTGCCACTTGCAGTGGCTTTCCAGCTACCTTTCAACAGAGCCAAACTGACAGCTTCTAAGTAAGTTTTTAAACAGTTTTATACTGGATTTTAATATCAGAATCTGTGCATCTTATTCTTTATAGTAGTGTCTATTACATGCAGATATATGAAAATGAGTGTATACTGTCCCTTTAATTCACTGGCTATGGCTCCAAAAAAAAATTAACGCTAGCAGAAACACAGACACGAGTTTAGTAATGAATGATGAAATGCATGCAAACAGCATGGACAATCAACATTTACTACAACATATTGCTGACTTAATGACCCCACAATTAGAAGGGATTAGAAAGGAAATTTCTACTCTATCTTCAGAGATTAGAAAAATTTTCATCTAGACTGACAGAAGCAGAGACCAGAATTTCTAGCCTGGAAGACCAAGTAATCACTATGAAAAACAACTATTGACTCAAGGAAAAGAGGTGGCTGCACTGTGCGCAAGAACAGAGGATCTAGAAGATAGGTCAAGGAGAAATAATATTAAAGTAATAGGCCTGCCAAAAAATGCAGACTTTAGAGATCTCCTGTCCTTTGCATCAGTGCAGTTACCTCAAATCCTAGGTTTAGGGGACGTGATACCTTTAGCAGTGGAAAGTGCCCATCGGTTGGGCCCACTAAGGAAGTATAATACAAGTTGCCCTATAATGATAAAATACCTCAAGTTCCAGAACAAATTTAACGTGTTTAGAAATTATCGTAAGTTGAGTGAGTACAGAATTGACCAATCCAAGATCTTACTCTTTCAGGATTACTCAGCAGAGACTGCATCTAAAAGGAAGGAAATGGCACCATTTTGCACTTAATTAATGCAAATTTCAATGCTAGACTCCTCTATCCGGCAAAAATTCTGCTCTTTATAAATGGTGTGAGGAAAACTATAAATAATATTGAGGAGGCACATTTATTATTTAAAGAACTGAAGCTGGAATAAGCAGATGGAAAAGACAAAATGAGCTAGACAGAGGAAACCTATAAAAATGAGTTCTAATGTGTATGCCCCTAATAAAGAAGACCCGGTATTTTGGGGGATTCTAAGAACAAAACTCACGAGTTTTAGACGGGAATAAAAATTATAGTGGCAGGAGACTTCAATATGGCCTTAGTAGCACAAATACTGCCAGACCCAGAAGGAACAAAAATTTTAAATATTTCACCCAAAATTTCAAAATACAGAATATTTGGAGCCTACAAAAAACAGACAAAAGAGAGTCTACACACAGATAGATCTCTTTTTGATATCTGAGAATCTAATGGGAAATACGATAAAAGCAAACATCAAAGAATTTCTTATCTCAGATACTTCCCCCACACCCTGGATTCTCGTCTTTCTTCTTCCCCATATATTTGTCAGAGAATTTCCATTTTAATAATTGGCTTAAAGAAAAGTGGAAAGAATTCTCTTACAATAACAGAGAAGCTTTAGTTAAACCCGAGATTTTTTGGGAGACCTTTATTAGAGGGGAAATCCTAGCATATCTTTGTAAATGGAAAAAAGATCTAAACAGCGGGATATTCAGTTGGCAAACCAGGTAAAAAAAAAAGCTATGAAAGATATATTAGGGTACTAACGAAAGATTCCTGGGAAAAATATTCTCTAGTAGACAAGAGAGAGAACTGTTCTTAAAACAAAGAGATATGCAGGAGGACAGAAGACGGAAATTTAGGTACAGGACTAATTTCACAAAATCTGCCAAATTTCTCTCCATTCTGATTAAAAACAAAACTGATCACAATTGTATTTTAACTCTCAAAGAAAATGGCCAGAAAATCTTTGATCATATGATGATAAGACAGGCATTTCTTAAGTATTATCAAGAAATTTATGCAAAAAGAGCGATAAATACTCAGAATAAAGAGAAATTTTGGTCTAGATGTATTACTCCCAGAATTAATACACAAGAACTTTTAGAGTTGAACTCCCCTATTTCTATAGAGGAGGTACTACAGCATATACATTTAGCTAAGGCAGGTAAATCTCCAGGGCCTACTTTATACCGGCCGGAACTATACAAATCTCTAAAAGAGGAGATTGCTCCTATACTAGTCAATCTTTTTAATCAATACTTTATTGAAAATAAAATGAACTCAAAATACTTCACTGTCTCCTTAATTACATTAATACTTAAAAAAACAAAGAACCTAAAAATATAAGCTCCTATAGGCCTATAGCCCTTCTTATAATGATTATAAAATCTTCATGTCTATTTTAGCAGACCGACTTAAAAAAATACTTGGGCTCTCTGATCCACGAAGACCAAGTGGGGTTCATAAAGGGTAGAAATATTTCTAAAATAATTTGTAGGGTGCTTACAATTACGGAATATTTTTGGAATAAAGAGAGTGAAAATAGGAAGACAAAGAGACTGGACTTAGCAATACTTTCGGTCGATGCCGAAAAGGCTTTCGATCTAATTAGCTGGGACCACCTTGGTACGGTTCTGAATAGCATTGGGTTTCAGGGGAACTTTCTAAACCTTTTACAATTGTTTTATCATCATCCTGTATCCAACCTGAAAAATTAACAATTGTTACTCTGATCATTTTATATTAGAGAGAGAGACAAGAAGTGATGTGTTGCAAAAAAAAAAAAAAAAAACAGTGATAGTATATTATAGATGCTGTGGATGTGGAGGTAGATCTAATGGGTGTTAGTTATTAGTGGTGAAAAAAGTGAGGGAATAATTCAATCAATTTTGTTTTAATGGGGGGTGTATAAGGACCTTTCAGCTCCTGTAACCAGGTCTATAATAGGTGAGTAGTATATTTATCCAGGTAAGTAGGGTTCTTTTAAATCCAAAATGACAAGTAATAGTAGGGAGGCAGAAAAACAAAAACAATCTCAGAGTAACAAGGTAATCAGGGTTGGACCATAGGAGCTTAAAAAAAATAGCAACAGACCAGCAAGTACATTTTATACCTTAGGTAATCTTATTAAGACTGTCACCCTTGCTAGGTTGTAGCCATGTGTTGGGGCCTGCGTTAGTTGCAGGCTCAAAAATAAGTGAAAAAAAATGAAAAACTGAGCTAAAATTAAAGAAAAAATTACAAAAAAAAAAAAAGCCAGCTACAATCTGCAGCTAACAACAATCGAGATACAATGGTATAACAAAAAAAACAACCTGCAAGGAAAAAAAAAAAAAAAAAAAAAAGAAAAGAAGAAAAGCAAACTCAACAAGAAAAATAGAAGAAAAAGGCAAAAAAAAAAAATGAGCAAAAAAAGTCTTAAGTCAGGCCCGTGAGGAGGGGTCTTAGTGTCCAGCAAGCAAGAGTTCAGCTAATTATACATGAGCTTATGTCAAGCAGAAGGGTAGAAATTTTAGTAGCAACATTCACATATGCGGTAGCAAGTTGTCCAAAGTCACAGGCCTGCCAGTATTTTAATTTAAGCCTTAATAGTGCAGAGTGGAGTGCAAAAAGCATAAAGGAAGTAGGCAGAGTGTCCAGCGTTATTAATTTAGCAAGCTTGGGTGGTTTGTGAAGTTTAAAATTATATATCCTTAGTCAAATGTCAGAAACATGTTGAAGCAAGCAGAGTCATATAATTTTAGTCTTTGGCAACCTTACCAGTACGTTGACAGCATCACTTTGTGTGCCTTCTACGATAGCAGGCTAACTGTAATCCAGCTGAATGCAGGCAACTCCGATTACAATCAGTATTCAGGATCCGGCCCGGACAATAGACACTGAAGATATAGCTGCTTTTAGGTGAATCAATTTGGTCCGGGCAGAGAAGGCTTGGTCCGTTGGGGCTACTCTTAGGTACTTCCAGGGTATCTGTAAGCAGACCTTATGAGCGGTGACCTATATAGGCCCCGGTGTAGAAATTTCTGAGAGCGGGCCCTCTCATACAGGACCAGGCTGTATGTGCTGTGCGTATTTCCGCTCACCGGACAGCATAGGTTGGTTGTGGGTATAGTCGAACTAGTTGCCAGGCGTGACTCTCTTACCGGTCCCCACTCCAGACAGAAACACCGGTCAGAGCCTTTTTCCCGGTCCAGCAGCGCGTTCGCCCTGGAGAATTGCCGGCGTGTAGTGGAATCCTCTTGTATCATGTGTTGGTCCGGCGTCCAGCAGTAATCTTTGCTCACACCCAGTCGGGTCAGGAGTTGGGTAATGTTGCCCAGACAGGCCCGGGTGAAAGGGCCTCTTAGTCACCAAGAACGTGAACCGGGGATATGGTGCAGCCCCTGAATATCCGGGGGGCTGGTAACAGGCTGCACTAAGTGTGCTGAAATCCGGCAGCCGGGGTGTCTGGTGTGCGGCTGCCTAGGAAATTGCCTGTGTAATTACAGGGAGAGCGGCTCTGTCCCACCTGAGCTGCAGCACTGGATCACCGGTGCTTCCTCCCCTTCCGGTCTCACATGGACTCCTTTTTTTTTTTTTTTTTTTTTTTTGTGTTACACCTACACTATCACTATATGGATAAATTTATTACTAATCACAAATTAAACACTCTAGTTATGCCACCCAAAACAAGAGATAAAAAGTCCAGGACTAGTACAGACAATTTAGTAAATGTAACACCATCAAGTAACATGGCAGACACAGTTAGGGAGCCTCAAGACATAGTCAAGCAAATTTCAGATCTTATGATACCCCAATTTGACTATCTCAAAGCCGAGATTGCAAACCTTACTACTGAGGTAAAGCTTTTCACAAATAGGCTAGACGACTTAGAACAGCGCACTTCAGATCTAGAAGATACAAATGCACAGCAAGCAACTACTATACGAGAACAAGCAACACAACTGGCTAATGTCCAGTGCAAACTGAATGAGCTCGAAGACCGGAATAGACGTAACAATATCAGAATAATTGGTCTACCTGAGACCGCAGATTTCACCGATCTCATTCAGTTTGTATCAAGGACATTACCACTGGCACTAGGTATAGACCTTAACATCCTCCCGCTGGCAGTTGAAAGGGCACACCGTACAGGGCCATTAAAAAAGCTATCTGACGGCTCATACAAGAGCAGACCAATAATTGCAAGATTCCTGAACTTCCAGACAAGCTCAAAGTCATGCAGCTCTATAAAAAAAGAATCCCCTTTTCAATCCAAGATAAGTCAATACTTATTTTTCAAGACTTTTCGTCTGAAACAATGATTCAGCGTAAAGAGATGACACCCCTCTGTTCCAAACTTATTGCTAGTGGCATTAAGGCTACTGTTGTATACCCAGCCAAAATAAGAATATTTTCGGAAAGCGAACCCATGACTATGAGCGACCCCAGGGAGGTCAGAGAATTTGCACATAAAAAAGGTATTACCCTGTAAAGATAGAAAACATATTGTATATTGATTTATGTTATTTATAATTATAATTATGATGCTGATAGGTGGCAATGTTAACCCAGCCGAGGGTTTTCTTTTCTCTTCCCTTTTTTTTTTTTTTTTTTCCTCTGCTTTCCGTTTTCTCTTACCCTCGCGTGCTTTCCCCCTCACAACACGCTACTGGACATACCCCCACGACATAGGTTCAAATAAGACCCCATCTTAATTTAGCTTCGTGGAACGTTGGTGGCATTACGTCACCGCAAAAACGAAAAAAAATCTTATCACAACTTAAACGCTATAAGCCAGATATAGTCTTCCTACAGGAGACTCACCTGAGGGAAGCGGAACTTATGAAACTTAAGATGGGATGGGTAGGGGAGGTCAAAGGGACTTCATGTCAGAATAGGAAGAAGGGGGTTGCATTCCTTATTAATAAAAATCTCCAATATAAGATAATAGATCTAGTATTGGACCCAGAGGATAGATATATGATCCTACAAATCTTAATCAACGGTATAGTCTTCAACCTATGTAATCTTTATGCCCCCCAATAAAATAGACCGAGCATTCTGGGACAAATTACAGACCCTTCTTTTTAATTTATACGCAAAGAACCTTGTTATAGCTGGGCGATTTTAATTTAACTATATTCCCCGACGCTAGATAGACTTAAACCAGCCCTAAATAGAAACAGTAAACAAGAAACAAAAATATTTAAAAATTTTATGAATTTCCTTCATATGAAAGATATATGGAGGATACAGAACCCTGACATAAGGCATTTCACATGCGAGTCACACTCATATCAAACAATGTCAAGGATAGACTATTTTCTTGTAGCTGAAAATATGCTGGGGCTAGACATGTTAGCAGACATAAAAGAGGTGGTTATTTCAGATCATGCGATCCTCACTTTAAAGATCACATTAAGGAATACACCAGAAGGCACTATTAACAGGCTATTCTTCCCTAGATATTAGTCGGAGAATGTTAAGTTTAAAGCATGGTTGAGATTAAAATGGCAGGAATTTTTTGAAATAAATTTTTCCCCGTCTATTCAGGCAGAAACATTGTGGGAATCTTTTAAAGCCGTAATCAGGGGGGAAATTAAGGCCTACCTAGTAATTAAAAAAAAGATCATGACAAAGAATGATATACATTTAGCGAACCAATTGCGCAACGCCTATAACTCATATGTTAGTGATCCCTCACAAAAATTTTGGCAGATCTACCAACACCGTAAAAAGGAAAGAGAAACCTTCCTTACACAAAGGACTGCATTAGACACCCTTAGAACTAGATCATTCTTTTATAGACATGGGGGGAAAGCTGGGAAACTCTTAGCAGGCCTTACTAAAGTCAAAAATAAGAAAGTCATGATTGAGGCTCTTATTACTCCTTCAGGTAGAATTACTAAACCTAATGAAATTACTAATTATGTTTCAGAATACTTTCAAGAGCTCTATGCAAAAGACAAAACAGATCAGGCTGCTAAATATAAATTCTGGCAAAATATTCAAACTCCAAAACTAAATATAGATCAACAAGAGGCGCTAAATGCCCCTATTACCCATAATGAAGTAATTAAGGCAATAAAAAAAACAGCAACAAATAAAGCAGCAGGCCCCGACCAGATTCCCATAGAGCTCTATAAAATTCTGTCAGAAGATATAGTACAGACACTAGTACTACTTTTTAACAGTTACTACTCCGATGCAAAACCCCCCTCTAGATATTTCTCAGCCTCGCAAATAGTTCTAATTCTAAAAAAAAATAAAGACCCGGAACTGATCAGCTCATATAGGCCCATCTCTCTTTTAAACAGTGATAACAAAATATTAATGAGCATACTTGCTGAAAGACTTAAGCTAATAATAGGCCCCCTCATACATAAAGATCAGGTTGGTTTTATGCCTGGGCGGAATGCAACACGTAATCTGAGGAGGCTTCAATTGATGTTAAATAAATTTTTCTCAGAAAAGAACGGTCCATTAGAACCACCTGATGCTGCAATAATATCAATTGATGCCGAGAAGGCCTTCGACTCCATTTCCTGGGATCATCTATTTTCCACTCTTCCCAGGTATGGAGTCGAGGGTACCTTTCTAAACTTTGTCAAATTAATCTATAAATCCGCTAACACCTCTATTTTGATTAATAATTCTCATACCTCGAATTTCCCACTTCTTAAAGGCTCGAGACAGGGCTGTCCACTCTCCCCCTACCTTTTTAACTTAGCGCTTGAACCTTTAGTAATATATATAAGAAAAGAAATAGAGGGGATCAAAATAGGGAAGAAAAGAATTACCACTTTACTGTACGCCGACGACCTTTTAGTTTTGACAGCCAATACAGCGAGTAATATACCAATATTAACACAGATTCTCCAAGAATTTAGCAGCTTCTCTGGGTATAAAGTTAATATGTTAAAATCAGAGATCTTCTGGCTCAAAAAACTCAAAGACTCAGTGCAGGCATATTACTTTAAGGAAGCAAATTCCACTTTTGTTTATCTGGGGATAACGTTGTCACTGGATAGTAAGGAATGGTATGACTTAAATTATAAGCCAATTATTACTAAAATTAAACGTGATCTAGGAAATTGGGCCAAATTCTACCTTACGTTATCTGGCAAAATTAATTTGTTCAAAATGGTGACGTTCCCCAAAATTTTACATCTGATGCAAAATCTCCCAATTATAATAAAACAAGCAGACATAAAAATAATCAAGCACTTAATCACACAATTCATATGGGACGGGAAAAGAAAGGCCATTGCATATAATAAACTAGTATTACCCAGACATGACGGGGGATTAGCATTGCCAGATATAGAGTGTTATAATCTAGTGTGTATTTCTAAAATAGCTCTGGACTGGCTAACAGGACCAGATTATTACACAGATTTAGCCACAGAAGAAGCGTTTGTTCAGCCATATTCCTTGAAGGCCTTGCTTCATTGTATCCCTGATAAATGTCCAAGGAAAATTAAGAAGATGCCAGTTATCTATAATGTAATTCAGGCCTGGTATAAATTATCTAAAAAGCTAAATTGTTCTCATCGTTATTCTAAACTTCTGACTATAACAGGTAACCCAAACTTCACACCAGCTTTAAACTCGAAAATCTTCAAGGATTGGGCAATAAAAGGGTTTAAGATATATAGAACAGTTAAGGGATCCCGCTACTGGAGTTTGCCGATCAATGCAAGAGTTAATCGTAGAATATGGAATCTCTAATAAGGATTTCTTTTCCTTTTTTCAGATACGGAACTTCTTACAGGTCCTGTTACAGGACACACGAGAGGTCACAATTTCCGAAATAGTAGAGCCCCGCATTTATACTTTTTAAAGCAGGGAAATATAACATAACTACATTATACAAACTAGCTTTGAATCAGAGAGGCTTGGATAATGTTAATAAATTAGCAGTCTGGTGGAAAGTTTCAGTTGATACCATACATAAAAGCTATAGGCGTGCAGATGCATCAACACTTGCTGCTGCATGGAGAGAATCACATACGAAAATCATCAACCACATTTATATCACAGCGCATATGAAAGCATCGTGGGGTAACTTAGGTTCTCTTTGTCCTAAATGTAGACAAGCTAAAGCGGATATAATTCATTACTTTTGGGGATGCCCCAAAGTCAGGAAATTTTGGAATAAGATTAATTTTTGGACAAATAAAATTAATAAAGCAGACGTACAATTAAATGAAGATCATATTTTTTTCTTTATAGATTTCCACAAAGAAGGATTGAATAAATACTTAACATATTTAAATACGGTAATAATGACAGCTAGGCTGTTGATCCTTAAATATTGGAAATCGTTTAAAGCTCCTACTCTCTCAGAATTTATTCAAAAACTTAAAAACCAACTCATAATGGAACAAATGGATACCTCGATAAATTCGGAGGCACAAGTTAAACACTTTCTAACCAAATGGAAGAATGTAATTAACAGTATGCCTAAAGAAATCCAACTGATACTTATTTCACCCTTTAGAGGTACAGAATCTTTAGAATTGGCCCTATTGAGTAATGATTTTCCGGATCTACAGCCGAATTAATGCTATTTCACCGGAAGTTTATTAGTGGCCTGAGTGATGGGGGGAAGCAACTCGAGGGAAAGTCAAATTTTGTCTTTTTTTTTTTTTTTTCTCTTTCTTTCTTTCTTTTTTTCCTTTTTCTTATCTCGTTCTTCTGAGAAATTAAAATGACAAAAACTACCAACATATGGTGTGGGAACAAGTTACTATGAGAAATATAGAAATTCAGGATTCAAGTGTGAATTTATCATTTACATGACTAAATGTAAATTTGGAACCCTGTAGAAGAGCGACCTTAATTTATGTATTGGCGCTTCTTCTTTGATGATGTTATTGGTCTTCTTTGTTGTTTTTTTCTGTATGTCTCGCTTCTCATAATATTGTCTTACAAATGTGTTGGTTACAAATAAATAAAAAAAAAAAAAAGAGAGAGAGACAAGACAGGGATGTCCGCTCTCTCCACTATTATTTAATATTTCTCTGGAACCACTGGCGATTCTCTTACGTCAGGAGATGGCGGGCATTATGGTTGGTCAATATAAATCTGTTTTAACACTTTTTGCAGATGATCCGCTTTTATTCTTAAGTCAGAATCTTCCATCAAACAATTTATAGCTCTTGCAGATCTATTTGGATCAATCTTTGGATATAAGATCAATTTGGAAAAATCAGAGCTCTTATGGATTATACCTCCTTATTCAGGTAATTTCCAGTGCCCCTTTAAAATAGTAAATTCAATTAATTTGTAAAGATCCAAATAGTTGGTACAATCTTAATTTTGTGCCTTTATTTACAAAGCTAGAGGAAGATCTTAAAAGGTGGTCGCAACTATCAATCTCTTTATCAGCTAGAATCACATTAATTAAAACTATTTTTTTCCTCAGCTCGTGTTCTTATTACAAAACCTTCCTCTCATTAAACATACTAAAGACATTTTAAATCCTTAACAGAGTTATAGCAAGGTTTATTTGGCAACAAAAAAATTAGAATCTCCGCAAACAAGCTATCCCTCCATAAGTATGCAGGAGGCTTAGCTTTATCGAATCTAAAATTCTACAATTTAGCAACTTTAGTAAAAGTGGTTTTAGATTGGATCACAGGTAAGGAATACGTGACTAACTTTAGTCTAGAATCCATAATAGCGATGCCCTTTTCCTTGAAAGCTATCATACACTGCTCTACCACAAATATTCCTATCTACTAAAAATGCACATATTCAAAGGCCCAATACTAGCCTGGCAGAAATTTATACGAGAAATTCAGGTTAATCATAAATTATCTAAACATCTCCCGATAAGAGGGAATTATTTTGTATTTGAAGAGTGAGAGGAGAAAGGTATCAATAATTTGATACAGGTAAAGGAAACAAGTTCCGCCGTTATGAAAACATTTGAGGCACTACAGCAAGAATTTGACCTCAACAAACATACGGCTAGATTTAAAGTTTTGTGGCCAAAGGGGTGCGTTAGCTACAAGTGTTTTTTCCCCCCGCACCTTTTAAATAATGCTGGTATTGAGAGTTCTCTGAAGGGCTGCGTTAGGCTCCAAAAAGGGAGCATACAGGCATATTTACCGCCACTTCAACTCTCAATACCAGCGTTGTTTACGGACGCGGCCAGCTTCAAAAACGTGCTTGTGCACGATTCCCCCCATAGGAAACAATGGGGCAGTTTGAGCTGAAAAAAAAACTAACACCTGCAAAAAAGCAGCATTCAGCTCCTAATGCAGCCCCATTGTTTCCTATGAGGAAACACTTCCTAAGCCTGCACCTAACACCCTAACATGTACCCCAAGTCTAAACACCCCTAACCTTACACTCATTAACCCCTAATCTGCCGCCCCCTTTATCGCTGACCCCTGCGTTACACTTTTAACCACTAATCTGCTGCTCTGGACACCGCCGCAACCTACATTATCCCTATGTACCCCTAATCTGCTGCCCCTAACATCGCCAACCCCTATATTATATTTATTACCCCCTAATCTGCCCCCCCACAACGTCGCTGCTACCTACCTACACTTATTAACCCCTAATCTGCCGACCGGACCTCACCGCTACTATAATAAATGTATTAACCCCTAAAGCTAAGTCTAACCCTAACCCTAACACCCCCCTAAGTTAAATATAATTTTAATCTAACGAAATAAAATAAATCTTATTAAATAAATTATTCCTATTTAAAGCTAAATACTTACCTGTAAAATAAACCCTAATATAGCTACAATATAAATAATAATTACATTGTAGCTATTTTAGGATTTATATTTATTTTACAGGCAACTTTGTATTTATTTTAACCAGGTACAATAGCTATTAAAGGGACATTCAACACTTAGTGTAACATGTTTTTATATTGTAAATTCAAAAACGGAGGTCCGCCTACACTATACCCCTCCTCCCTTGCCGTCTTGCTTCTGTCCTAATCAGCGGCGCTAACTACTCTATACCCGGTCAATATGGATGCCGAACTCCCCCCACTATTACGTAGCTGCCTTCTTCTTAAACTGATAAGCAAATCAGAATCCAGTCCTCGGACAGAAATTGCACGCGCGTGCGATCTCCCTACCTTATCTTCACCACGCCGGGTATCACCGATCCGTCCAGAAGAGGGTCCGAAGTCTTCATCCTATCCAGCAAGAAGAGGACATCCGGACCGGTAGACATCTTCATCCAAGCGGCATCTTCTAACTTCATCCATCCGACGAGGAGCGGCTCCATCTTCAAGACCTCCGGTGCGGAACATCCTCTTCTCCCGATGACTAGACGATGAATGAAGGTTCCTTTAAGGGACATCATCCAAGATGGCGTCCCTTGAATTCCGATTGGCTGATAGGATTCTATCAGTCAATCGGAATTAAGGTAGGAAAAATCTGATTGGCTGATTGAATCAGCCAATCAGATTCAAGTTCAATCCGATTGGCTGATCCAATCAGATTGAGCTCGCATTCTATTGGCTGATTGGAACAGCCAATAGAATGCGAGCTCAATCTGATTGGCTGATTGGATCAGCCAATCGGATTGAACTTGAATCTGATTGGCTGGTAAGGTAAGGGCTGGTAAGGTAAAAGAACTTTTTATTTTAGAATAGGGTAGGGCATTTTTTTATTTTGGGGGGCTTTGTTATTTTTTAGGGGGCTTAGAGTAGGTGTAATTAGTTTAAAATTCTTGTAATCTTTTTTTATTTTTTGTAATTTAGTGTTTGGTTTTTTTGTAATTTAGTTTAGTTGATTTAATTGTAGATAGTTTATTTAATTAATTTATTGATAGTGTAGTGTTAGGTTTAATTGTAACTTAGGTTAGGATTTATTTTACAGGTAATTTTGTAATTATTTTAACTAGGTAGCTATTAAATAGTTATTAACTATTTAATAGCTATTATACCTGGTTAAAATAAATACAAAGTTGCCTGTAAAATAAATATAAATCCTAAAATAGCTACAATGTAATTATTATTTATATTGTAGCTATACAGGGAGTGCAGAATTATTAGGCAAATGAGTATTTTGACTACATCATCCTCTTTATGCATGTTGTCTTACTCCAAGCTGTAAAAGCTCGAAAGCCTACTACCAATTAAGCATATTAGGTGATGTGCATCTCTGTAATGAGAAGGGGTGTGGTCTAATGACATCAACACCCTATATCAGGTGTGCAAAATTATTAGGCAACTTCCTTTCCTTTGGCAAAATGGGTCAAAAGAAGGACTTGACAGGCTCAGAAAAGTCAAAAATAGTGAGATATCTTGCAGAGGGATGCAGCACTCTTAAAATTGCAAATCTTCTGAAGCGTGATCATCGAACAATCAAGCGTTTCATTCAAAATAGTCAACAGGGTCGCAAGAAGCGTGTGGAAAAACCAAGGCGCAAAATAACTGCCCATGAACTGAGAAAAGTCAAGCGTGCAGCTGCCAAGATGCCACTTGCCACCAGTTTGGCCATATTTCAGAGCTGCAACATCACTGGAGTGCCCAAAAGCATAAGGTGTGCAATACTCAGAGACATGGCCAAGGTAAGAAAGGCTGAAAGACGACCACCACTGAACAAGACACACAAGCTGAAACGTCAAGACTGGGCCAAGAAATATCTCAAGACTGATTTTTCTAAGGTTTTATGGACTGATGAAATGAGAGTGAGTCTTGATGGGCCAGATGGATGGGCCCGTGGCTGGATTGGTAAAGGGCAGAGAGCTCCAGTCCGACTCAGACGCCAGCAAGGTGGAGGTGGAGTACTGGTTTGGGCTGGTATCATCAAAGATGAGCTTGTGGAGCCTTTTCGGGTTGAGGATGGAGTCAAGCTCAACTCCCAGTCCTACTGCCAGTTTCTGGAAGACACCTTCTTCAAGCAATGGTACAGTAAGAAGTCTGCATCCTTCAAGAAAAACATGATTTTCATGCAGGACAATGCTCCATCACACGCGTCCAAGTACTCCACAGCGTGGCTGGCAAGAAAGGGTATAAAAGAAGAAAATCTAATGACATGGCCTCCTTGTTCACCTGATCTGAACCCCATTGAGAACCTGTGGTCTATCATCAAATGTGAGATTTACAAGGAGGGAAAACAGTACACCTCTCTGAACAGTGTCTGGGAGGCTGTGGTTGCTGCTGCACGCAATGTTGATGGTGAACAGATCAAAACACTGACAGAATCCATGGATGGCAGGCTTTTGAGTGTCCTTGCAAAGAAAGGTGGCTATATTGGTCACTGATTTGTTTTTGTTTTGTTCCAAAACTATTCAGCTTTGATATTAATGAGTTTTTTGGGTTCATTGAGAACATGGTTGTTGTTCAATAATAAAATTAATCCTCAAAAATACAACTTGCCTAATAATTCTGCACTCCCTGTATTAGGGTTTATTTTACAGGTAAGTATTTAGCTTTAAATAGGAATAATTTATTTAATAAGATTTATTTTATTTTGTTAGATTAAAATTATATTTAACTTAGGGGTAATAAATATAATATAGGGGTCGGCGATGTTAGGGGCAGCAGATTAGGGGTACATAGGGATAATGTAGGTTGCGGCGGTGTGCGGTCGGCAGATTAGGGGTTAAATTTTTTTATTAGAGTGGCGGTGATGTGGGGGGACCTCGGTTTAGGGGTACATAGGTAGTTTATGGGTGTACTTTAGAGAACAGTAGTTAAGAGCTTTATGAACCGGCGTTAGCCCATAAAGCTCTTAACTCCTGACTTTTTTCTGCGGCTGGAGTCTTGTCGGTAGAGGGTCTTCAGCCAAGACTCTAAATACCAGCGTTAGAAAGATCCCATTGAAAAGATAGGATACACAATTGACGTAAGGGGATCTGCAGTATGGAAAAGTTGCGGCTGGAAAGTGAGCGTTAGACCCTTTACTGACTGACTCTAAATACCAGCGGGCGGCCAAAACCAGCGTTAGGACCCCTTAACGCTGGTTTGGACGGCTAACGCAGAACTCTAAATCTAGGCGTTATTTTTTTTGCCTATCTCCAACTAAGGCACTTTTTTTATCAAATCACCAAGGACAATGATTTAAACTGGGATCTGGACTATGTGCAGAATTATATAACATTATTTTCTCTGTTTACTGGCCCTTTAAGAACAAGAAAGTTGCAAAATGTTTAGTTTTTAGAATGATTTTCTATAGGTTGTTTGTTACATTAAAGTTGATTTAAAAAAAAAAAAAGCAAATTAAAAAAAAAAGCTTTGAGTGGAGGTCACGTTTCTGTAGAGTGGAGCTCCAGACAGTTTGCAGCGGGACTCCATATCATTGCTAAATTGAGTATTACCAGTATTAAATAATTTGTTGCCATGCCTCCTTGGGTTGTCTCTGTCAATTTGAATTACCCCTTCCACTACTAAAGTATGTACAACTACATTCCGTTCTGGTATTCTCGTTTGCAATACCTTCCATAAATATTCATTTGGGATTATAATACGCCTGCCATTTGCTTTACATGTTTTTTTTGTCGCAATACATTAAAAGTAATAAAGAAATACAAATATTGTGGCACTAGCGCGGGTATAGTATGAGAAGTTCAAACAATTAATATAATAAACACTGTCATAATGGAGATGGCAGATCAGTCAGTGTCACTAGGCAGCTGCCCCACTTAAGATGCCGGAGTTCATAGTATAGTAGTATACTTGCCTCACCTCCCATAATGCTTAGCGCATAGAGCCACGTTCTGGTGCGAAGAGTAGTTTGATTCCGTCACGTGATGCAGAGCCAGAGAGCGAATGCTGGGGGTGGCATTGGATAGAGGAATTGTTGAATTTGACGGACTGAATGGTGCATATTTGTAACGTTAGTATCCAGTGTGCTTGGAGAAATCAAATATGCAGGTCTGACAAGAGATTTCCCTTTTAATGCACTGTAACGATGGTTTGTTGGCCAAAGAGCTGACATTCATACCGCAGCACAGCGAGCTTTACTCACTACTAAAGAACAAGCAGGGAAGAGGGTTTCTGCACCACAGTGCTTACAATATAATATAGGTAGGAACCACAGCCTGTGAACGTGATATCTAACATAAGAACAAAGAAAGAAATGAACACGTAATGATCTTTGCATTGAAAACATATGTTAATTCGCTATCCCTCACGTTTCGTGTTGCTAATGTACAGTATATGACATTTACAGCATATATCAGTCATTAGGACGAGAGGGACACACTTGCAAGTTTGCTAAATCAACATAACAGCGTTTAAAAATGCTTTTAAGAGGATAAGTAATATACAAATTGCATAGTACTTATGATGTTTTTTTTTCTCGATTTTACTTTCCTATGGTTGAATAAAAATTAAAGTTATGCAAAAATGTATATGCATCTATAGTTGTTACTGCCTAATATAATTTTTTTTGTAAGATCACAAACTTGAGCATATAACTAAACGCCATCGTTTATAAATTTACAAATTAGCATAAGTTTAATTCATCATTATGACAGTAAGTCTCATAATTACTTTATTTTCTCCCTTCGAAGTACTGTTCCGACATCAATCTTTCGTCCGCCTGACATTTTCTAAATTTTGATTGACAGATGAGAGCTATATTATAGTCCAATCTGTGGTTTCCCCTTCAGGGGTTTAGCCCATCCATTCCTACGTCACTGGATGACTGAGCGCATGCGTCCGGCTAAACTCAACCTACTTCCACCCGTGCTCGTTCGTGATTCGCGCATGCTCACTGCTTGCTCTGTAGCGATTGTTTGTTTTAGTTTAACAATAACAATTGGAACGATCGTCGCAGCAAGTGAGTTTTTTACAATGAATATGTATTTAAATGTGTACGGTCTTTATTTATATCTGCAATTGAAAATATTATCTTCATTTAGTAAACAGCATTACCTAACTTTTATTAACACTAGTATTTTATATCGCTAGCGGTGGAAGTGGCACATGCGCATAAAAAATCCAGTCTGTGAACGCGCATTGAGTTTACGTAAGCACAGGGCTGAGAACGCTCGATGAGAGAAGAGATATAAACACGGAAGTGGCATGGGGAGGAGATTCGGCGTAAACGGTCAGAAATATAAAGTTTGAATTTCATGTAAAATACAACGTAAACAAGTAAATAAAGTTAGCGATAAGCTGCAGGTTATTTATTAGAGAGATTATATGATTTGACTTACCATAAACTTTACCTTACCTTTAATCACCCATCATTTCCACTCATAAATTATTAGTTATCTTTCTCTTGTGACTAAATACAGGCGTAATGTGTGCAGAAATACTGTACTGCAGTCTGCAGAACATGGACATTCTGTTATATACCAATGTAATGTTTGTGCACATCTTGAGTTATCCAATAGGATAAATATTTTTTCCCTCATCTATGTTCTGTTATTGGTAATTAATTCTGAAATAATGTAAAAATTACATTACAGACAATAGGGGTCTATTTGTATGCATACCTTTACATATAATGAATACTCATTTTGGATGTTCTCTCTTCTCCAGATATGTTTTGTTCCAAAAGAAACGTAAAATCATTTGATGAGGTCTGTTGAATTAAAGGGACTCTAAAGATTTATTGTGTGTGTATATGTATATATATATATATATATATATATATATATATATATATATATATATATATATATATACACAATTGGGTAGATTTATCATTGCGCATATGAACAATCTTTACATATATTAAATTTGTCCACCTGAGGTCACAAATTGACCATTTCCACCCCATATTTATTACTGTACGAGCCAGCACTCGTTTAATGCCACCCTGGTCGGACCAGGCTATTTAGATGTGCGCCTGCACAGTTAAAAAAGGTCTTATTAATGTTCTACGGGATCATTTTTGTTTCAAATAGACAACTCTTTTTAACTGCTAAGCTGCGCCCATCTAATATAAATGAAATAAAACTTGTCTCCACCATTACAGAAGTTTTTAATATGCATATTCCACATATTCTTTTCAAACATATGTGGAGTGCAATTCACTGCAATGCACATCCAGGTGGAAAATCTCAACAAGGGAGCACATTTTGATGTTAGACTGGCAACAGATAGGGGCGTTCACTTCTTGATAAATCTCCTACATAGTATGCAGCAGCAATTAAAGGGACAGTCTACACCAGAATATTGTTTTAGAAGATAGATAATCCCTTTATTACCCATTCCCTAGTTTTGTATAACCAACACTGTTATATTAATACACTTTTTACCACTGTGATTATCTTGTATCTAAGCTTCTGCAGACTGCCCCCTTATTTCAGTTTTTTTGACAGACTTGCATTTTAGCCAATCAGTGCTTGCTCCTAGCAACTCCACGTGCGTGAGCACAGTGTTATCTATATGAAACACGTGAACTAACACCCTCTAGTGGTGAAAAACTGTCAGAATGCCCTGAGATAAGAGGCTGCTTTCAAGGGCTTAGACATTAACATATAAACCTCCTAGGTTTAGCTTTCAACTAAGAATAGAGACAACAAAGCAAAATTGGTGATAGAAGTAAATTGGAAAATTGTTTAAAATTACATGCCCTATCTGAGTAATGAAAGTTTGTTTTGAACTAGACTTTCCCTTTTAAGCATTGCATTGCAAAATATCTATATACAAAATAAATGTTTTAAAAACTTAAATTTTATGATTTGTAGAACAATTTTAAAACACTGGATAACATCTTTATCTTATCTCCAGTTATTGTGGCCAATAAAAGCTAGTTGTAAATGATTGTGTCAACTATGTGCAATAACATAGGTGTTCAGGCTATTTGCATAATTTTAAAGAAAACTGTTTACGGAATTTGCTTTTTCACTTCTCAAGGGAGTGTGAGATGAGCACAAATTTTACTCTGAAGCAATAATTTTTATATGTCTGTTTAAAGGGACATTATACACCAATTTTCATTTAATGCCATGTAATTGACACTACTATAAAGAATAATATGCACAGATACTGATCTAAAAATCCAATATAAAAACTTACTTAGAAGCTCCCAATTAAGCACTGTTAATGAGATTAGCCTGGGACATCCACTGAAAGGGGCCGATGGTAGAACCACCCCCTTCCCTGGATATGAAAAGGCACATTATACAAACAGAAGCAGTCTGAAGTCTTTATGCATCTAAAACTTTGTTGCTTGGTTGGGAGTCGGAATATCAGCACAATGTTATTTAAAAATAAGCAAAACTTTACATTTTTACAAAAACACACCCAGATGGGCTATATAAATGGATCATCTACAAAACATTTATGCAAAGAAAAAAATCTAGTGTACAATGTCCCTTTAATTTGGATCCTCCTGATATACTCTGATGCATTATCAGGGAAAAGCAAAGTGATCAGGAATGTACAAATACTGTCTTTGGTGCTGCTAACAGAGTAGGATGTAATCTCACTGACAGAGCACAGGTTATGTGTCAAGGTGACAATTTGAATAATTTGCTCTAAGCAAACAAAAAGAGCCAAAAAAATCTGTCTCACAACAAAATACACTTTTCTTAATAACAGTGAATTAATCCTTTTGTATATTATAAAGTTTTATTTGTAACTTTTTTTTTTTTATCTTGTAGTTTACACATGACCTGGGAATCAGTGTCAAGCTCCCCAGCCCCCATTATCCCTGAAGTGCAGCAGAGATCTGGAATAACCAGGATGATGAAGTTCCAGTGTTGTTCCATACTGTGGAAGATTTGTCTCACTGTTGGACTGGTTCTCTTCTATTACTGCTTTTCCATTGGTATCACCTTCTATAACAAGTGGATATTAAAGGTGTGGTAGGGACACTGGGTAATCTCAGCCCAAATTGGTTGCTAGTAGATTAAAGGGCCAGTCAATACCAAAATTATTAGTGTTTAAAAAGATAGATAACACCTTTACTACCCATTCCCCAGCTTTGCACAACCAACTTTGTTATATTTATATACCTTATAACATTTAAAGGGACACTGAACCCAAAAAAAATATTTTGTGATTCAAAAATATTATGACTTTTTAAGCAACTTTCTAATTTACTCCTATTATCAAATTGTCTTAATTATCTTGGTATCTTTATTTGAAATGCAAGAATGTAAGTTTAGATGCCGGCCCATTTTTGGTGAACAACCTAGGTTGGTTGTCCTTGCTGATTGGTGGACAAATTCATCCACCAATAAAAAAGTTCTGTCCAGAGTCTGAACCAAAAAAAGCTTAAATACCTTCTTTTTCAAATAAAGATAGCAAGAGAACGAAGAAAAAATGATAATAGGAGTAAATTAGAAAGTTGCTTAAAATTGCATGCTCTATCTGAATCACAAAAGAAAAAATTTGGGTTCAGTGTCCCTTTAAACCTCTAATTTTCTGACTGTTTCTAAGCCACTACAGTCAGCCTCTTATTACATGCTTTATTATTAGCTTTTCACAACAAGAGACAGCTTGTTTATGTGGGTCATATAGATAACATAGCGCTCACGCCTGTGAAGTTGTGCACAACACAGCACTAATTGGCTAAATGCAAGTCAATAGATAATAAATAAAAAGCTGTAATCAGGGGGCTGTCAGAAGAGGCTTAGATAAAAGGTAATCAAAGAGGTAAAAAGTATATTAATATAACCATGTTGGCTGTGCAAAACTGGGGAATGGGTAATAAAGGGATTATCTATCTTTTTAAACAATAACATTTATTTTATTCATGGCAGGACTATGCATTTTTTTAAACTAAAATCTGTAATCTATTTTAAAATGCCATCTTTTAAATAGGCTTCAATGTATAGGTGAATTTCTGTGAAGGCTGAGAAGTGTGTAATGTGATTCCTCAGTCTATGGTGCCTAGGAGAAGCACAAATTGTAGGATACAGATGTAAGGCAGGATGTGAAGTATTTAGGCGTTTGTCATAACTAGTTGTGTGGGTCTTGCATAACTGAATTATCTGAATTACTGAACACGAGGATTACTGTAGAGTGGAGCCAGAAGAGACTTGAAGCAAAAATTCAATGCTGAAAGTGCTCTTACTTTACAGAGAAATATCCATATTGAAAAACCTGCATAAACACAATGCTTTCTTTTTTAATCCCTTATCTCCCTGTTACTCCACCCTTTACACTCACGTACAGCTGGTTACTTGTTACAGCAAGGCTGTGTGGGGAAAATGATGCATGCAACCTGAGTACCACACTGCAAAAATTCCTCTTCTAAAATAAATCTTTATTTTAAGTGTGTGGAGTATGAAAGTTGTATATTTTTTTAAAAAAATATTATGGCAATATGTTATAGTGAACCAGTTGTCTTTTCTTTTGAATATTCAAATTAGCTCTCCTGATTTCTGATACTGTCTTTGAGATATATATATTTATATTCTGTACTGATACAGAAGCACATAAAATAAGAGCATTTAAAAACGTGTAGTGGGAGTTGTCCCAATTAGCCAGTGACCAGTGCATATATATGTTTCATAAGTGGACAAAAAAACATTTTCTTACTAAAAATACGAACAGAAAAGTTTTAGTTGAAATTGCTTTTATTTTCATATCATAACATACACATAGCTGTTTAGATTTTTCTCACAATACAGTGCATTTTTACAGTATTTTGAGTCAAACCATGTCTAACACATTACACTTGAAAACTTATCATTGTCTCCAAAACTGAAAACAAGAAAACCAATAGCGAATGTAAATAACCTTTCTCTCCACAATCGCATGCCTTTGAATATAGTGGACATATAGATTGTTGTATTTGTTACCCATCTATAGTAATTCTCTCTTTCGTTAATCTAAGTGCGGCTACCTCTGGCTTCAGTGCGAATAATCCAAGGTGCCCATATGTCAAGGAATTGGTCTTTGGTTGCTGTTAGATCTGCCGCTAAGCTAGACATCTTATAGATTTGATCAATTTTCCGCTCTATGAGGAAGAAACTTGGAGGTTCTGTATTCCAGTGTTTGTCAAGGCACAGTCTGGTAGCTGTGCACAGTAGTTTTGGTTAGTAGTGTGGCCCTTAAGTAGGAAGTGTAGTAGTGCGTGTTCAGGGAGAAGTTCTATCTCCTTTTCAAAACCTCACTTAATAACTTAGCTGTGTCTTTTCAGAAGGGTTGTATTTTATTACAATTCTACCATGTGTGCAAATACGTTCCTTCTTCCCTGCATCCCCTAAAGCAGAGTGAATTGTCCTTTCCTCCCATCTTGATTAATCTGGTGGGCTATAGATACCATCTAAATGCAGACTTTACGTAGTTTTCTTGTAGTTGGGAGCTAATGGTGAATGAGGTCCCTTTATGTAGAGTATCCACCCATATCTGAGCTGGCCAGTCCCTACCTAGTTCATCTTCCCATTTATACATAAGGACTGTTTTAGTGATGGAATCTGATTTGTTAAATACAGGGTATAGTCTAGCTATTGACCTCTTCGGTCTATGTTTGGTTAGGCAAAGAACCTCAAAGGGTGTGCGGCTATGAGTAGGAGTCGTTCTTAGGGCCTCTACCACCCTCGATCTCAAATGGAAATAATGAAACCAGGTGTTGGTATCAGTTGGGTCTAGGTCATTGTACTGTTTTATTGTGAGGAGCTTACCATTAACAAGAGCATCCGCTATTCTGTACAGGCTTCTATTACTCCATTTACTTTGTACTATTTGGTCTAATGAGGAATTAAGGTCTATCAGTGGAGCGGCAGGTAATTTGGTGTTTAGTAGTGGAAAGAGTTTGGTGGTCCTATCCCATATAAACAAAGTATGTGCTATGGCTATGTAACTTTTCCCTCCCTGTGGTCTGTTTATCTTAGCTGTCCATAATATTTTGGCTATGTCATCTGTTCCCATCATGTCAGCTTCTAGTTGTCTCCATTGAATGTCATCTGACCTATTATGCCACAGGGCAGTCTGTGCCATTCTGGCAGCATAATAATAAGAAATAAGATGTGGAAGGCCTAGCCCTCCTCCTGATCTATGTCTAGTTAATGTTTGTCTGTTGATCCTTGCTCTCTTGCCATTCTAGATAAAGGCCTGTATGTCCTTCTGTATGGCTTGTAGGTCAGTGTGTGGTACTGAAATGGGTGACATGACCTAAACAGATATAATAGTCTCGGCAGAGTCGTCATTTTGGTAGCCACAATTCGTCCTATAAGTGAGATTTTATGTTTGGACCACTTAGTTATACGTTGTCTAATATGGGTCATTAGGGGCTTGTAATTGTATCAATATAAATTGTGGATATCAGCAGAAATGTTTATTCCTAGATATTTGACATGTTTGTTTGCCCATTTAAAGGAGAAGTTAATCTCAAATATTTTTTTGGTGGTATTTGGTATATAAATGCCTATTGCCTCACACTTGTCATAATTTATCTTATACCCTGATAGGGTGCTGAATCGCTGCAACAAAGAGTACAACGGGGGTAATGACAAAAGGGGTTTCGTCAATGTCAATATGACATCATCCGCGAATAAGGCCATTTTGTATTGTCTAGATTCTATGTGTATTCCCGTTATGTCTATACAATCTCTTATTTTGATCGCAAGGGGTTCAATACTGTGACGTGAGTCACCAAGATCTGAGGGCCTGTTATGGAACATTCTTTGGGCTGGAGGTACATGGGCTTAAGGATACCCAGAGTCTGCATGGACATGTGGAATTTTATATGCTGGACACCCCATGTACTTTCATAACTCTGTCTTATGTTCATATCACCCTGTATCCATAAATACAGGATGGGTACAGGGTGTAAGTGCCCCTTGTGGGAGCAATAGTGACTATATAAACCAAGTGGGCATAAAGGACTTAATAGTTAATAAGAGCTGTTCTTATATTCTGTAATAAGATGTATTTTATTTATGTTTCTAATCTGATTGTGTCTCAGGAGTCTGTCTGGGTAAACTGATTGTGTTCCTGTGTGTTTATGTTAACTAGACTGCCCAACATCAGATTGTCTGAGTAAACTTTCTTCCCCACTTAATTAACTTGACATGTTAATCTGTTTTACCTGTGAATAGACAATTGTTAGAGGTTTGATGTATTGTTCATATGTTTGCTTTACTGTTTAACCAATTCCCTATGTAACCTGAAGCTCTGTGACTCTGGAATGCCAGGGTGCATAAATATGTGTGCTGCTTTCAAATAAAGTGTTAATTTTTGTGTTCAGAAAACTGAGTGTTGCCTCAGTTCTGTTCCCCTACATAACTTTAGACTGCGGTCAAAGGGAGATACCAGGAGCTATTGCTCTGGATAAAGGAATGTCCAGGACAAGGGAAGTGTTCTGACGGAGGTACTCATTCGGGGTACCAGGTGGTCCGTCACAAATACAGAGCGCAAAAAGTAACGGTGAGAGTTGGCACCCTTGTCTTTTTCCATTACGGATTGTAAAAGTTCTAGACTGATAACCCGCCAGTCTTATGAAAGCGGCAGGAGTGGAGTACAGAGACGAGACTGCAGAATGAAACTCGCCCCTAACTCCAATCTTTGTAAGTAGAGCATGCATATAGTTCCATTTTACTCTATCAAATGCCTTCTCCGCGTCCAATGGCAGGAGCAGAGAAGGCACTCTGTTGACCGAAGCATAATTTACCAAGTCTATAACTTTACGGATATTATCTGGGGCTTCCCGTGCTTTGATGAATCCTACCTGGTCAGTATGTATTAGTCTTGTCAGTGGGTCATTCAGTCTGTTAGCTAGGATTTTTGTGAAAAGTTTAATGTCGTGGTTTATTAAGGAGATCGGTCTATAGTTCTTACAGTATTGTTTGTTCCTCCCCAATGCCGTGAAGTTGGGCCTCAACTATTGCATGATCGGACCAAGGGCATGGATGTATATATGCCTGTGTTAGTGATGGGATTAGTGTTTGGCTTAGAAGAATGTAATCAATTCTCGAATGTGAATTGTGTACTGCTGAATAATACGTATAGTCTCTGTTTTTTTTTATTCTTGGTCCTCCAAGCATCTATTAGGTTGTGGTCGAGTACAAAGTCACCTAATAATCTGTGGTTATGTTCTGGTCTCTGAGTGCTAGCTGTGATTTGTTTACATCTATCAAGTTGGTTATTAAGAGTCAAATTGAAGTCACCTCCAACTATCAGTTGATGCCTCTCCCATAAAGTGAGCTGTTTACTAATTTTAGATGAGATGAAAGTTGCCTGATTTTCATTTGGAGCGTAAATGTTGCAAATGATAATAGGGGTAGTGTGAATTAAAGGGACAGTCTAGGCCAAAATAAACTTTCATGATTCAGATAGAGCATGTAATTTTAAACAATTTTCCAATTTACTTTTATCACCAATTTTGCTTTGTTCTTTTGGTATTCTTAGTTGAAAGCTTAACCTAGGAGGTTCATATGCTAATTTCTTAGACCTTGAAGCCCACCTCTTTCAGATTGCATTTTAACAGTTTTTCACCACTAGAGGGTGCTAGTTCACATATTTCATATAGATAACACTGTGCTCGTGCACGTGAAGTTATCTGGGAGCAGGCACTGATTGGCTGCCGCTAGACTGCAAGTCTGTCAAAAGAACTGAAAAAAGGTGCAGTTTGCAGAGGCTTAGATACAAGATAATCACAGAGGTTAAAAGTATATTATTATAACTGTGTTGGTTATGCAAAATGGGTAATAAAGGGATTATCTATCTTTTAAAACAATAACAATTCTGGTGTAGACTGTCCCTTTAAGCCCCTAACTATGAGGTACCGTCCCTCTTTATCTGTATTTATTTCTTCTTCCCTGAAATTAAGGGATGTGTGAAGCAGTAAAGAAACTCCTCTCTGTTTTTTAGTGCTTACAGCATGATATTGTTGAGGGAATGTTTTGTCCCAGTACCTGGGTGTATTTGTTCTAGTGAAATGCGTTTCCTGTAATAGTACAATATGCGCTTTAAGGGATTTATACTCAGTGATCGCTTTCTTTCTCTTGACATTGGAATGTAAGCCCCTCACATTATGTGATATGATTTTAATAGGTTCCGTGTATGATGGCTGTAGTAATGCCTATGAGATCTATAGTTTCAATGGTGGGTTGTTCGAGAGTCTGTAACTGAATAGTTTGCTGGGGAGGATATATTTTTCTAGAGATAGGGGATCTTTGCATGTTGCACTGCAGGACTTACTGAGAGTCGTTTGGTACAATGAGCAAACATACATGTTAATAAGAGTGGTTATACATAAAACCTTTTTTTTTTTGGTAAGTTAAACATAAATAACAGTTTATCAACTATAACAAAAACTGGACCACGGCTGGTCCTAATATCCTCTTTTATGAGGAAACCTGCTCATGTCGAACAGAGAAGTTTTAAAGTAGCCGAAGGGGAATGTGTAATGCTTTCTAATATTATAACATTTTCTACTATCCAAAGCACAAAATAATTGCATAATTTAACACAAATGTTTTTAATGATAATATATGTAATAAACCTCAAAACATTTTAATATTAGCTAATTTTAGCTTAATATTGGCTACAATTTTAGCTGTGTTGTCAGTAAAACCAGCCAAGGGGTGCACCCATTAAAAAGGTCCCAGGGAGAACACTGAAAGTATTGTTGATGTATTATTGCTTTTTCATATTAACAAAAACAAACAAAAAAAAAAAAACACATTTACTTGTAGTATCCCTTTAGGGATTTTTTTTTTAATTGCTGACAGTTATATACACTGATGCACCCATATTTATGATGTTTGCTCAATTACTGGGGTTGTTTGTGGCTTGCATGCATGTTTTGTGTATGCTTAATGTAACTTTGGGTTTAGAGTTTGTATTTTCTGTGTATCATCATCTGTTTATGGTGTGTATGTTTTGTGCCTAAAATAGATGTTTGAAATATATGGATATTGGCTTTTTGATCTGTATAGCTTATCCTTATTGAATGAGATTGCAGAAGTACTAGTGAATGTTTGCTAATGTGCCTGTAATAGGGATTGGCATATCTGGACATCCTCACATCATCTCATAACTCTGTCCTTCAGAAATTCCACTTCCCCCTCTTCATGACGCTCGTGCACCTGCTGATGATTTTCCTCCTCTCTGCGCTCTGCAGGGCACTTATGACCTGTTTCAGTGGTCACTCGCAAGTTGTCATGTCCTGGCCAGACTACCTCAAGAAAGTGACCCCCACAGGTAGTCTTATTACATTAACGACTGTAATATTTTATTCTTATATTATTCTGTTTATGTGTAGTTAGATTAATTAATTTACTTTCCCTGTATGTATGGAGTTTGATGAATACTCTCTGCCTTGAGAACTCCGAAATAGATTGCTGGTTTTGCTGTTGATAACCTGTGAACTTTTTTGTTAAAAGGTGACTGATTTGATTTAGTGACCCAACCCCACCTGTGTGCTCACAAGTGTGCAGTGATGTTAACCCCTTTCTTTCAATAACACATGAAAGCGGTGATCATATCCACTAGGCCAATTTAACCGAGTTTGTGCCAGTAATAAGAAGTTTTTTAACCCTTATTTTGAAAATATCACATCCATCATGCGTCCTCTCACTCTTATGCCTTTATATACACGTGGCAGCAGACTTTGGCATAGTTTCAATTGAGGTAGTAAAGTTTGGAAACTGGTGGTAACATAAAAATTCTCCATAGACTTTAATGGAGATAAATGATTTTTATCAGTAGTTTCTGAACTTTACCACCTCATTGGAAACTAGGCCTTTGTCGGGAGAAAAAATGACTTTGTAATTGTCCTCCTTGCTATTATTGGCCTCTTATTTGTAATAAAGTCATGGTAATGGTGCAGATGATTAATATGGAAAGCAAACTCACAATGTAAGTGCACTTAAAGGGATACTAAAGCCACATTTTTTTCTTTTGTTATACAGAAAGAGAATGCAATTTTAAGCAACTTTCTAATTTACTCCTATTAATTTTTCTTTGTTCTCTCCTATCTTTATTTGAAAAAGAAAGTCCAAGCCCTGGACAGCACTTGTTTATTGGTGGATGAAATTATCCACCAATCGGCAAGAACAGCAAAGGTTGTTCACCAAAAATGGGCTGCATCTCAACTTCTTTGCAAATAAAGATACTAAGAGAATCAAGTACATTTGCTAATAGGAGTAAATTAGAAAGTTGCTTAAAATTGCATGCTTTATCTGAATCACAAAAGAAAAAATTTGGGTTCAGTGTCCCTTTTAACCCCTTAATGACCACAGCACTTTTCCATTTTCTGTCCGTTTGGGACCAAGGCTATTTTTGCGGTGTTTGTGTTTAGCTGTAATTTTCTTCTTACTCATTTACTGTACCCACACATATTATATACCGTTTTTCTCGCCATTAAATGGACTTTCTAAAGATACCATTATTTTCATCATATCTTATAATTTACTATAAAAAAATGATAAAATATGAGGAAAAATGGAAAAAAACACACTTTTTCTAACTTTGAGCCCCAAAATCTGTTACATATCTACAACCACCAAAAAACACCCATGCTAAATAGTTTCTAAATTTTGTCCTGAGTTTAGAAATAACCAATGTTTACATGTTCTTTGCTTTTTTTGCAAGTTATAGGGCCATAAATACAAGTAGCACTTTGCTATTTCCAAACCATTTTTTTCCAAAATTAGCGCTAGTTACATTAGAACACTAATATCTTTCAGGAATCCCTGAATATCCCTTGACATGTATATATTTTATTTTAGTAGACATCCCAAAGTATTGATCTAGGCCCATTTTGGTATATTTCATACCACCATTTCACCGCCAAATGCGATCAAATACAAAAAATCGTTCACTTTTTCACAAACTTTCGGTTTCTCACTGAAATTATTTACAAACAACTTGTGCAATTATGGCATAAATGGTTGTAAATTCTTCTCTGGGATCCCCTTTGTTCAGAAATAGCAAACATATATGGCTTTGGCGTTGCTTTTTGGTAATTAGAAGGCCGCTAAATGCCACTGCGCACCACAAGTGTATTATGCCCAGCAGTTAAGGGGTTAATTAGGGAGCTTTTAGGGAGCTTGTAGGGTTAACTTTAGCTTTAGTGTAGTGTAGTAGACAACCCCAAGTATTGATCTAGGCACATTTTGGTATATTTCATGCCACCATTTCACCGCCAAATGCGATCAAATTAAAAAAAACGTAAATTTTTTCACAATTTTAGGTTTCTCACTGAAATCATTTACAAACAGCTTGTGCAATTATGGCACAAATGGTTGTAAATGCTTGTCTGGGATCCCCTTTGTTCAGAAATAGCAGACATATATGACTTTGGCGTTGCTTTCTGGTAATTAGAAGGCCGCTAAATCCTGCTGCGCCTCACACGTGTATTATGGCTAGCAGTAAAGGGGTTAATTAGGGAGTTTGTAGGGAGCTTGCAGGGTTAATTTTAGCTTTAGTGTAGAGATCAGCCTCCCATCTGACACATCCCACCCCCTGATCCCTCCCAAACAGCTCCCTTCCCTCCCCCACCCCACAATTGTCCCCGCCATCTTAAGTACTGGCAGAAAGTCTGCCAGTACTAAAATAAAAGGGTTTTAAAAAAAAAATACATTTTTTTTAGCATATTTACATATGCTACTGTGTAGGATCCCCCCCTTAGCCCCCAACCTCCCTGATCCCCCCCCAAAACCGCTCTCTAACCCTCCCCTCTGCCTTATTGGGGGCCATCTTGGGTACTGGCAGCTGTCTGCCAGTACCCAGTTTGCAATAAAAAGTGCTTTTTTTTTGTTTTTTTCTGTAGTGTAGCTTTGTAGCTTCCCCCCCCCCACACACAGACAAACCCCCACCACCTTGCTGATCGTTTTTTTTTTTACATTATTTATATATTTTTTTCCATTTTTTATTTCAGCATTTTCTGTAGTGTAGCGGTTCCCACCCGCTCCCTCCCCGTGCACGCGCCCGCCCCCACCCTCCCGTGCGCGCCCCCAGCCACCCCCGCCCACGATCCCGCCCCCCTTCACACAACCAGGGCCATCGATGGCCGCCACCCGCCTCCCAGTCCGGCTCCCACCCACCAACGCAGTAAGCCACCGATCTCCGGTGCAGAGAGGGCCACAGAGTGGCTCTCTCTGCACCGGATGGCTTACAAAGGTTATTGCAGGATGCCTCCATATCGAGGCATCACTGCAATAACCGGAAAGCATCTGGAAGCGAGCAGGATCGCTTCCAGCTGCTTTCCACACTGAGGACGTGCAGGGTACGTTCTCAGGCGTTAACTGCCTTTTTTCTGAGGACGTACCCTGCACGTCCTCAGTCGTTAAGGGGTTAAACAGTGCTAATCTTGCAGTCTGGCAATGTTGGCAGCCTTCCAACTAACTTTTTTTCAATGTTGATCAATTTTTTTTTCCTCTGGATAATGGACTTCCAAAATGGGAGGATAGAAAGAAAGTGTATTCAAAGTGAATTGGTATTAAAATATTCCTTCCAAGGAATCTTTTATTAAAAGAATAAAAAGATCCTTAGAAGATCCTTAGAAGGAGTATTTTAATATCATCTCACAGATAAAAGGCCAGTAATACCAAGAGCACTGCTTACTGGGACAATGCTAATTTCCCCAGACCGTAACTTGTGAGTGTGCTTATGTTTGTTTTCTATATTTGATTGTTGTCCGGCTAATGAACCATTGGAGGAACTCCCTTTCACATGTTTTTTCATGTCGTAATTGTGCATTATCATTGTTACTTTTTAAAAAAAAATTGTAATAACTATTTTGTACATGCTACTGTCATTTTGTATATTAAGGGGCTTAATAGAGCTGAGTCTTCGAGTATTTTTCATAATAAAGAAAAAATTAAAGAACAAGGGGTCACGATCTCAAGCTGAAGGGTAGTAGGTTCAGGAGTAATTTGCCGACCCAGTTCTTCACAGAAAGTGTGGTTGATTTTTGGAATAAACTTCTGTTACAGGTAGTAATGACAAACACTGTGGGGGGACTTCAAGAGTGCCTGGGATAAACATAAGGCTTTTCTACTAACTAAATAAGGTTAGGAAATGTTGGGCAGTCTTTTGGGGCCAATGGTTTCTAATAAGCCGTCAAAATATATCTACACTATGAATGGCCGTCGTCAGTTGCGCATGCAGCGGGGGGCAGAAGGGGGCGTGGTGGGACGGGGCGTGGTTGGACGAAGGTCGTGGGTGGTGCGTGTGCAGCGGCAGGGCGTGACCAGGCAGGACCGCAGCCCACGCGGGTAGGACCGCTGCAATAAAGAAAATGGTTCGTGTACACAGGCTTCAACACTAGTGTTTCTACAAAGGAATTAGTATTTTGTTTTGCTTTCTGTCATTGTGATATCCTTTACAGATATGTCAGCTTTTTCAATTTGGTCACTATTTGATAAAAGTGCCACTGCACATGTACAGTAGTAACGTGTATGCATAGAGTAACTTGTTTGGCGGCAGCCATTGTAGGAGCGTTGTTGCATTATATTTATCAGAGGGGAAGTTACTACTCACAGAGGGCTTTACCGCTCCAGGCATCTTTAAGCCTTGATAGCTTCATCCCCCAGTAAGACAGACCATTCATTACCTCTGCTATCATGGGAAACACTAGTTGTAGGCAGTTTATAGTTAACATTTCCATATTCATGGATAAAACAAAGATCTTTGTCAGCAAGCTTCAGATCAGGATAAGCAGTTTTACTGTTGCTGTTTAATAAGGTCTCAGAGGAATGATGGTTTGCGTAACATTTTACTTTATATACAGAGTGATTTTGAGATGTTAACCTTTCCTTAACCCCTTAGCGACTGCCAACGTAACCTGTTCATCGGCCGGGTCGTTCACATACCCATGTTAGCAAGATTGCTCTATAACTGCATGCATCCGGAAATGAGGCATGCAGTACTAGCACAGCTTCGCCGTTGTTGGCAAAGCAGAGTTAGTAAACCCCTTAACGACCACACAACATACAAGATACATCGGTAGTTAAGGGGTTAAACATCCAATTAATGTTAACTATTGGTTTATGGAAGTGACTCTTATGGACTGGTGCTTCCTTTGAGTTGTATGATTTGTTTTCTTGCAATATTTTATGTGTCTAAAAATTAGTTGAAGGGTCGTAAAAGCTCAGATAGAACATGCAGTTTTTAGAGACTTTACTTTTAAGAGAGTTTACCTCTATTAAAAGATGGACTTGGTTCCCTTGTTATCTTTCATGAAAAACATACCTAGCTATTTGGTGATTTGCGTCTATGCACATATACACCTTGCCCTAGGCTCATCAGATGTGTTCAGCTAGTGTTTAAACCCCTCACATACATTAAATGCAGTTATTTGCAAGCAATAGTGCAATAACAAAATCCTCTAACACAGAGTAGAGTGTGTCTTATTTTTTTTAATTTATTTTTTATGTCCCTTTAAGTTTCTGAGGCTTCTTTTGGTTAGAGCTCTTGGGCAGTGTAGAATATTCATGTAATGACCTTTGATTGTTGGGATTGAGGTAGGTACTTTTTTTCTGGGGTAATAAATGTTTAGCTATTGGCCTGAAAAAGAAATGAAGCTGAGTTAGTGCCTTGATTAGGAATTTCAACTGTTAAGTAACAAATGTTGTAATTTAAATATCTTACAAATAGTTCATCCTTTATGCTGATTTGTTCTTGATTTTGAATGAGCTAGATGTCTCCTTATATTCTCAAGTAATTTAGTAGTAAAATGAATAGGATATTCTGATTTGAATCAAATGTATAATTGATCTAGAAGTACATTAGGATCTGGAAAGATGAGATGCTAGTGCATTTAATCCTACCCCAAATAAATCTTGTACTGCAACTATAATCCACAATACAAGGTAACCCAAACCTTATGTCTCTGCACCCTCAACCTGTATCATTATTATTATTATTATTATTATACTTTATTTATGAAGCGCCATCATATTCCGCAGCGCTGTCCATGGATTCAGATAATTTAAATAAAACAATAGTATAAAACTTCTAAGAGATAACCGACGATCAATTACTACAGTGACTTAACATTGCTCTGCTCACCCGTGACACCTAGGCTGAAGCGGTGTGTACTTACACTTTGGGAACTTGTTTGAGACTTTTAGCTTTGAATAGCCCATAGTGGATTATTGGAACTGTTGTGACTGCTTGGTCCCTTCTGACACGGACTATTTGGGACTATATATATATATCCCCTCTAGATTGGGTTCCTCAGATATACGTTTAGAGTACCCAGGGGATTCAATTTCTGAACACTTTTTCTCCATTTTAAAACTTCTAAGACTAAGAGACAGGACAGAATTTACAAACACATACAGGAGGAATCGAGGGCCCTATTCCCGTGGGAACTTACAATCTAGAAGGGTAGGAGGTTGAGAAACAGGAGGTGAGGACTGCAAGATTGAGAAAGGTGTTAATGCAGAGTTAGATGAGAGAAATGTTGTTAGGTAAGAGAAATATTATTGAGTTGGGTGGTAGGCTTCCCTGAACAGAAAAGTCTTCAGAGAACATTTAAAGGAAGAAAGATTAGGGCAAAGCCTGACAGCACAAGGGAGAGTGTTTCAGAGGGTAGGTGCTGCACAACAGAAGTCCTGCAGTCCAGCATGAGAGGAGGTGATAGTCGCAGATGCAAGTAGCAGGTCATTGTTGGATCTTAGTTGGTGGGCTGGAGTATACTTGTTGATTAGAGAGGATAGGTAGAGGGGAGCGGTGTTGGTGAGCGCTTTGTATGCAAGGGTGAGAATTTTGAATTTTATTCTGCTGTGTATGGGGAGCCAATGAAGGGACTCGCAGAGAGGTGCAGCAGATACAGAGCGACGGGAAAGGTGGATCAGCCTGGCAGAGGCTTTTAGGATGGATTGAAGGGGGGAGAGGCGGGAAAGAGGAAGGCCAGTAAGTAGGTTATTGCAGTAGTCAAGTCAGGAAATAACAAGGGAGTGGATTATTTGCTTTGTGGTGTTAGCGCACAGAAAAGGTTGAATCTTGGAAATGTTGCGTAGATGGTTGCGGCAGGATGTAGAAAGCGATTGGATATGGGGGGCGAAGGATAGATTTGGGTCAAGTGTAACTCTGAGGCAGCGGACTTGGGAAGATGAGGAAATGGTGGTGCCGTCAACATGGATAGAGAAGTCACAAGTCGGCGTAGAGCTTTAGGGGGAGATAAGAAGGAGCTCAGTCTTGTAGACTGTAAGCTCTCCGGAGCAGGACCCTCCTCCGACACTAGATTTGTTTAGTCTGTTATGTTTTTGTATCTTATCTCAAATCCTTGTCATTGTATACCCCTCTCTTTGTACCCAGCGTAATTTTGAGGTGCTTTACTAATAAATGATGATGATATTTTTATTATTGCATTGTTGCTTGTCTATACATACCAATCGGCTAGATTACGAATTTTGTGGTATGAGTGAAAAAGCATCATTATGGCTCTTTTTCACTACCGCTGGTATTACGAGTCTTGCAGGTATATCTGTCCCACACACTTTTTTGGCCATAATGCAACGTAACTACCGCAGCTTTTAAAAAGTCATTTTTTCAATGGGACTTCCACAGCACCGGTATTACTAGTTTGCCTGTCCGGCCAAAAAGTGAGCGGTACACCCTATACCGTCAAGATCCATACCGTAAACTGAAAGTAAGTAGTTATGGGTTTTATGCTACAACGCCGTAACATAAAACTCATAACTAAAGTGCTAAAAAGTACACTTACACCCATAAACTACCTATTAACCCCTAAACCGAGGCCCTCCCGCATCGCAAACACTTAGATAAAATTATTAACCCTTAATCTGCCGCTCCGGACATCGCCGCCACTATAATAAACATATTAACTCCTAAACCGCCGAACTCCCGCATCGTAAACACTAGTTTAATATTATTATCCCCTGGTCTGCTGTCCCTAACATCACCGCAACCTGCATTACTGTTATTAACCCCTAAACTGCTGCCCCCAAAATCGCTGCCATTATACTAAAGTTATTAACCCCTAAACCTAACCCTAACACCCCTAACTTTAATATCATTAAAATAAATCTAATTAAAAATTGCTATCATTAACTAAATAATTCCTATTTAAAACTAAATACTTACCTATAAAATAAAGTCTAAGCTAGCTACAATATAACTAATAGTTACATTGTATCTATCTTAGGTTTTATTTTTATTTTACAGGTAAGTTTGTATTTATTTTAACTAGGTAGACTAGTTATCAAATAGTTATTAACTATTTACTAACTATCTAGTTAAAATAAAATAAATACAAATTTACCTGTAAAATAAAACCTAACCTGAGTTACACTAACACTACCAATAAACTACCAATGGCCCTTAAAAGGGACTTTTGCGGGGCATTGCCCCAAAGAAATCAGCTCTTTTACCTGCAAAAAAAAAAAACAACGCCCCAAAAGTAAAACCCACCACCCACACAACCAACTTAGGTTTATGGGTTAATAGTATAGTGACGGCGACGTTGGGGATGGAAGATTAGGGGTTAATAAGTGTAGGAAGGTAGCAACGACATTGGGGGCAGCAGATTAGGGGTTAATAAGTGTAGGTGGGTGGCGGCAGATTGGTAGTTAATAAGTATAATGTATGTGGCGGCGGGGGCGGCGGCAGATTAGGGGTTAAGTGTAATGTAGGTGTTGGCGATGTCGGGGACGGTAGATTAGGGGTGTTTAGACTCTGGGTTTATGTTAGTGTTTTAGGTGTACACATAAATTTTCTTTCCCCATAGGAATAAATGGGGCTGCGCTACGGAGCTGTACGCTCCTTTATTGCAGGTGTTAGGCTTTTTTTTAGCCAGCTCTCCCCATTGATGTCTATGGGGAAATCGTGCACGAGCACGTAAAACCAGCTCAAAGCAGCGCTGGTATTTGAGTGCGGTATGGAGCTCAATTTTGCTCAACGCTCACTTATTGCCTGCTAACGTCAGGTTTATGAAAACCTGTAATAGCAGCGCTATAGGGGGGTGAGCGGTGGAAATAACTTGCAAGTTAGCAGATCTTGAGCAAAACACAGCCTGTGATTTGCAAATACTAATATATGCCTCTCCTGACTGGCTCAGCAGAAGTGTTCAATTCCAGACCGGTCTTTCCGAAGCTAACTTTGCAGTAAATAAATAAATACATTGGTCTCTGCAAGCAGTAATGCAATAATAAAACAATCTATTATTGGCCTTTTTATATCCAATTAATATTTCTCATTACTGTTTGGAATGGTTTGTTGAAAGGTTGGAAGTTTCCATGATCAATGCTTATTTAGTTATAGTACCTGAGAGTGTTTCCAGGTTGTAGTCCTACTGTTAACAGCAATTTATTATCTTTTTCAGCTTTGGCTACTGCTCTGGATATTGGACTCTCCAATTGGAGCTTCTTATACATCACTGTATCCCTGTGAGTGTGAGACCTGTGAGGAATACTAATGACACATTTACATAAAACTATGCAGTGGGACAATGTTTATATAACTGGGGCAGTGTTTTATTCAAGTTTATTTCATTTTCCCACAGGTACACAATGACAAAGTCTTCTGCTGTTCTTTTTATTTTATTCTTTGCTCTGCTGTTCAAGTTGGAAGAGCTGGTAAGTGACAAGAGAACAGAGGAGATCTAATATCTACATCTGTCATATGTCTAATCTGTCTGCCTATTACACTCTTGTCTGTCTATTTCTCTTTATCACTGCCTTATCTTTTTCCAACATGTCTGTTTAGTTTGTACTTTTAAAAGAGGAATTTGGTCTAGTCTTATAATTGAGAACAACTTATGCCTCTGTTTGGAATATTTAAATGAACATAATAATTTCTCCAACATAGGTGTGTCCGGTCCACGGCGTCATCCTTACTTGTGGGATATTCTCTTCCCCAACAGGAAATGGCAAAGAGCCCAGCAAAGCTGGTCACATGATCCCTCCTAGGCTCCGCCTACCCCAGTCATTCTCTTTGCCGTTGTACAGGCAACATCTCCACGGAGATGGCTTAGAGTTTTTTAGTGTTTAACTGTAGTTTTTATTATTCAATCAAGAGTTTGTTATTTTAAAATAGTGCTGGTATGTACTATTTACTCTGAAACAGAAAAGAGATGAAGATTTCTGTTTGTATGAGGAAAATGATTTTAGCAACCGTTACTAAAATCCATGGCTGTTCCACACAGGACTGTTGAGAGGAATTAACTTCAGTTGGGGGAACAGTGTGCAGTCTTTTGCTGCTTGAGGTATGACACATTCTAACAAGACGATGTAATGCTGGAAGCTGTCATTTTCCCTATGGGATCCGGTAAGCCATTTTTATTCACACAGTAAATAAGGGCTTCACAAGGGCTTATTAAGACTGTAGACATTTTCTGGGCTAAATCGATCATATTTACACATATTTAGCCTTGAGGAATCATTTAATCTGGGTATTTTTTGTAAAATAATATCGGCAGGCACTGTTTTAGACACTTTATTCTATTGGGGCTTTCCCTAATCATAGTCAGAGCCTCATTTTCGCGCCGGTATGGCGCACTTGTTTTTGAGAACAGCATGACATGCAGCTGCATGTGTGTGGAGCTCTGATACATAGAAAAGTCTTTCTGAAGGCATTATTTGGTATCGTATTCCCCTTTGGGCTTGGTTGGGTCTCAGCAAAGCAGATTCCAGGGACCAGGGCCGCCATCAGGGGGTGACAGGGGTGACTCCTGTCAGGGGCCCAATGAGCCAGGGGGGCCCCATGAGGCAAGAACTAAAAAAAAAAAAAAAAAAAATTTTTTTTTTTTTTTTTTTTTTTTAAATTTGGGCAGCCACCAGTGGGTACTACAGCAGAGTGCTAATTGAGCATGAGAAATGTTATTACAAGGAGTAAAGTATTATCATTTGAGAGGATTTCTTAGTGTGCACTAAACCACTATGCACAGTGTGAGACAGACTTGGCACTTTGTACAGTGTGTACCTGAGTCAGACGGCAGATCACTTTCATTTGCAGAGGAGGTAGTACTTACTTAGCAAATGTTTTTTATTTCTTTGTGCAATTTTGGATTGTAACTTCAGTGTGGTAGTAGTTGTTTGGTGGGGCTAGGGGTCCATAAAAACACATTTTTTTAGCAGCAGTGTATTTATGATTATTTGACAATGCTGTAGAAATTCTATATTTAAAACCATGCAGAAATGTTTCCTCCTCAATACACAAATGGTAGATGCATTACATTCCAGTTTACTGCCCCTTTATGCAAGGACTTTCCAGATGCAAGGAGGCATTTTATCTAAGATTTTTACATCTGCATACAATTTTATACTCTCAGACTAAGATTGCTCAGTGTTTGAAATGAGACAGGTTAACTTAAAACTGTTCAGTTTACACTACAGCTGACTTAATTTTGAAATACATATCAATAAGCCTAAATCCTGCATTTAACCAGATCTAATGGTATGAGTACCACAGCTTATTGTCCCACCAAGACAATATAGAGTACAGCATTTTCAAAATCCATAAGTACAGCTGACAGCTGGGAATATTTGTACACTATATTTGAAGTGGTGCTCTTGGTTGGGGAAAATGGGGAAAAAACAAACATATGTCAACCTTTTAAAGGTACTTTTCTTCATCTAGCCATCTACCCAGCTCATTAATGTACAATTTTGAATTCACAGAATTATTTTTGTTTGCACATTTACAAATATGATTCTTTAAAAAGTGATCTATTAATTTCTATAATTCTTTTATCATGCATGTCACACACTGTTGATTTAGGGGATGCAAGGTACATAAATGTTTCCTCCTGTGAGTGTTTCTGTGGGTGTCTGTGTTTATATATTTGTACTTTGGTTTGTTTCTCTAGGAGTGTGTATGCATTTTTTATCTGTGGGTCTCTCTGTGAGGGTGGGTGTGTATGTATTTGTGCATTTTTCTGTGGATGTCTGTGAGGGTGTGTGCATATGTCTTTGAGCTTTTTCTGTGGGTGTCTCTTTGAGGGTGTGTGTATGTTTGTCTTTGTGCATTTTCTCTGGATGCCTCTGTGAGGGTGGGTGTGTATGTCTGTGTTTTCTGTGGATGTCTCTGTGAGGGTGTGTGTGTGTGTATGTATGTATGTGTTTTCTGTGGATGTCTCTGTAAGGGTGTGTGTTTTATGTGGGTGTCCCTGTGAGGGTGTGTGTATGTCTTTGTGTGATTTCTGTGGATGTCTCAGTGAGAGTGTGTGTATGTATGTCTTTCTGTGTTTTTTTATGTGGTTGTCTCTCTGTGTGTGTATGTCTTTGTGTGTTTTCTGTGGGTGTCTCTGTGTGTGTGTGTATGTCTTTGTGTGTTTTCTGAGGCTGTCTCTGTTGGTGTTTCCTTGGGTGTATGTGCAAGTTTGAGTTTGTGTGGGTGTGTCCATTGTTTGTTCCTTTTTAAGACATTTTGACCTTACTACTAATTATTCACATCTTTCTACAGACTTTGAGACTAACAAGACCTTTCCGGAAGTAACCAATCCACCATTTAACCTTTAAATTATTGTTTAGGCAGTTCAGGGCCCTTCATTTCAGCCACTGCATGCTGTTGTCATAATTTAGTTGTCATCTTCCTTTACAAAAAGATAATCAGAACTCATATTTTGTTTTCTAAATCTCCTTTTTTTTACAAAACTGTAGTTTACCTCATTACTTGTCAGGTCAATGTAAACAAGTGCTGAGTGTCTGTTTGGGTGTCTGTGTCTGAGTGTGTTTCTTTGCGTGTTTGCTAGAGTGTCTATATGTGAATCCTTATGTGTGAGTGTGTTTGTGTGTTTCAGTGTACGAGTGTGTCTGTGTGTGTGTGTATGTCACTACCATTATAACATTTCCAAGTTTAAATAGACAATTAAAAATAAAGTGCATATACGTTTTAGTCACTTGGTCAAAAATTGCACATGTAAAAGGAAGGGGGGGGGGCCCTGATCAATGGATGAGTCAGGGGCCCCAAAATTTCTAGTGGCGGCCCTGCCAGGGACTGTAAAGGGGTTAAATATAAAAACGGCTCCGGTTCCGTTATTTTAAGGGTTAAAGCTTCCAAATTTGGTGTGCAATACTTTTAAGGCTTTAAGACTCTGTGGTGAAATTTTGGTGAATTTTGAACAATTCCTTCATACTTTTTCGCAATTGCAGTAATAAAGTGTGTTCAGTTTAAAATTTAAAGTGACAGTAACGGTTTTATTTTAAAACGTTTTTTGTGCTTTGTTATCAAGTTTATGCCTGTTTAACATGTCTGAACTACCAGATAGATTGTGTTCTGACTGTGGGGAAGCCAAGGTTCCTTTTCATTTAAATAGATGTGATTTATGTCATAATAAATTTAGTAAAAATGATGCCCAAGATGATTCCTCAAGTGAGGGGAGTAAGCATGGTACTGCATCATCCCCTCCTTCGTCTACACCAGTTTTGCCCATACAGGAGGCCCCTAGTACATCTAGCGTGCCAATACTCCTTACTATGCAACAATTAACGGCTGTAATGGATAATTCTATCAAAAACATTTTAGCCAATATGCCCACTTATCAGCGAAAGCGCGACTGCTCTGTTTTAGAAAATACTGAAGAGCATGAGGCCGCTGATGATATTGTTTCTGAAGGGCCCCTACACCAGTCTGAGGGGGCCAGGGAGGTTTTGTCTGAGGGAGAAATTTCAGATTCAGGAAAAATTTCTCAACAAGCTGAACCTGATGTGATTACTTTTAAATTTAAGTTGGAACATCTCCGCACTCTGCTTAAGGAGGTGTTATCCAATTTGGATGATTGTGATTATCTGGTCATTCCAGAAACACTATGTAAAATGGACAAGTTCCTAGAGGCCCCGGGGCCCCCCAAAGCTTTTCCTATACTCAAGCGGGTGGCGTACATTGTTAATAAAGAATGGGACAGGCCCGGTGTACCTTTCGTACCTCCCCCCATATTTAAAAAATTGTTTCCTATAGTCGACCCTAGAAAGGACTTATGGCAGACAGTCCCCAAGGTCGAGGGGGCGGTTTCTACTCTAAACAAGCGCACCACTATACCCATAGAAGATAGTTGTGCTTTCCAAGATCCTATGGATAAAAAATTAGAAGGTTTGCTAAAAAAGATGTTTGTTCAGCAAGGTTACCTTCTACAACCAATTGCATGCATTGTCCCTGTCACTACAGCCGCGTGTTTCTGGTGCGATGAGCTAGAAAAGGCGATTATTAGTAATTCTTCTTCTTATGAGGAGATTATGGACAGAATTCGTGCTCTTAAATTGGCTAATTCTTTCACCCTAGACGCCACCTTGCAATTGGCTAGATTAGCGGCGAAAAATTCTGGGTTTGTTATTGTGGCGCGCAGAGCGCTTTGGTTAAAATCTTGGTCAGCGGATGCGTCTTCCAAGAACAAATTGTTTGACATTCCTTTCAAGGGGAAAACACTGTTTGGCCCTGACTTGAAAGAGTTTATCTCTGATATCACTGGGGGCAAGGGCCACGCCCTTCCTCAGAATAGGTCTTTCAAGGCCAAAAATAAACCTAATTTTCGTCCCTTTCGCAGAAACGGACCAGCCCCAAGTGCTACGTCCTCTAAGCAGGAGGGTAATACTTCTCAAGCCAATCCAGCCTGGAGACCAAGGCAAGGCTGGAACAAAGGAAAGCAGGCCAAGAAACCTGCCACTGCTCCCAAGACAGCATGAGATGCGGGCCCCCGATCCGGGACCGGATTTGGTGGGGGGCAGACTCTCTCTCTTCACTCAGGCTTGGGCAAGAGATGTTCTGGATCCTTGGGCGCTAGAAATAGTCTTCCAAGGTTATCTTCTGGAAGTGATTCATCCTGTTCCATTAAAAGAACGAGGGATGGGGTTCTACTCCAATCTGTTCGTAGTTCCCAAAAAAGAGGGAACGTTCAGACCAATCTTAGATCTCAAGATCCTAAACAAGTTTCTCAAGGTTCCATCGTCCAAAATGGAAACCATTCGAACAATCCTTCCATCCAGGAAGGTCAATTCTTGACCACGGTGGATTTAAAGGATGCGTATCTACATATTCCTGTCCACAAGGAACATCATCGGTTCCTAAGGTTCGCATTCCTGGACAAGCATTACCAGTTCGTGGCGCTTCCTTTCGGATTAGCCACTGTTCCAAGGATTTTCACAAAGGTACTAGGGTCCCTTCTGGCGGTGCTAAGACCAAGGGGCATTGCTGTAGTACCTTACTTGGACGACATTCTGATTCAAGCGTCGTCCCTTCCTCAAGCAAAGGCTCACACGGACATAGTCCTGGCCTTTCTCAGATCTCACGGATGGTAAGTGAACGTGGAAAAGAGTTCTCTATCTCCGTCGACAAGAGTTCCCTTCTTGGGAACAATAATAGACTCCTTAGAAATGAGGATTTTTCTGACAGAGACCAGAAAAACAAAACTTCTAAACTCTTGTCGGATACTTCCTTCCGTTCCTCTTCCTTCCATAGCACAGTGCATGGAAGTGATAAGTTTGATGGTAGCGGCAATGGACATAGTTCCTTTTGCGCGCATTCATCTAAGACCATTTCAATTGTGTATGCTCAGTCAGTGGAATGGGGACTATACAGACTTGTCTCCGAAGATACAAGTAAATCAGAGGACCAGAGACTCACTCCGTTGGTGGCTGTCCCTGGACAACCTGTCGCAAGGGGTGACCTCCCGCAGACCAGAGTGGGTCATTGTCACGACCGACGCCAGTCTGATGGGCTGGGGCGCGGTCTGGAGATCCCTGAAAGCTCAGGGTCTTTGGTCTCTGGAAGAATCTCTTCTACCGATAAATATTCTGGAACTGAGAGCGATATTCAATGCTCTCAAGGCTTGGCCTCAGCTAGCGAGGGCCAAGTTCATACGGTTTCAATCAGACAACATGACGACTGTTGCGTACATCAACCATCAGGGGGGAACAAGGAGTTCCCTGGCGATGGAAGAAGTGACCAAAGTCATTCAATGGGCGGAGACTCGCTCCTGCCACCTGTCTGCAATCCACATCCCAGGAGTGGAAACTTGGGAAGCGGATTTTCTGATTCGTCAGACATTGCATCCGGGGGTGTGGGAACTCCATCCGGAAATCTTTGCCCAAATCACTCAACTGTGGGGCATTCCAGACATGGATCTGATGGCCTCTCGTTAGAACTTCAAGGTTCCTTGCTACGGGTCCAGATCCAGGGATCCCAAGGCGACTCTAGTAGATGCACTAGTAGCACCTTGGACCTTCAACCTAGCTTATGTATTCCCGCCGTTTCCTCTCATCCCCAGGCTGGTAGCCAGGATCAATCAGGAGAGGGCGTAGGTGATCTTGATAGCTCCTGCGTAACCACGCAGGACTTGGTAGGCAGATCTGGTGAATATGTCATCGGCTTCACCATGGAAGCTACCTTTGAGACGAGACCTTCTTGTTCAAGGTCCGTTCGAACATCCGAATCTGGTCCTACTCCAGCTGACTGCTTGGAGATTGAACGCTTGATCTTATCAAAGCGAGGGTTCTCAGATTCTGTTATTGATACTCTTGTTCAGGCCAGAAAGCCTGTAACTAGAAAAATTTACCACAAAATATGGAAAAAATATATCTGTTGGTGTGAATCTAAAGGATTCCCTTGGGACAAGGTAAAGATTCCTAGGATTCTATCCTTTCTTCAAGAAGGATTGGAGAAAGGATTATCTGCAAGTTCCTTGAAGGGACAGATTTCTGCCTTGTCTGTGTTACTTCACAAAGAGCTGGCAGCTGTGCCAGATGTTCAAGCCTTTGTTCAGGCTCTGGTTAGAATCAAGCCTGTTTACAAACCTTTGACTCCTCCTTGGAGTCTCAACTTAGTTCTTTCAGTTCTTCAGGGGGTTCCGTTTGAACCCTTACATTCCGTTGATATTAAGTTATTATCTTGGAAAGTTTTGTTTTTGGCTGCAATTTCTTCCGCTAGAAGAGTTTCAGAATTATCTGCTCTGCAGTGTTCTCCTCCTTATCTGGTGTTCCATGCAGATAAGGTGGTTTTACGTACTAAACCTGGTTTTCTTCCAAAAGTTGTTTCTAACAAAAACATTAACCAGGAGATAGTCGTGCCTTCTTTGTGTCCGAAACCAGTTTCGAAGAAGGAACGTTTGTTGCACAATTTGGATGTTGTTCGCGCTCTAAAATTCTATTTAGATGCTACAAAGGATTTTAGACAAACATCTTCCTTGTTTGTTGTTTATTCTGGTAACAGGAGAGGTCAAAAAGCAACTTCTACCTCTCTCTCTTTTTGGATTAAAAGCATCATCAGATTGGCTTACGAGACTGCCGGACGGCAGCCTCCTGAAAGAATCACAGCTCATTCCACTAGGGCTGTGGCTTCCACATGGGCCTTCAAGAACGAGGCTTCTGTTGATCAGATATGTAGGGCAGCGACTTGGTCTTCACTGCACACTTTTACCAAATTTTACAAGTTTGATACTTTTGCTTCTTCTGAGGCTATTTTTTGGGAGAAAGGTTTTGCAAGCCGTGGTGCCTTCCATTTAGGTGACCTGATTTGCTCCCTCCCTTCATCCGTGTCCTAAAGCTTTGGTATTGGTTCCCACAAGTAAGGATGACGCCGTGGACCGGACACACCTATGTTGGAGAAAAGAGAATTTATGTTTACCTGATAAATTACTTTCTCCAACGGTGTGTCCGGTCCACGGCCCGCCCTGGTTTTTTAATCAGGTCTGATGATTTATTTTCTTTAACTACAGTCACCACGGTATCATATGGTTTCTCCTATGCAAATATTCCTCCTTAACGTCGGTCGAATGACTGGGGTAGGCGGAGCCTAGGAGGGATCATGTGACCAGCTTTGCTGGGCTCTTTGCCATTTCCTGTTGGGGAAGAGAATATCCCACAAGTAAGGATGACGCCGTGGACCGGACACACCGTTGGAGAAAGTAATTTATCAGGTAAACATAAATTCTGTTTTTTCTTTCTAATGACACGGTGAGTCCACAGATCATCTAATTACTATTGGGAATATCACTCCTGCCCAGCAGGAGGCGGCAAAGAGCACCACAGCAAAGCTGTTAAATATCACCTCCCTTCCCTCCAACCCCAGTCATTCTCTTTGCCTACGTTAAAGGGTCATGATACCCAATTTTTTTCTTTCATGATTTAGAAAGAGCATGTCATTTTAAACAACTTTCTAATCTACTTCTATTATCTAATTTGCTTCATTCATTCTCTTGATATCACTTGCTGAAAAGCATATCTAGATATGCTCAGTAGCTGCTGATTGGTTGCTGCACATAAAGGCCTTGTGTGATTGGCTCACACATGTACATTGCTATTTCTTCAACAAAGGATATCTAAAGAATTGAGCAAATTAGATAATAGAAGTAAATTGGAAAGTTGTTTAAAATTGCATGAAAGTTTAATTTTGACTAGACTGTCCCTTTTAAAAACAAGGAAGTGGTAAAGTTTAGGTGTTTGAAAGAAGATTCTTCAAGCAAGATTTTATTATTTTACAGCAGTGCAAGCTTGTTCTGCTTTGTTGAGGTGTAGCCCTAGTCCATATCAGTCTCTTCAGTAGAGCAGTGGTGGCTTTTAAGCAATGGGAAATTGTGGGGTACAATCCTCACTGCGCCTCCCATGTATTTTATGCTGCCCTAACTTTGAAAGCCTGAGTAAGATTACTCAGTCTTTGTTTTTCTTCCACAGGTCCATGTGAGGGAACATGCCTCTCAAACCTAGTGAGCTGCCTTGCTGCCTGGCAGATTTCTAAAGGTAAGTGCTGAATTTATTTTTTCTGCAACATATACAGGAAAAACTTTAGCACTTTAATTTATTATGGGACATTTTGATATGCCCACAATGGGCGGAGCTAGCTGAGGCGGCAGTTTCTGTTGCGCGCCTTTACGGTATTACAGTCTTGTATGCTGTGCTAAGGTGTAGCGGATAGCAGCCTCAGATTTGACAAAAACATTGCCTAAGTTGAGTCCGGACTTCTGCTAACAGACTACATTGCTTAGAGTATTCACTCCGGTGACAGAAAGGAAGGTAGGTAACATTTAAAGAGACAGTGACGTTTTTTGGTGTGTTATTTTCAACCTAAATTATCAGTTTTATTTATTCTAATTTGATCAATTGTGAGTAAAGATGGACCAAGAGGCCATACAAAGTGTTTCTTGTTCTTTGGTTTGATGCTAACATGGAACCACCTATCCCTTTCTGTTCCTCATGTATTGAGAGAACTTTAAATTACAGGGATAGACTTTTTTCTGAGCCAACATTGTCTAAGGCGGATGCTGTCCAGGAGTCTTCTGACAATGTTCAAGATATGCCGTAACTTTCTCCTCTGTTGTCCCAAATGCTATCGCCCACACATGCAGTGCCCTGCACTTCCTCTCAAGCTCCGCTTGGAGTAACTTTGTAAGACATCGCTTTCCTCATGTCTTCTGCGGTATCTGATGCATTGTGTGCTTTTCCCATGCTGCAGGTAAAGTGCAAGAGGAAATGTAAATAATCAGTGAGTAAGGTTTCTGACAAGTCGTGGCTATTCCAAATGTTCCCTCCCAGAAATCTGAGGAGGAGGATGCTTCGGCAGCATCTGAGGGCGAAATCTCAGACTCAGACAGTGTAATTCCTTCTGATACTGAAGTTGTATCCTTCAGGTTTAAGCTGGAACACCTCTGTTTGTTACTTAAGGAGGTTTTAGCTACATAGGACGACTCCGACAGTACTGTCGTAGTCAATTCGAAGAAGTCTAGTAAACTTAACAAATATTTTGATGTACCTTCCATGGTGGAGGTTTTTTCCTGTACCAGATCGGGCTACAGAGATTATTGCTAGGGAATGGGAGAGACCGGGTATCCCTTTTTCTCCATCTCCTATTTTTAAGAAGATATTTCCTATTGCTGACTCTATCAAGGAGTCTTGGCAGACGGTCCCCAAGGTGGAAGGGGCAATTTCCACTTTAGATAAGAGAACCACTATTCCCATAGAGGATAGCTGTTCCTTTAAAGATCCTATGGATAAGAAGTTGGAGGGGTTGCTCAAAAAGATGTATGTACACCAGGGTTTACAATGGCAACCTGCGGTCTGTATTGCTACCGTCACTAGTGTAGCGGCATACTGGTTTTATGCGTTGTCTGATTGTATTCAGAAGACAGACACTCCCCTTGAAGAGATCCAGGATAGGATCAAGGCCCTTAAGTTTGCCAATTCTTTTATTATGGAAGCTTCCCTACAGGTTATCAAGCTGGGAGCAAAAACATCTGGGTTTGCCGTACTGGCCCATAGATCCTTATGGTTGAAATCCTGGTCTGCGGATGTGTCGTCTAAGTCTAAGTTTTTGGTGATTCCTTACAAGGGTAAGACCTTTTTTGGACCAGGATTGGCTGAAATTATTTCCGACATTACGGGAGGAAAGGGTCATTTCCTCCCTCTGGATAAGAGGAATAAGCAGAAGGGACGTCAGAGTAATTTTCGTTCCTTTCGAAACTTCAAGGGTAAGCCTTCCTCTCCCTCTATCAAGCAAGAACAGTCCAAGCCATCCTGGAGACCCAACCAGTCTTGGAACAAGGGAAAGCAATCCAAGAAACCCACTAATGACTCAAATTCAGCATGAAGGGTCTGCCCCCGATCCAGGATTGGATCTTGTGGGGGAAAGACTTTCTTTCTTCGCTCAGGCTTGGGTTCGGGATGTTCAGGATCCCTGGGTGGTAGACATAGTGTCTCAGGGATACAAACTAGAGTTCAAGACCTTTCCTCCCAAGGGAAGGTTTCTGCTCTCAAGATTATCTGCAGACCAGATAAAAAGAGAGCCGTTCTTACTCTGTGTTCGGGATCTTTCCGACCTGGTGATAGTGATAGTTCCTGTTCCAATGCAGGAACAGGGTCTGGGATTTTACTCCAATCTGTTTTTTGGTTCCCAAAAAAAGAGGGAACTTTCAGAACAATTTTAGATCTCAAAAGTCTAAACAAATTCCTCAGCGTACCATCCTTCAAGATGGAAACTATTCGTTGCATACTTCCCTTTGTTCAACAGGATCAATTTATGACAACGGTAGATTTAAAGGACGTATACCTGCATGTTCCCATCCACAGGGATCATCACATGTTTCTGAGGTTCGCATTTCTAGACAAACACTTCCAGTTTGTGGCTCTTCCATTCGGCCTTGCCACAGCTCCCAAAATTTTTTTCAACTGTTCTGGGATCCCTGTTGGCGGTGCTCTGGTTGTGGGTCATTGCAGTGGCGTCTTATCTGGACAACATTCTGGTTAAGGCACCATCCTTTCAACAAGCAAACTCCCACACAGAGATGTTGTTATCCTTCCTGCGTTCTCACGGATGGAAGGTGAATTTGGAAAAGAGTTCCTTAATTCCAACTACAAGGGTAGTGTTCTTGGGAACCATAATAGATTCTCTATCAATGAAAATATTTCTGACAGATGTCAGGAAATCAAAGATTTTCTATTCTTGTCTGGCACTTCAGTCCTTTCCTCGGCCATCAGTGGCTCAATGTATGGAGGTGATCGGTCTGATGGTAGCTGCCATGGACATCATTCCGTTTGCCAGTTATGCATGCTCAGGCAGTGGAATAGGGATTATGCGGATCTGTCTCCGCGATTCCATCTGGATCAGGAAACAAGGGATTCTCTTCTTTGGTGGTTGTGTCAGAGTCATCTTTCCCAGGGAACCTGCTTCCGCAAACCCACCTGGGTGATTGTGACAACGGACACCAGGGTGCTGGGATGGGGAGCAGTCTGGGGCTCTCTAAAGGCTCAGGGGACATGGACTCGGAAGGAGTCTGTTCTACCCATAAACATTGTGGAGCTGAGAGCAATCTTCAATGCTCTTCTGGCCTGGCCTCAGAAGTTAGCTTCGGCCCAGTTTATCAGGTTCCAGTCAGACAACATAACTTCAGTGGCTTACATCAACCATCAGGGGGGCCATGACAGAGGTAGCCAAGATTATTCAGTGGGCGGAGACCCACGACTGCTGTCTGTCTGCGATCCAAATTCCAGAAGTGGACAATTGGGAAGCGGATTTTCTCAGCAGACAGACCTTTCACCAGGGGGGAGTGGGAACTCCATCCGTAAGTGTTTTCCAGCTTGATTCTTAAATGGGGACAGCTGGAGCTGGATCTCATGGCATCTCGTCAGAATGCCAAGCTCCCGAGGTACGGGTCAATTTCAAGGGATGCTCAGGCTGTACTGATAGATGCTCTGGCGGTCCCTTGGAATGTCAGTCTTGCATACCTATTTCTTCCGTTCGCTCTCCTTCCTTGGTCATTGCTCGAATCAAACAGGCGACGGCGTCGGTGATCCTCATTGCACCAGCGTGGCCCCGCAGGATCTCGTATGCAGATCTAGTGGAGATGTCATCTCTCCCTCCTTGGAGACTTCCATTGAGGAAGGACCTTCTACTTCAAGGGCCCATCCTTCACCCAAACCTAGTTTCTCTGAAGCTGACTGCTTGGAGATTGAACGCTTAATTTTATCTAAGCGTGGGTTTTCTGAGTCGGTCATTGAGACCATGATTCAGGCTTGTAAGCGTGTTACCAGGAAGATTTACTATAAGATATGGCGTAAATATCTGCATTGGTGTGAATCCAGAGGCTACTCTTGGAGAAGAGTTCGGATTCCTAGACTTTTGTCCTTTTTTCAAGAGGGTTTGGAGAAGGGTTTATCGGCAAGTTCCTTAAAGGGTCAAATATCTGCCTAGTCTATTTTGTTACATAAACGTCTGGCGGATGTACCGTTCTGTCAGGTCTTGGTCAGAATCAGTCTGTGTTTAAACCGGTTACTCCTCCCTGGATTCTTAAGCTTGTTCTTAAAGTTCTTCAGCAGACTCTGTTTGAGCCTATGCATTTTTTAGATATTAAATTGTTATCTTGGAAGGTTTTGTTTTTTGTTGCTATTTCATCTACTCGTAGAGTTTCAGAGATCTTGGCATTACAGTATGAGTCTCCTTACCTTATTTTTCATTCGGATAAGGTAGTTTTGCATACTAAGTTAGGGTTTCTTCCTAAAGAGGTTTCAGATCGGAACATTAATCAGGAGATTGTTGTTCCTTCTTTATGTCCTAACCCTTCTTCTCATAAGGAACGTCTGCTACACAACCTAGACGTGGTGCGGCCATTGAAATTCTATTTACAGGCGACTAAGGATTTTCACCAGTCTTCTGCTCTATTTGTGGTTTACTCTGGGAAACTTAAGGGGCAGAAAGCTACGGCTACTTCTCTTTCTTTGTGGCGGAAGAGTATCATTCGCTTGGCCTGTGAAACTGCTGTACAGCAGCCTCCTGAGAGAGTTACGGCTCATTCTATGAGGGCTGTTTCCCCTTCCTGGGCATTCAAAAATGAAGCTTCTGTGGAACAGATTTGCAAGGCTGCAACTTGTTCCTCTCTTCACACTTTTTCAAAATTCTATAAATTTGATATTTTTGCCTCGGTATTTGGGAGAAAGGTTCTTCAAGCAGTGGTGCCTTCTGTTTAGGTTCCCTGTCTTGTCCCTCCCTTATCATCTGTGTCCTCTAGCTTGGGTATTGATTCCCAATAGTAATTAGATGATCCGTGGACTCACCGTGTCATTAGCAAGAAAACAAAATTTATGCTTACCTGATAAATGTATTTATTTCTTGACACAGTGAATCCACGGCCCGCCCTGTTTTTTAAGACAGGTCTTTTTGTTATGTTATAAACCTCAGGCACCTCTGCACCTTGTTGCTTCCTTCCTCTCCTTTTGCTTCGGTCGAATGACTGGGGTTGGAGGGAAGGGAGGTGATATTTAACAGCTTTGCTGTGGTGCTCTTTGCTGCCTCCTGCTGGGCAGGAGGGATTTTCCCAATAGTAATTAGATGATCCGTTGACTCACCGTGTCAAGAAATGAATACATTTATCCGGTAAGCATAAATTTCGTTTTTTTTTTATCTGTCTTGCATATAAAAAAGGATAGTTTAAAATGAATTACAGTATAGTTTAGTGGATGTTGCTGTGCAGAAAAATTACCTGTTTTTAAAGAGATATTGTAGTGCAAAAATTACATGCTGTAATTCTCTAGAGCATGAAGTTGTAGCACTAATGACCCTGCAAATCTGTGTGTTTAACCCGCACAAATAGGTTAAACACACATGTAAAGTACTGATCAGGAGCCACATAGAACTGCTAGTCACAAGCAGACGTGTCTTGCATATCAATCAGCAGTTACAGTTGCAAGTCATAGTCAACCTGTAGAGCGATACAGCTATATAGTTGTCCTCATCAGCCAGTGTGCAATATATAATGCGTTTTATGTTAGCTTCAGTATCAAATTGTTTGTTTTATTTTGATACTGAAGATAACATAAAATGAGTTCACAGCAGCTTATTTGCTTCTAGGCATGCTCCAGCAGATAATGAGTGTGTACTTCGACATTCTATCACAGCAATGGTAGATCTAGATACAGCGATAGAAGGAAATGTGTGAGGGTAATTAGAGCTATACAATTCACAAACTTAAAATAAAAAGGGTTAATGGTGAGGCACTGCAGTATAAATTTGCAGGTAAAGTAATTAAAGAATTTGTGTTGTTTAAAAAGAAAGATAATCCCTTTATTACCCATTCCCCAGTTTTGCATAACCAACACACCTAGAATAATACTTTTTACCTCTGTGATTACCATGTATCTAAGCTTCTGCTGACTGCCCCCTTATTTCAGTTCTTTTGACAGACTTGCATTTTAGCCAATCAGTGCTCACTCCTAGGTCGCTTCAAGTGCATGAGCTCAATGTTATCTATATGAAACACATGAACTAATCCCCTCTAGTGGTCAAAATGCATTCAGATTAGTGGCAGTCTTCAAGGTCTAAGAAATTAGCATATGAACCTCCTAGGTTTAGCTTTCAACTAAGAATACAAAGAGAACAAAGCAAAATTAGTGATATAAGTAAATTTGGAAGTGGTTTAAAATTACATGCCCTATTTAAATCATGAGAAAAATTTTGGACTTGACTGTCCCTTTAACATATATATTTTTCAATCACATTTAAATAAGGTTCTTTCATGTCCACAATAGTTTTTTCTTGAGTTTAGTGCCTTTTTTATCTTCGTAATAATGAATTAAATTGATGTCTAGATTTGAGCTATATTCTAAATACTCCAGTTTTATGTAGCTGCCTCTTCTTTTTTACTTATTGAATGCACTTCTTTTTTTTTTATTCAGAGACCAGGCCTGATTGTAGTGGTCCTGCTTATCTCAGGAGGTCTCTTTATGTTCACATTCAAGTCTACACAGTTTGACAGTGCTGGCTTTGTGTTAGTTCTGATAGCTTCCGGTCTGGGTGGTATCCGGTGGACACTCACACAGATCTTAATGCAGAAAGCAGAACTAGGTAAGTCTGCCAGGGGTTTGCCTAAGATACACACAAGGTGTTGAGACAGAATGGGCCTATGTATTTGTGACACAGAAGGATCTAAAGGAACATTATAGTCATTTTAAAGCTCATACTTTTTCAAAAGTACACATTGGATACATTCAATATACATGCATTAAAAGTTATTTGTAATGTTTAAGACATTTGGACATTTGCTTCCACTGCACATAAAATGAACTTCTTCAGGCCCCAATTACTCACTGAGTCGGACAACCATCATGTATGTATGAGCTTGCGCAATTAATCATTTGTACAGCTCCTCGGCCCCCCTTGTAGCCACATCTGGCTGCAGTTTTAGAGCAATCTGTCACAAGCCCCTCTGAACATGTGCTTGTATAATCACACAGGCAATGGTTGATCTGGCAACCTTTGAAGCGTCGTCAGAGCTGATAAAGCTCTGTATAAAACATAGCCAATTAAATTAAAGTGTTTTGTAATGGATCCTGTGCCTTTTTATTTAGCTGACAGTTTATTTAGCTTTAAAGTTTCACTGCTATTACTATAGCTGTCATATCTGTAAACATTTAATAAGATAAATCCTTTTGTAAATAAAATCCATTTTGAAATTTGTCTCTGGTGTGCAAGCATGAGAGATTCCCTTGACTAACATGCTAACAGGGCTGGTATCAACATTGCTAAGGGATACCAGTTCCTCTGCTAGCGTGTCAGTAAGGGTTCCTTCTGATTCTGTGTCATCGTGCTAGTGCATGCATGCTCCATGTCTGACTAGCAAGGTAAAGTTGATTTACATGGATATAGAAGGAAAGAAATGCCCATTTTAAGAGAAGAAAAAACAAAAACAAAAAAAACTGGAGGAACCTTCCTTTCCTCAAATATACAACAACAATTGTGTGCACTCTACTAGTTAATCGGATAATATTCGGTGCTTGCAGTCATAAAAACGCATATATAAATATTCAAAAGAGAAAGAAACAACCAGTAAATATGTAGTTATGAAAATATGTAAGAATGACAAGGCAGCACTCATATCCTTGAAAAAATAGTGGTTTTATTTAGCTCTCACCACTAGTGTCCACGACACCAATTAACCCATGAGTAAAAGTATTAAACATATTACATACAAGTAACTAACATTACCAGGCATGGGTCACAATAACCAGATTGCACATCTATAGAAATGTAAGCAATAACCGCAATTCATATGATTCGGGGACTGACAATTCGGATAATGAGATCAGTGATTTACAAAATGTTAGTAATGCCACACAAGAACCATCCCCTTTAGGAGGAAATCAAGGAGGGGTGGGAGGCGCAAGAGAGGGAGGTGGACGCTCTTCAAACAGGAGGAGAGGCGGTGGGAGATACAGGAACAACAGAGGTACACGGATGTTAACAAGGAATCAAAAGATTTAATGTCCATCCTCGGTACACAACCCAAAGAAAGCTCTGATACCCTTAGGGTTGTTAACTTATCTTCTTTTCCCCTTCCCCTCTCCCAAATGTCTCTGCTAAGTAGAGGTTTGTCTTTCTGCCCTTCAGCAGGCCTGGATAAATTCAAGTTCATAAAAGACCTGAATCTGTTTGCAAGAAAATTGGTATTTGGAAAAGTTATGAGCAGAAAGGAAGATCCGGGCGTGCTGTTAGACATTAAGGACCAATCTGCCATGGACTATTTATTGTCACTTTTAGAGGATCAAAATGATGATGCTGAGGTTCCTCAACATCCGAAAAGGTCAAAGTTTAGACCCCCATCGAAATATATGCCCCCTCTCTCATCCGCACCAGATATACAAAATTTGTGTAGAAAGAGATATTAGCAGAGATTGATGAATAGGGAAGCACCTCTGTTTGCCACATAAAAACCTTCTTCTAAGACACTGATTTCTCATTTAGTTCACAACACAGCAGAATGATTTGATACCCTTAAACCCTGCCTGATTAGTTCAGGCTAGTTTGACCATTTCATAAGCAAGTCAGATGTGAGGTTACTCACCCCATATTTGTTAACTTCTACTAGACATAGCCAGGCTTGGTTGTGTCTGATTTTGGAATGTACAAATACTACAGGAGAGTTGCGAATAGACATCACATCTACCAAGGCTAAGATAATACACAAATTACAGTAATCACTTGAACAAAATAATATAACACACACGGAATATAAGACGCAACTCAACTTTAAGAAGAAATTAGCAAAAGAATCTTAATCTCCTCTTAAACCCTTTTATATATTTTCTTTCTTACCTCTTTAATCCCTCTCTTTATACCATCTCCCCTCTCCACCTTTTCCCTCCCCTTTTTTTTTTTCCCTTTCTCGCAAGCATACAGGCCACAATGTTGAAACAAACCATATAATCTAACAGTCATGACCTTGAATGCAAAAGGTCTTAACCTGCCGGAGAAAAGATTCCATGTTATACGTGATATCACCAGGTTACACTGCGATATAGTTTATTTACAAGAAACACACTTTAAAAGAGGCAAGGAACCGAAATGGTCCAATACCAAATTCCCAATGGCTTTTTTCGCATCAGGCCCCACAAAAAAACGGCGTAGGGATACTCATAAAACAAACTTCCCCATTTAAATTAATACATGAAGTGAGAGACACTGAAGGGTGATATTTGATACTAGTAGGCACTCTTCATAACAGGCCAGTTACATTAGTTAAGGTGTATTCCCATAACCAGCAACAAAATACATTTATGAAAAATATCACAAATAAAATTCTAGAGGTCCAGAGGGGAGCTCTGATTTTCGGAGGGGACCTTAATCAAGGCAACCACATATATTTACATTTTTATATAACCGTTTCGTAACTTTGAGCACGTCTGTCTCATCCTATTCTTTTAAAAACTTGTGTAATTTGTTTCATAACTGTATTCAAAAACCAACACTTTAGGTAGCTTGTCATATTTATATCCTGAAGGCTATTCCTGGTTTTATCTCATTTGTGCCATAGGATATCAGGAGTTCCTCCACTTCTCTAATGTGACAAGTCCCTGGGTAAATCTAATCTTTTATTCGTTTTGTATTGATTGTTAGTATTAAATAGTTAGCGTTATTCTAATACTGTTAATCACTATTTATTGATGGAAAGGAATTTAAGATAGTAAAGTACCATCCTATTCCTATAAATCTTTCATTTTGTACATTAATTACTTCATAGGAAGCATTAATACTTATCAGGACTCGTATAGCACTGGAAGTCCTTCATCTGATTACTTCTTTCTTATTATTTGTCCCTGTTGTTGTTGTGTTTTTTTTTTCCATCCCCAATGCCCTCAAGTGGGCATAGTGGAAATTGTATCCTGATTGTCTCTTGGAGTTTGGTGCTGATGAGAGTCCTTGGTCAGGTCGGGTAGTTGGATGTTGATATCTAGAGATCTGCAAAACTAAGTAGATCCTCCAGTTTTCTAAAGATGGACTGAGTACCATTTCTGGTGGCAATAATGCTCACTGGAAAACCCCACTTGTAGGGGATTTTGTGTGCTTGCAGCTCCAGAGTAATTAATTTTAGGTCTCTTCTCTTTTGAAGGATAGCTTGACGAAGATCTGTATATGAAATCCAGCATGTGTCAAGTTCTTAAGCGATCTAGCTTTTTCCTTATAGTTAAGGAACTTAACAATAATATCCCTGGGGGGTGCCTTAGGTGATGGTGTAGGCCTCAATGTCTTGTGCGCTCTTTCTATGGGGATGTTCACTGAATTTGGTGTGCCCTTTTAATGTTCTGAATAGATCTTGTAAGTATCCCCCCGAATCCTTAAGTTATTCCTCCTACCTCTGTTGTCCAGGTCTTCAATCCTGGACAACAGGAATTGTATGTTCTCATGATACTTCAACTGCTGTGTGTTTTCTCTCATGTTATTCTTTAGGGATTCTTGATTTTGTTCAAGAGCTTGGACGTTGTGATTAACTTGAGTCATGTCTTTCTTTAAATCACCGAATAATGATCGCATTTCCAACTAAACTGCGTTTATGTCTTCTTTAGAAGAGATGGTTTTTAAATCTTCTCTTGTTAGAAATGTTTGTGGCTGTGCTTCAGTATAGCTTTCCTGGACAGTTGTTGCATGTGCTTGGGGGGGGGGGGGGGTGATCCCTGCTCTGCCATAGTCTCCCTTAAAGGTGCTGTTTTTAAGTAGTTGGTTAGATTAGTATGTCTTGTAGCTTTGTCTGTTTTTGTATTTGTCCTGTTAGACATTGCTTGTAAATAAAGAATCACCAATGCCAAAGAGGGGCTGATCAATGCTCCCCTCAGTTTGCTACCACTAGTCCACAGTTGTGAATCAAGTTTAATCTGCAGTAGTGCCCCTTTGTAGCCTGCTATATGTTAGGCTTCTTATATCTGTTTTGGGCTTAACTATGCCTTGACTGTGAGCAGTATATTCCACTTTGAAAACATTGAATCTATTGAGCTTATTCAAATTAGTAGAGGTACTCTTCCCTCATGGGTAGTATATAATAAGTGTTTGTACTTTTATCGCTCACCTTCTATTGGAACCAGATCTACTGTCTGTGAGCGCGGGCCTGCGTGTAACCTGGAGTAGGCCCAACTCTCTGCTCTGTCCATTATCTGTGGGTGACCCCCACACACTAATTCCTCAGTCCCCGTTTGGATGTGAATGCTGGGCAGATTTATGTTATGTTTATATACAGTATGTTATGTTATCAAGTTAAGACAAAGGGAGATCTTCTGGATTTATATATTTGGTACACTTTTTCCAGCAGGGCTCAATGAAGTGATAGATACCGCTGCTTTTTAATTGCTTTTAAATAGCTTTAATATATATGTACTTATTGATGGCTAGGTAAGAATAGATGAGTTGCTTAATTTTTATGTTTTTATGATGTTGTTATATCTTCGTTTTTATTGTATTTTTATGAAATCTCGTTTTCTACTGTGTATTAGTATGACCATCATGTCCTCCCTTGTGGTTTCTGATATACTGACCTTATTGGAATAGAATATATGTTTTTGCATTTATATGGTTTTTCTAATATATATATATATATATATATATATATATATATATATATATATATATATATATATATATATATATATATATATATATATATATATACATTAGCACATTTGGCTTTTCCCCCCATTTACGTCTGTTTTAGTGTCCAACTTTTACATGATAACTTACATATCACATTTCAACCAATATATTACTTATAGGGATTAAGCACATAATTCACTCTTCATTATGTACACACTATATTACAATCACTCTTTCACATAGTGGTATATGTCGGCTATACACTAGCCATAATCACTAGAGCTATTTGTTCCCTTAGTAACCACAGATAGTCACAATTGTTCTCTTTATATATATTTTCACAAATATCAATTATTTATAGCTCTCCGATATGAGGAATATTAGTATAGGGATGAAACAATCAATTCACTTATCATTACGTACACACTACATTATATTCACATCTTCATATAGTGATTTATTTCGGCTATACATCAGCCAAAATCATTAGAATTGCTCGTTCTCTTAGCAATAACAGAGTCACAACTTTTTTTTTTACATTTTTTTTTTTTATATATTTTTACGAGCATTAATTATTTTTAGCTCTCAGATATTAGGAATATCAGTTGTTTATATATTAATTATTCTGTCAATACCCTAATAGATTTCACAAATTATTGTATATATCACATTCGTTTACAAATGTTATCTTCCGTTCTCAGTCTCCCAAAGTATTCACAAGTTCTGTGGTATTTATCCATATTCAAATTGCTCTGTTTGGTATGGTGTTTCTTTGGGGACCATATATTAGTTTATAATTTAAAATACACATTTTATTTTGTTTATGAGATCACACTCATGTTTTTAAATGACGGGGCTAACGATTTTTTACAAATAACCCTTCTTTAGTTTTAGCGCTATCACGCCTCTTTTCTTTGATTTACTTATTTCCTCGAGACACTCAAAAAACGCAAATAAATTTGTGCCATTATTTTTAACATAGGGTTATGTATTAATGTAAGAGCTGATAAGTGGTCCTATTGGTGTAAGTATCTACACACTCCCACGAATAGGAGGACAGGGATTGGCCCCATAGCTCACTCCCATTATGGGAGGAGCTAAGAATTGTTTGGTAGTGATCGTCATTAAAAGCCGAACAAAGTGGAATTATGATTTATGCCTGATGAAACGGCCTAAGGGCCGAGAAACGCGTAGCAAAAGTATAGTATTGTTTTTATGCTCTCCGAATAGGAATGTTTTAAAGGTGTCTTTTATCAGTTGTTTTATAATAAAGCATTGCTTTTTGACACCAGTGTTTTAATATTCCTTGTGTGAGCCTACCACTACCAGAATAACGGACCGTTGGGGTTCCAGTTCAGGGAATAGCCAGCTGGTTAGATGTAAATAACCAGCCCGTATCTACAAGCACATTGGTGAGCTCCCACGAAATGTGAGTACCCTGTGCTTAATTAGGCTGTATGTATGCTGCCTGTATACTATTGATACACAAATGTTGGCGCCTCTTTGTGTTTTGGACAGATTTATGTTATTGCGGGTTGAGACTACCCACGTCGCCCCCTGCCTTCCACTTTTATTATTTAATTGTCGCATGGGCAATCCGGCATATGCCGTGTAAGTCAGCTTACCCTCCTGTGCTTCTGCTGGCTGTGGGAGCGCGGCAGCTGTCTGTTTCCCTGTTCGAAAGATCTAGTATGCTTTGCTGCCTGCTCGTTATCGCTTATCTGCCCCTGAGATTTGTTGCCCGCAAGGTGCGGGGATGTGTGCGGTAGTTTTAAGGCCTGCTCCCTGGCATCCGTCTCAGACTGTAAGTGGCCTCCTCGTTCTTACTCTTCCGCTGATTTCAGTTATCAGCCTTTTGATCCGGCGTTATACTCACACAGCACATCGTAACTTTTTTAGGATTCCTTTCCCACACGTTGTAGGCGTAGATTATTGCGGAGTCTAATCCTCCGTTACCGGTGTCTCCTTGCTTGTTCTTCTAGTGACCGCTGACATCTAGCCACTATTCTCCCTTTATCCGCAGAAATTTTATAGTACTTTTGACCCTTTTATAGGCAAGTTTTTAGATGTGAGGCTTAAGAGCCAAAAATTAGGCAGCCATCATCCTGCGTGGCCAGATTCCGCCCCCCATTATTGAATAATTTTACAACCGTTTGCGTAATATTATCTGACAATATTTTTTAAAGTTCAGCCGGGATCTGGTCTGGTCCAGCAGCTTTATTAGCTGCCGCTTTCTTAATAGCATTAGACTTCTTTATGAGAAATAGGGGCATTCAGATCATCTAATTTACATCTTTCTATCTTTGGAATCTGGGTATTTTTCCAAAAATTATCTTTAACTTGCGTGTTTATTGTATTTACTGAGTATAACTCCTGAAAATGTATTAATTTCCTTAATATTAGTAATTCTATCCGTTGGAGTTTTAAGGGATTTCTTTTTTTTTTTAGATTTTGTTAAATTGGCTGAGAACTTTCCCGCTCCCATCTCCATGCATATAAAAAACCTTGTCCTAATATGATCTTGCACAATTTTTTGTGCTAAAAATATTCTTTCCTTTTTTTTAAAGATATAATTCCCACCATTTCTTGGCAGGGTCACTAATATGAGTTATATGCATTGCTCAATTGATTAGACAATTGTGTGTTCCTAGCTACCATTTTACGTTTTTGAATAACTAAATACTCTTTAATTTCTCCTCTTATTACTACCTTAAAAGTTTCCCATAATGTTTCTGTTTGAACTTCTGGGGAAAAATTAAACGGATAAAATTCCTTCCATTTTAGTTTCAACCATGCTTTAAACTGAACATTAGCAACAAGTTATCTTGGAAAAAGAACCTATTGCACATTTCCTGACTGTTCTTGATTTTAAAATTCAGGGTAAGAATGGCATGGTCTGATATAATAATCTCTTTAATGTCAGTCAAGATTTCATATCCCAACATTTTTTCAGATATTAAAAAATAATTGATTCTGGACATTGTTTGATGTGTATGTGATTCGCATGTGAATCTTCTTAAATCAGGGCTCTGAACCCACCATATATCTTTAACACAAAGTGTATTACCAAGACTTTAGTTTCTTGTTTACTGTTTCTGTTTAGAGCGGGTTTCAGCCTGTCCATTGTAGGGTATGATACTAAATTAAAATCGCCAGTAATAATTAAATTTTTTCGAATAAACTGGTAGAAGTTTCACCTGCAAGTTGTCCCAAAACGCTTTTTCCAATTTATTAGACCCATAAATGTTACATAAAGTTTTTTTTAAATTCTTTTTATTGAAGAAACACAGGTACAAGTGATTAAGCAAACACACCAACAAGAGGTGTTATATCGACTTTACAATTCATATTATAGAATGGATATCACATGTTAGACATCTATCAATTAGCGGGAAAGGCACACTTGTTGTTGTAAAATATAAAGAAGTGATAATTTCCTCCCACCAATATTATGGTCTGAAATGATCCATGCATCAGGAGTTATAGCAAGATTAATTGAGTATCCTTGCCTAATGCACCCGTGCTTCTCAGTTTTATAATATTAAAACATTAACACATAACACAACCAACAACCTAAACTAACAAAACAAAACAAAACCTCCCTAACCCCGCAACTGCTCCAGCCGGTCCCTCAATCCTTTTTCCTTCTTGACCAAATTAACTAGTCTCTGTGGCATACTTGGTATTGGTGATCAAGCGAATCTAAGTGTTTTTGTAACATGGTTAGCAGTGGCATGAAAAGGGTCCGGGATGGGTACAGAAAAATCAAGCAAAACAGAAATCCTACAATTGCTGCCTATATGGTGATTGATTTAAACTGCTTCAAGGGCTGTCCAAGAATTCTTCTGAAACAGTCATGTTAATAAAGCTATGATAATATTAAACATAAAAAATCGGGGCTAGCTTCCATTATAAAACATGATCACCCCGTACCGTTATACAGTTTACTCCTATTATAGAGGGACTGGGCGGTTTAATCTGATTGAGTATGGAAGGGAGTTTCACTTTAAGGGAAAAAAAAAAACCTGTAGGTCTTCGTGAAGGTGTTTATAAGGGCGTGTATAGATTAGGTATGGGGATATGTTAGTAAACTGCTAAAACAACTGCTGCGAACAATAACTTATCAGGGCTCTGTGCACACTAAGTAAGGTTAGCACATGTCTAATCTAGCGACATTGTGAACCAGAATTATATTCATCAAGGTCGTTCGTCAATATGCTTAACACCTTTTGTAAATTATTTAAAACAAACAAGATACCCAAATCATGCGTGGTGTGATGAAATATCATGGATCATAATGGGTAAAGAGAGACAAAAAACAAAACTGTATGATAGAGTTGCATTCATATAGCCTGAGGTGGTATGAGATATCTCAGGCCAGGGTAAGGGATTCCTCTGAGTAGGGGGGAGATAACAGAGGTTCTACACAGATAGTCTCCTGTAGTATCAATATATACTATGAGGCAGTTAAATGCATATTTGAATGGTGGTTTATACAGTTCAGTCCAGGCAGGCGGTGTTAGCCTAGGTGTAATACACAAGTAAGAGAGACATGAGCTAGTGAAATACCCCTAATCTAAATCGATATATGCAATATTTTAGTCTAGTAGTCTTTAGTGCGTTCTCAGGAGCCTGTGTGTAGTTCATGAAGTTAAATGATTAAGGTATAGTAGTATACACTGCAAACATAATACTCAAACAACATGCGAGGCAGAAGGTTAGACCAATGTGCAAATATGAAGAGGACATAAGATAGGAAGATCCCCACGTAACCCAAAGAAGCAATCTTACAGTAATATATGCATATACAAAAAGAATGTATAGATTTGCCAACAGGATAACATTGCCATAGCCACAGGAACGACATTGATCAACTCAACAATTTATGGCAATTGCCGATATTACTCAGAGCAGCATACTATTATTTAAGAGTTCCACTGAGAGTCTCTCGTGCATGTAAAGGTCTTGCGTAGCAGCCATGTTTCATTATATTAAAAATATAAATAAAATTGTAGAATGAATGAAAAGGACTAAAACATTGTTAAGCATTTTTTAAAACAACACAGGAGGCCAACATGGCCAAAGTTAACGCTAACACACTTTCACTGTGGAGACCTACGATACCCGCATCTCAAGGGGATAAGTAGCAGCCTGCGGGACAGGATTGTGTGATATAATTTAACCCACTCCAGTCGCCAGACGAGTCCGAATGTACCTAGGGTTTCCTTTGCATGATGCCAGGCACAGAGTGTTTTCCTCAGTTTGCCTTATGAGGATTCCTGTCCATCGCCCGACCTCAGTTAGCAGAGGAGCTTGAAACGATTCATTCCACAACACTGGGAAGGTCGAGACCAGTTGAAACATTACAGCAGTCCGCAGCCGTACAGGATGGCCCAGCTTTTTGTTACCGCGTTTCATCTCCACTGTGCCACAATCAGGAGAGGTTTCTGCATGAGCACCACTCGGAGATGGCGGTTCAGTAATTCTTGCCACAGACAAGCAGGCTTTCAAATCGTAAGTTGTGGGCAAATTATCCGAAATAGGGGTCGCAGCCTGCACTGGGGATAATGCTGGTGAATTGCCTGTCTGTGTCGGCAAAGCAGGGGGGTGCGATGCAAGAGGGCCTTCAAGCTTAGTCCATTTAGCCTCTGGGGACAAAATGTTGTCAGGTTTGCCTATGTATGAATATCGATCACCCACATGACAAGTTGTCCCAACACCAAGTACATCTGAGAGCAACGATGTCGTGCTACTGTTGGGTATTAAGAAGCCTGTGTGTTCGATGTTCCGAGTCGTGCCTGATACACCCCAGGTTCTTATGTCTTGCATCAGTACACATAGATGGTCACAGCTATTAAGCAAGTTTTCAAATTTGGGTAGAAAGATTGTGGACAATGCCACAGATATCTCCTTGTCGAAACCCATTACCTCGTGGGTGGTTAGGGGAGTGTTGAGCTGAACTACTCCAACTTTATATTTGCTCAAGATGACTTTCCGGGGTAGAAGAGTTGGTGATACTTCTGTCTGCTAAATGTTCCCGGACAACTTGCTTGTCAAGGGAGAGGCAGATGGCATAGATTGATGGCTGCAATATTGAAGTTAAAAGAAGGTTTCCTCGGAGCTTCTGCAGTTTGCATCCATCTTGTAGGGCCGCCCACCGGAAGTCCCCGAGGCTCAGGATTTTATATAGAAGTCCTTTATTAAAAAGAAAGGCAACCCCTTTTTTTCCTATTTGTACAAGGGGTTCCCACCACTTACCCAACCCACCCTGTTTTTAATTTGGCCAGTTCCACTTCTTTTAAATGTGTCTCCTGTAGGAAAACTATCGGGGTTACACCTTTTTAGTTGAGCTAGAATCTTTTTCCGTTTTTGTGGTGATGTGATCCCACCCACGTTCCAGGAAGCCATATAAATTTGTTCCTTCATTTGTTTAATTTAAAAAGAGTATTTTGTATTTATTAAATACAAAAATTATAAACATATGGTAGAGGCGGGATGAGGGGCAGGGGGAGAGAAAGAGGAAGGAAAAAAGGGGGGGAGGAGAGAAACCAGAAAACATCAATTCATCTAACTTGATACATTATATTTCTTATAGTACTGCAAATACATATACATTTTAAGTAATATCCAATTAGGTTTCATAATGTCACAGTCTTACAGAGTGATACCCTTATTTTTAAAAAATTCCTTTACCTCCTCGGGGTTGCTCAACATCAGACAGTCATTTTCTTTGAGAATTTTAATTGTAGCGGGGTATATGACTGTAGCCTTAATGCCCATTTGTAGTACAAAAAGGCGTAATTTCTCTTCTGTTTTGTGACGTCTCAGTAGAGAATTCCTGAAACAATAAAATTATTTTATCTCCAATTGAAAATGGGATTCTTTGTCTGTAATGATGAAAAATGTTGAGCTTGTCCTGGAAGTTAAGAAACTTTGCAATCACAGGTCTTACTTTGACTGTACCATGGGGCAATGTTTTTTCTGTGCCTATTAGGTGAACCCTTTCAACTGCAAGGGGTAATAAATTAGGAGCTTTGTGGTAGTGTCACAGAAATACATTTAAGTAATTCCTGGTATTCATTAGATTCTGGGATACCAATAAATCTAACATTATTGCATTGTGCGCAATCTTCTATCTCATTAAGTTTGTGTTGCATTTTTACAATTTGTGTAGTTTGTTCTTTGATAGTCAAATCTTGTTGGTTATTAGTGTTAGTGTGGCCTGTTTTTTTTTTACTTCTAATTTCGTGCTTGTGATTCTCACTGCAAAAAACACTCATATATGTTACCTTGGCATGCAATCGTGCTATTTTGTGCGCCCAAGTGATGACTGTAACATCTTCTTCTTTCCCACTTGAGGACCAGGGATTCGCTACTGCGGATGCAGATTCTGTTGTCCCACTGTGTTTGTTAAATCAGGTAACAGCCCCCAGTCACTTAAGAGGCCACGACTTTAAAGGGACATAAAACTCAATTTTTTTCTTTCATGATTTAGATAGAACATAACATTTTAAAAAACTTTCTTATTTACTTCTATTATCAAATTTTCTTAGTTTTCTTGGTATCCTTTGTGGAAAAGCAGAAATGTATGCTCAAGAGTGTGCACGTGTCTGCAGCACTATATAGCAGCAGTTTTGCAATAATGGTATACATTAGCAGGGGCACTAGATGGCAGCACTATTTCCTGTTGTGTAGTGTTTCAGACATGTGCACGCTACCTACCTAGGTATCTCTTTAATAAAGAATAACATGAGAATGAAAAAAATTTGATAATGGAAGTAAATTGGAAACTTTTTAAAAATTGTATCTTCTATCTGAATCATGAAAGAATTTTTTTGGGTTTAATGTCCCTTTAAACGTAGGCTCAGGCCTGCTGTTAGTAGATTGCCTTTAATGCATGTTCGCCGAGCATACCATCAGAGTTACGCCATACCAAGGCAGTGATGACTTTCTATCGACTGATTTGTGTCTGTGAACGTTTGCACCTGTGCATGTACGCAGAGTTCCGATTCACCCAATGCCGGCACTTATGGTGCTTCTTGCTGTTAGTTTTGGTTATCAGCCGTCCCTGGATACTCTGTGTCTGCTCATACCACAAGATTCGTCCACTGGGTGCTTAGGGTCTGCTGTACCTCCCAGGCCCAAATCTGTAAGACTGCTTTCCCAAAGTCTGGAGTTAAAGAGTTGCCTCCAGTTGCTGTGTGAGCAGAGCACGTGTGCTTCTAGGTATTCGCAGGCCTTCCCAGGCACTCTACTACTGAGGCCCACATAATTGTTCTGTTATGGCCGGTTACTGCCGCTCCAGCCACCTTCTGACTGCCATTCTAGCTTTGGTTGTCACCATCCCTGTTGGAGAGTGAGTACTGCTCGGGTTACCTCCCGTGTTGTTTGGGACTTGAAAGGCACCATCCGTAGTGTGATGTAGAGTTAAGTGAGGCCAATGCTGGCCAGATAGGCCCAGGTCGAAGGCCTTCGTGCTTGCAAGCTGCTCTAGCCGTGAGCATAAGGATCCGACGGCCACCAAATGATGTACGGCCCCAAGGAATTGCTTGCTGCGGTGTGTATACAAGGGGATTAGCTCTATTCCTCTAGAGCAGTTTCTCAAACCACACAATCGTGTCTCTGCCCCTTCCGGTCAAGGACATCTGGTGTGAAGATGTTAACCCAGTTTTTTCCAGGACTTGTGTATATATATGATGTTTTTAACATGTATGACTATTGTTGTTATGACAGTGTAAGACTATACCCACAAAGATACAAAAACTTTAAATGTACATTAAACACTTTAAGATGGTAATATAAAATGATAAATTATAGGCGGGATCAGACTGATATACTCCAGGAAAATTTTCATCTGTGAAAAGCAAAAATGGGCAAAAAGACACTACTCCCAGGTGGTAACCGGGCCATAGAACAGGCCACTGAGCTGTTGGTCATTCTTGGCAGACTGCTTCTCTTTCTGTTTGTATTTGTATTATGACCCTGGGGAAAGTCTCCCTAAGGGTGATGGGGGAAACCAGACGTGGACTCCTTGCCCAATGTGCTTGTAGGGATATGGCTGCACCTCACTGATGAGGCTCAAAGGAGGCTGAAACGATCGTCTGGGGTTGCCCTTTCCCTTGTTCAGAGGAGAATTGCTTCGTATTTCAGGACTGGACTGACCTTGTTAGACGGGATCAGACTGAGATACCTCAGGAAAGTTTTTATCTGGGAAAAGCACAATTGGGCAAAAAGAAACTACTAACAGGGCCATAGAACATAGAACCGGGCCTGCTTCTCTTTCTGTTTTATAAAAGGATAAATTCTATATTTAAAAAAAACCTATAGTATATTTTCATTATTTATTTTGTCCCCTTTTCCTGTAAATTGGGAGCATTTCAGTTCCTGTTAGAAATGGAAGTGCAGAACAACTATTCCACACAGCCATTGGCTGCACACTCTAGTGACCTATCTATAACTATCCCTAATTGGCCACAGCAGAGAAGGTAACCTAAGTTACAACAAGGCAGCTCCCATTGCTTTATGGAAGCTAAAATTTTACACTTACTTTGTCTATTTAAACAGCTAATGAAACTTAAAGAAAAGATTAGTCTGAGATTATCATGTAGATATATGCTAAATCACTTGAAACTGATGCAGTATAACTGTAAAAAGCTGACAGGAAAATATCACCTGAGCATCTCTATGTAAAAAAGGAAGATATTTTACCTCACAATCTCCTCAGCTCAGCGGATTAAGTTCTGTATAAAAATGAAGAAATGAACAGCAGACAATCAGCATCAACAGTGCTAAGGCCATGAACTCTTTTACTGTGATCTCATGAGATTTCACTTAACTCTCATGAGATTTCATTGTAAACTTCCTTACACTGAATAGGGAAATAAGACGAGTGTGCACGAAAGCTCGCTCCTTTGGCTGTCCCGGGACAGACATACTGATTTGCTGCTTAGAAGTCCTTTACAGTGGGATATGGCTACTGAGAAACTTTTGATGTAAAATATCTTTCTTTTTTACATAGAGATGTTCAGGTGATCTTTTCTAGTCAGCTTTTTACAGCTATACTGCATCACTTTCAAGTGTTTAAACATTTGGGTATTATGGCCCTTTAATGACCCTTTAAAAGAAGCAGATGGGCGGAGAGAGAGAAAGACATGGATTATTTTAACATAAATTAGACACTGATTAGGGGGAAAAACCTATAATGCTGACTCTAATCTTAGCAGTGCAATCTAAATTAGATGTATGTCTCTTTTGCCACCACCATTTTTGTCTCTTTTCAAATAAATGGTTGTTCAGCTAATATATTAGAATTGGTTTAGATTTGTCAGTATAATTAATACAATCTGATGATTTCCAATTAAATAACAATCAGATTAAGAGTTTTACGTTATGAGGGGTGTGGTACTAACTTGCACGTTATTGTCACTGCTCACTTCCCTACAGCGCTGGTATTACAGGTTTACAAAATCCCAGCGTTATCAGGCAAAATTGAGCTCCATACCGCACTCCAATACCAGCGCTGCTGAAAGCTGCGGTGAGCTGGTTTTACGTGCTCGTGCACAATCTCCCCATAGACATCAATGGGGAGAGCCGGCTGAAAAAAAGCCTAACACCTGCAAAAAAGCAGCGTAAAGCTCCGTAACGCAGCCCCATTGATTCCTATGGGGAAACAAAATTTATGTTTACACCTAACACCCTGACATGATCCCCGAGTCTAAACACCCCTAATCTTACACTTATTAACCCCTAATCTGCCACCCCCGACATCGCCAACACCAACATTATACTTATTAACCCCTAATCTGCCGCTCCGGACATCGCCACCACTATAATAAACATATTAACCCCTAAACCGCCGCACTCCTGCATCACAAACACTAGTTAAATATTAACACCTAATCTGCCGCCCCTAACATCGCCGCCGCCACCTACCTACATTTATTAACCCCTAATCTGCCGCCCCCAACTTCGCCGCCACTATACTAAATTTATTAACCCCTAAACCTAAGTCTAACCCTAACACCCCCTAATTTAAATATAATTAAAATAAATCTAAATAAAACCTATTATTAATAACTAAATAATTCCTATTTAAAGCTAAATACTTACCTATAAAATAAACCCTAAGCTAGCTACAATATAACTAATAGTTACATTGTATCTAGCTTAGGCTTTATTTTTATTTTACAGGCAAGTTTGTATTTATTTTAACTAGGTAGAATAGTTACTAAATAGTTATTAACTGTTTACTAACTACCTAGCTAAAATAAATACAAATTTACCTGTAAAATAAAACCTAACCTGCCTTACACTCACACCTAACCTTACACTACAATTAAATACATTACCTAAATTAAATAAAATTACCTAAATTAAATACAATTACCTAAATTACAACCCCCCCACTAAATTACACAAAATAAAAAAAGAAATTATCAGATATTTAAACTAATTACACCTAATCTAATAGCCCTATCAAAATAAAAATAAAAATCCCCCCCCAAAATAAAAAAAACAAAACCCTAGCCTAAACTAAACTACCAATGGCCCTTAAAAGGGCCTTTTGCGGGGCATTGCCCCAAAGAAATCCGCTCTTTTACCTGTAAAAAAATATACAAACACCCCCCCAACAGTAAAACCCACCACCCACACAACAAAACCCCCAAATAAAATCCTAACTATAAAAAACTAAGCTCCCCATTGCCCTGAAAATGGCATTTGGATGGGCATTGCCCTTAAAAGGGCATATAGCTCTTTTTCAATTACCCAAACCCTAACCTAAAAATAAAACGCACCCAATAAACCCTTAAAAAAAAACTAACACTAACCCCCGAAGATCCACTTACAGTTTTGAAGACCGGACATCCATCCTCAACAAAGCCGGGAGAAGTCTTCATCCAAGCCGGCAGAAGTGGTCCTCCAGACGGGCAGAAGTCTTCATCCAGACGGCATCTTCTATCTTCATCCATCCGGAGCAGAGCGGGTCCATCTTCAAGACATCCGCCGCGGAGCATTCTCTTCTGACGACGGCGACTGAAAAATTAAGCCAATAGAATGCGAGCTCAATCCTATTGGCTGATAAGCTAGATACAATGTAAATATTAGTTAGCTACAATATAACTAGTAGTTACATTGTATCTAGCTTAGGTTTTATTTTATAGGTAAGTATTTAGCTTTAAATAGGAATTATTTAGTTATTAATAATAGGTTTTATTTAGATTTATTTTAATTATATTTAAGTTAGGGGGTGTTAGGGTTAGACTTAGGTTTAGGGGTTAATAAATTTAGTATAGTGGCAGCGACGTTGGGAGCGGCAGATTAGGGGTTAATAAATGTAGGTAGGTGGCGGCGATGTTAGGGACAGCAGATTAGGGGTTAATATTTAACTAGTGTTTGCGAGGCGGGAGTGCGGCGGTTTAGGGGTTAATATGTTTATTATAGTGGCGGTGATGTCCGGAACGGCAGATTAGGGGTTAATAATTTTATTTTAGTGTTTGCGATGTGGGAGGGCCTCGGTTTAGGGGTTAATATGTAGTTTATGGGTGTTAGTGTACTTTTTAACACTTTAGTTATGAGTTTTATGCTACAGCTTTGTAGCGTAAAACCCATAACTACTGACTTTCAGTTTACGGTATGGATCTTGGCGGTATAGACTGTACCGCTCACTTTTTGACCTCCCAGGCAGACTCGTAATACCGGCGCTATGGAAGTCCCATTGAAAAAAGACTTTACGCAAGTTACCTAAGTTAATTTGTGTTACGGCCAAAAAAGTGTGCGGTACACCTATACGTGCAAGACTCCTAATACCAGTGGTAGTGAAAAAGAGCCTTAACGCTGCTTTTTCACCCATAATGCAAAACTCGTAATCTAGCCGAATATTTCTTCTTAGCCACACTACTAGCCCTAACTATAAAAGGGGGCGCATTGATAAAGTTATTTACTACTCCCCAAAAATGCTGTGTAAACTCAAACTTATATAAACAGACTAAAAAAAGTCCAGCTAGGGTTAATAGTCACTCTTGTGAATTATGTATAATGTCCAATATATAATAAATCGTGACAGTAGCTGTACTTTGGAAATCCGTCATGAAATATCCGCTCTAAAAAAGAGAAAACAAACAGAGGCCCCTCATGGTGCACTATCATCCAGCGGGATACAATACAAATAGGAATAACGCCACTCACTTATCTAAGCCCCTCGGTAAGCTCACCTCCCGACCAGTGTGGTGGATTCCCTCGGTAAACATGAGTTTCGATGCTGTCGCGTGCAGCAGTTCCTGTCTTTCGCAGAGCCTTAGGCGGCTCTTCCAGTCAGGATAAGGAGGGCGTGTATTCAGCTGTGATGTCACCCAGTTTCTATTGTCAACTTGATACGCACCTCCCAGCTGTATTGAAACCATAGGATCCAATGACAAGTGGGTAGAATACAGATCATATTCCTGTATTCCGCTCGATGTTGGAAAGCCTAAGGGCTAATAATAGGCAGTGGATAAGTGGTCTGGTAGACCCAGAGATATGGTGGAATTAAAAACACTTTATCAAAAGAATACAGCAACACGTTTCTCGGCGGTTAGCAAAGTTTCATCAGTCTGTGCTTTAATTTCACCATGAAGCATGTCTCTAGCAGTTAGAGTACTATTAATTGTATATCTTTTTTTAAAACTGGTTAACACAAAATCATTAAATTACACAAAAGAGAGAAAGTATGGGGCTTACAACACTATTCTCTACTGATAAAACATAGCCTTTATTTATAAATTTAATACAAAACTATGTATAATCAAACGCAAGTAAGGAACCACTAGATTTAAAAGGTCATACTCGCCATGATATTGTTTTTCCTCCTGTGCCTGCAGCTGTGTTCAAAGTTGTTCTCTTATTTACAAGTATCCGTAGGTGGAGCTCTGCATCTTCACACTGGGCGCCGCCATTTTGGAGCTTACATTTATTATGTAACTTTTTAAACTGTGCAAAAAACTGCAAAAATGTAACCTGCTCTCTCTATTATGTGAGCTAAACTGAAGTGCAAGGTACAGCTGTCAAAAAGCCAGTAACATCACAGATCTGTGAAAGTGCACTGCTTCTGTCACAGGAAGTAACAATACCTGTGCTACAAGATGGCGGCGCCCAGTAGAAAATGCAGAGCTTTACCAGCTGGATTCTGTAATGAGTTAGAATAAGAGAATGGCTTTAAAGAGAGACACAGTTACAGGAGTTCAAACAATGGCAGGGTGAGTAGTAACCATCCTACTGTAGTTGTACCCAGCAGTTTAATGGCCTTTTAAGGCTTGACAAACACCCAGAGCCATGTTTCCTAAACTGTTACTTCAAAATTTTTGGGTTATACCACGTGGCTCATAAAAATGTGTGGCTGGCTCTTTAATAGTGCATGTGGCTCCTAGATTTAATTTTAAAGGGGCATTAAAGGGACAGTAAACCTTTAACAAAGTGTACTTCCACTTCATATTCTAAGAGTTTGCATTACTGATTAAGTGTATGCATACATTACTGTTCTAGCCGCAAGAATAACTTTAAAATATATTTTTAAAATGATACCCTAGAATTCTCCCCCAGTTACCCCCAGATCTAAACCGGTTTAAAATTTGATTATCAAGTACACTTTTTTTGTGTGTGTGTTTACTGTCCCTTTTAAAGTAATTTTCATATGCACAACACAGCTGTGCGACTAACACTGCTGATTGGGTCAGGAACTTTTTTCCTCTTGGGACCAGCAGTGCTCTGCAGCTCCTTAACACTTTGACTATGTGTTTAACCCCCTTGGGCTGGTTAAAACATAACATTACAGTGTCGCTAGTTTTAAAATTACTTGCTCTTAACGAATTAGAGCATATCATCATTTTTTTACTATAATGGTCCTTATAACCACTTACCTGCAGGTTTGTTAGTGCTAAAATTACATGCTCTAATTTGATCATGTACATTTTGCACTGCAGTGTCCCCTATAAGCATTTTATATCACAATCTCAAAATGTTTAATGCCCTTTAAAATAGTGTATGCATGTTTAGCAATCTACCAATTACGAAAATATTCATGCTTTGCATTGTTTGTTTAGTTTCAAATACAGCTTTCAAAGCATTGAAAACAAACAAAAAAAAAAGTAGTATCGGAACAGTCTATTTAAAAAAATAAAATGACTAATTTATACTAATGCAGCACTAGAAAGTGGGGTTCTAATGTTAATTCATCACTTCCATTTACCCTCTCTGACTTTTCAAAAATATATTTTAACAAAAGTCATATACGGAGGGACACAGGTGAAACTATTTTATTTAGTACCAGTGCAGTGGGGTACTGAATTCCCTTTAGATGGGCAGTAAGTAGCTGCTGTATTTGTTGCCCGTTAGGAATATCCTAGGTTTTACGGGCAATAAGATGTCTGTTTCTCATTAGTTCCTTTTATAAACTGCTAAATAAAATATCTTGAGTTTTATCAGAGCTAAATAATAGTAGGTTTTAGGAAAGATTTTCAGTTGGTTACCTCTGATTTACTCCTTGCAGGTCTACAGAACCCGATAGACACCATGTTTCATCTCCAGCCTGTCATGTTTCTTGGCCTCTTTCCTCTTTTTCTTTACATCGAAGGTAAGACGCAAAGAAATCTTGTTGTATAGTTAGATGAATTGGTAAAGTCTCTCTAGCACAGGCCCTGACTAGCTCAGGACAAATGTTATATAGCTAATATATATATATATATATATATATATATATATATATATATATATATATATATATATATATATATATACAGGTAGCCCTCAGTTTACGCCGGGGTTAGGTTCCAGGAGGAATGGTTGTAAATCGAAACCGTTGTAAATTGAAACCCAGTTTATAATGTAAGTTAATGGGAAGTGAGGGAGTTAGGTTCCAGGGCCCTCTCAAAATTGTCATAAGTAACACCTAATACATTATTTTTAAAGGTTTGAAATGAAGACTTTAAATGCTAAACAGCATTATAAACCTAATAATATAGATTGTATCATCATCAAACTAAGTTTAATAAACAAAAAACATTTGCTAAACATCACCTAATAAAATAATTACACAACAGATTAAAACTAAGTTTAATGAACAAAAACATTTTTTTACTTGCATTTTTCTGCAATCAGTTCTCTGCATTGCTAGCATGTTAGATAATATTGGGTCGGCACCTATTCTATGCATTTCAATCTGCAGTGATTAAGCAGTTAGGCACCCTCATCTCAAGCAGCTGGACAGGAAAATAATAGGGAAACGGCTGCAAGATCTTGCTTGATAGGTCTTGTCTGATCTGTGTACACAGATCAATTTCAGACTGTTAAACTAGCTTAAAGGACCAGTCAATGCAGTAGATTTGCATAATCAACAAATGCAAGATAACAATACAATGCAATAGCACTTAGTCTGAACTTCAAATGAGTAGTAGATTTTTTTTCTGACAATTTTAAAAGTTATGTGTCTTTCCACTACCCCTGTACCTTGTGACAGCCATCAGCCAATCACAAATGCATACACGTACCATGTGACAGCCATTAGCCATTCACAAATGCATACACACTTATTCTTGCACATGCTCAGTAGGTGCTGGTGACTCAAAACGTTTAAATATAAAAAGACTGTGCACATTTAGTTTATAGAAGTAAATTGGAAAGTTGTTTAAAATTGCATGCTCTATCTGAATAATGAAAGTTTAATTTTGATTGAGTGTTCCTTTAACTTTGCTGAAACACAAGCGGACAGCTCCACCTACTGGCTATTTGAATTAGTGCACTGATTTTTAATGCATTTCAATAGCAGTCCCATGACAGGTTGTTATTCTGAAACGGCGCAAATTGAACCGGCGTAAACCGAGGGCCACCTGTGTGTGTGTATGTGTGTATGTATGTATATATATATATATATATATATATATATATATATATATATATATATATATATATATATATATATTCTAACACTGTAACATCTTGGTGCTTTGATTTGGTGAGCTCTAGCTGACCTGTTTTTTTTAAGGTTGGGTAAATGGGAATGTTTAAAAGGCGATACTCTCAACTAGTTAAACAGGGAAACATGCAAAGTTAAATCTTTTCATTTACTAGTAATATATTTTCAGTGAACAGTGTTGTTATTCCATGAAAACATTTGTTTTAAAGATATGTTGAATATAGGGTGTACCGGCCAAAATGCATACTTTTGTGTCTATATACTGTCAATGATTTATGTAAAGATTATTAATTTGAAGTGTATTATTATTATTATTATTATTATTATTATTATATGGTAAATCTTGTTTCAAGTAAAAAATCCAGTATGATCTTTATTTATAAAGTTTACGCTTTAAATTTAAGGCTAGTTTAATGGTTGATTAATCAATTCAGATTTATATGTAAAAAAAAATAAAAAAATCTTCTTAAAACATAATGGGCCAGATTACGAGTGGAGCGATATCATTAGCGTGAGGAGCAGTAGAATTGCATAATTAACAAGTGCATTATAAAGAGACAATGATTTAAAAGGATAGGAAAATCATAAAAGTTTAGTTTGATGAGTGTCCCTTTAACCCCTAAACCGCCACACCCCATCGCAAAGTAACTCACTACATTAACCCTTAAACTGCCACAATCCCCATTTCTAACGAACCACTACACTAATAAATCTTAAACTGCCACAACCCCCATTGCAACGTAACCACTACACTATTAACCGCCACACCTGCCCATCTCAAAGTAGCCCACTACACTATTAACCCCTAAACTGCCACACCCCCATCGCAGAGTAACCCACTAACATCTAAACCCCCCATAACCTAACACCACCTAAGTTACCCTAAAACAAACTAACATTACTATAAAATAAAAACCTAACTACCTTTAAAAAACAAAACAAAAAAAAAACTTGCCTGAAAAAGCAAAAAAACCTAACCTTACCTTTAAAAACAAACAAACAAAAAAACTAACATTGTTCTAGCAGTTTAGGGGTTAATAGTGTAGTGGATTTCTTGGTGATGGGTTTGTGGTGGTTTAGGGGTTAGTGTAGTTGGGAATTTGTGATGGGCTATGCAATGGTTTAGGGGATATTAGAGTAGAGACTTATGACGATTTGGGTTAGCTCGCAAATATGGGTGTTTAGTCCCCCCCCCCCCACCACCACTTTTCACTCTCAATTGAAGTCAATGGGAGAGTATCTTAATGCGGTCGCGATATTCTAACTTCTGCTCTTTGTGCGCATCGGGTTAGTGCACGAGTGATAAAAAGTTACTTTCAACTTGGGGGCGGAGTCTGGCCGTGCTGGTGAATGGCCGCCGAAATCTGATGCTCTGTACTAGTGCGTGACTTCTAAGCATAGACTACGGGATGGAAGTCGCTGTATTCAACCCAAACTGACAGGCTATAATCCTTAATATCTCAGGATTGGGATAGCTTCATCCTGGACACTGATACGGCACGTTACAGTCGTTTTGTCTGTTAAGCTGTGTTCTCTGAAACCTTCTTGGCTGGAAATAAACCGGAGCACCTGCACTACCTTTACCGGACACTCCTACTCGCTGACACCATGGAGATTAAGGTATGAAGTGTGCTGAGAGCACTATGAATATACTACAGGGTGCCCCCCTTTACATACCTATAATGTCAGAATCTGCTCTCCCTAACCTTGCCACTCAGAAGAAATAAATGCGCGCCTATTTTGGCTTGTTAAATCAAACTGCTGCAACTTCATATACCTCCATTGCTACAAGTATAAGGTTACCACACGGATATTCTGAGATAAGATACCTGCCGTGATTACTGCAAATTTAAGAGAGGCACCTTTTAATTGCTGTACAATTATATATGCTACATGTTTGTGAAAGGCAAATAGGCTGAAACATACGACGCAGGGGCCTACTAATCTGAGCTGCAGCATCCCCAATACGCCTTATAAATATTATCACAATGGTTCTCCTAGTTCACATTTTTACATATCGGTCATATGCCCTGTTAAATATAACGCAATAACCCACTACCTGGTGCCTTATTTTAGAGCTGGAGTGCTTTGCTCTATTGTCTTAACGGAAACTTAACTACATGATGGACTTGTAATTGCAAGGCACACGATACAAACCATACTAGGCCCCACTGCCTGAGATATCTGCAAACAACTTTATAAAGCTATCGAGTGGTATTATTAAGGTGTCTTTACTCCGGATCTAGCTTGCTCTTATACGCTATCAGACCCATTCACCGACATATATCATGTCCAGAAGGTCTACTCGGCCTGATATAACAGAAAGCCAAATCATCAAACCTCAAATCTGTGAGTAGTTTTTTCAGGGTTCTGCCTCTCCTTCCCTGATTCTAACAGATCACGCTCAAGTCTCAAAGAACCCTGCAGAGGAACCGCTTTTAGCAGTCAATACGTCTGAGGACTGTGTCAAACAGCTTAAAGACAATATCGCTAACCTTCCCAGTAAAGCGGACTTTGATGCCCTTATGATATTAATCATATCTGAGCTGTTTAACATGAAAAAGGATATAAAAGAACTGGGGCACTGTATGGAGTATGTTGAAGATTCACAGGACTCTCTTAATACAATGTACGACAACCTATCTACATATGTTAACGTCACTAGCTCACAGATTGAGTTACTGCAAGATAAGGTGGTGGACCTGGATAACAGGGGGAGACATAACAACTTACGAATCAGAGGCATACCAGAGACTGTCACGTTTAATGACTTGCAACAATATCTACAAGGCTTCTTAAAGACCCACAATCTCCAGATATGGAGATAGACAGAGCTCATAGAGCACTCAGACCTCTGCCCTTTCCAGGTTCTCCACCCAGAGATGTTATTTTGAAATTTGTACGCTTCACTGACAGAGAGGGTCTGGCAGCAAGCTAGAAAATCCCAAAGTATTTCTTACCTAGACCATCAGATACAAGTATACTTTGATCTTAGTCCTGTTACGGTACAGAAATGTAAAGCTGTCCGCTTCATTACCAAAGTGCTGCAAGAAAGGTCCATAAAATACAGATGGGGCTTCCCATTTACCCTACATATTTTGCATGAAGGACAGTCTTACATTTACAAGTATTCAGAGGATCTGGAAATGATCTCAAAGGCACTGAACGTTACTTTCTCTTGCAAGGTGTATCCAGGCCACGGCTTCATCCTTTACTTGTGGGATATTCTCATTCCCTACAGGAAGTGGCAAAGAGAGCACACAGCAGAGCTGTCCATATAGCTCCCCCTCTTGCTCCGCCCCCCAGTCATTCTCTTTGCCGGCTCTGACAGCAGGGCCACTCTGCGGGAGGGTAAAGTGAATGTGGTGTTAGATTTGTAGTTTTATATCTTCAATCAAGAGTTTATTTTTAAATAGTACCGGTTTGTACTATTTACTCTATAGCAGAAATGTGATGAAGAATTCTGCTGTGAGGGAAATGATTTTAGCATGTTGTAACTAAAATCCATTGCTGTTCCCACACAGGACTGAGGAGTACCAGAAAACTTCAGTTGGGGGGAACAGTTTGCAGGCTTAACTGCTATAAGGTATGTTCAGTCATCTTTTTCTAGACAAGACTCAGTAATGCTAGAAGACTGACAAGAATCCCCTTGTGGGGAAGGTAAGCCATGTTCTGAGACTCAGTATAGAAGGAAGGCTTATTTAACAGGGCTCAATAGACTGGTGGACACTGTTACAGGGCAATCGATTATTTATTAGGAAAAAATACTCATTTTTGACGTTTTTTATGCACTTTGGTGTGTTATATGGGGTTATCTTCCACATGGCAAATGTTTAGACACCTATTTGGGATTTTGAAGGCCCCACAACTCCGGAGTGGAGGGGGAGGGGGCCTAAATGTCGCGCCTCAGTTGCGCAGTTAATATTGCAGACAGTTCATGCAGCTTCACGTGGAGGGTCCAAAGACTGCTTGAGGACTTCAGGGAAGCTTGTTTTCCACAAAACTAATCCCCAGGGGCAGGTAGGGCCACAGCAGTAAGCTGTGGCAAGGTGCTGTAGTTTATTAACCGGTTGTCAGCTTTAGGTTGCTCCGGTTTGGGCATTAAGGGGTTAATTGGGCTGAAAATGGTTGTGCAATCATTTCAAAGCCTTAGGCTCATGTGGTAAAAATTTCAGAGAGATTGGATCATTTTTCACGGTTTGGTAAAATTGTGTGCGCTTTTTATTTCTTAAAGGCACAGTACCGTTTTTTTCAAACGGTAAATTTTATTTGAATAAAGTGTTTCCAAGCCTGTGTGTGAATAATACTAGTCTGTTAAACATGTCTGACACTAAAGAGAGGCCTTGCTCTATGTGTTTAGAAGCCATGGTGGAACCCCCTCTACAATTGTGTTCTAAGTGCACTAATGTGTCTATACACTTTAAAGATCATATTGTGTCACTTAAAAATGTAGCCCTAGATGATTCTTTGACGGAAGGTAACGAGGATAGCCCACCTTCCTCTCCCCATGTGTCGCCACCAGTTAAGCCTGCGCAAGCGATGCCTAGTACCTCTAGTGCATTGGCCCCTATTACATTACAGCAATTAGCGACAGTCATGGATAATTCCCTTGCGACATTTCTATCCAAACTGCCAGTTTTTCCTACAAAGCTGATAGCTCTGATTTAAGAACAGATTATGAGCAGTCAGAAGCTTTGGGAGGTTTATCTGATGTACCCTCACAACACTCTGAAGTGGCGGTGAGGGATTTGATGTCTGAAGGAGAAATTTCTGACTCAGGAAAGGTTTCTCAGCGGGCAGAATCAGATTCATTAGAGACCGCGGGGAATAGCAGTAGCACCTTATCTAGACGACATCCTAATTCAGGCGTCGTCTTTTCCCAGAGCCAAGGCTCACACGGAGATTGTACTGGCCTTTCTAAGGTCTCATGGGTGGAAGGTGAATATCGAAAAGAGTTCGCTGTCCCCACTCACAAGGGTTCCCTTCCTGGGAACACTAATAGATTCGGTAGAAATTAAAATATTTCTGATGGAGGTCAGAAAGTTAAAACTTTTAGCTACTTGCCGAGTACTTCATTCCACTCCTCAGCCATCTATAGCTCAGTGCATGGAGGCAATAGGATTAATGGTAGCGGCAATGGACATAGTCCCTTTTGCTCGAATACATCTCAGACCACTGCAACTGCAACTCCTCAGATACAATTGGACCAGAGGACCAGAGACTCTCTTCTCTGGTGGTTGTCTCAGGATCATCTGTCTCAGGGAACATGTTTCCGCAGACCAGAATGGATCATTGTAACGACCGATGCCAGTCTGTTAGGCTGGGGTGCAGCCTGGGACTCCCTGAAAGCTCAGGGTCTATGGTCTCGGGAAGAGTCTCTTCTCCCGATAAACATTTTGGAACTGAGAGCGATATTCAATGCGCCTCAGGCATGGCCTCAACTAGCTGCGGCCAAATTCATCAGATTTCAGTCGGACAACATCACGACTGTAGCTTACATCAATCATCAGGGGGGAACGAAGAGTTCCTTAGCGATGAAGGAAGTCTCCAAAATAATCAGGTGGGCGGAGGATCACTCCTGCCATCTCTCAGAAATTCACATCCCAGGAGTGGACAACTGGGAAGCGGATTTTCTAAGTCGTCAGACTTTTCACCCGGGGGAGTGGGAACTCCACCCGGAGGTTTTTGCTCAGCTGACTCAGCTATGGGGCACTCCGGAATTGGATCTGATGGCGTTCCGTCAGAACACCAAACTTCCTCTCTACGGATCCAGGTCCAGGGACCCCAAGGCGGTATTGATAGATGCTCTAGCAGCGCCTTGGTCCTTCAATCTGGCTTATGTCTTTCCACCGTTTCCTCTTCTCCCCTGTCTGGTCACCAGAATCAAGCAGGAGAAGGCTTCAGTGATTCTGATAGCGCCTGCGTGACCACGCAGGACTTGGTATGCAGACCTAGTGGACATGTCATCTGTTTCACCATGGACACTGCCATTGAGGCAGGACCTTCTAATACAGGGTCCGTTCAAGCATCCAAATCTAGTTTCTCTGCGTCTGACTGCTTGGAGATTGAACGCTTAATTCTATCAAAGCGTGGTTTCTCTGAGTCAGTTATTGATACTCTGATTCAGGCTAGAAAGCCTGTCACTAGGAAAATCTACAATAAGATATGGCGAAAATATCTTTGTTGGTGTGAATCCAAGGGTTACTCATGGAGTAAGATTAGGATTCCCAGAATATTGTCTTTTCTCCAAGAAGGATTGGAGAAAGGATTGTCAGCTAGTTCCTTAAAGGGACAGATATCTGCTCTGTCTATTCTCTTACACAAGCGTCTGGCAGGGGTACCAGACGTTCAAGCGTTTGCTCAGGCTCTAGTCAGAATCAAGCCTGTTTATAGACCTGTGGCTCCACCATGGAGTCTCAATCTAGTTCTTTCAGTTCTTCAAGGGGTTCCGTTTGAACCTTTACATTCCATAGATATTAAGTTATTATCTTGGAAAGTTTTGTTTTTGGTAGCTATATCTTCTGCTCGAAGAGTTTCAGAATTGTCTGCTTTACAGTGTGATTGACCTTACCTGGTGTTTCACGCAGATAAGGTTGTTTTGCGTACCAAACCTGGTTTTCTTCCTAAGGTTGTTTCTAACAAGATTATCAACCAGGAAATAATAGTTCCTTCTCTGTGTCCGAACCCATCTTCTAAGAAGGAACGCCTGATACACAATCTTGACGTGGTTTGTGCTTTAAAATTCTATTTACAAGCAACTAAAGACTTCAGACAAACATCATCCTTGTTTGTCATTTATTCTGGTAAGAGGAGAGGTCAGAAAGCGACTGCTACCTCTCTTTCCTTCTGGCTGAAAAGCATCATCAGGTTGGCTTACGAGACTGCTGGCCAGCAGCCTCCTGAACAAATTACTGCTCATTCTACCAGAGCTGTGGCTTCCACATGGGCTTTCAAGAATGAGGCTTCTGTTGAATAGATTTGTAAGGCAGCGACTTGGTCTTCACTGCATACTTTTGCCAAATTTTACAAATTCGATACTTTTGCTTCTTCGGAGGCTATTTTTGGGAGAAAGGTTTTGCAAGCAGTGGTGCCTTCCATTTAAGGTACCTGTCTTGTTCCCTCCCTTCATCCGTGTCCTAAAGCTTTGGTATTGGTATCCCACAAGTAAAGGATGAAGCCGTGGACTGGATACACCTTGCAAGAGAAAACAGAATTTATGCTTACCTGATAAATTACTTTCTCTTGCGGTGTATCCAGTCCACGGCCCGCCCTGGCAATTAAGTCAGGTAAATAATGTTTTTGTTTAAACTACAGTCACCACTGCACCCTATGGTTTCTCCTTTTTCTGCTAAACCTTTGGTCGAATGACTGGGGGGCGGAGCTAGAGGGGGAGCTATATGGACAGCTCTGCTGTGTGCTCTCTTTGCCACTTCCTGTAGGGAATGAGAATATCCCACAAGTAAAGGATGAAGCCGTGGACTGGATACACCGCAAGAGAAAGTAATTTATCAGGTAAGCATAAATTCTGTTTTTCCTGTTCCTCGAATTACCGATGTCTCCCTAAAGGGTTTCACCTTGGAGACCCCTCTTTCAAGCAAGACCAAATGCACGGGATGGACGAAAGTTACCTATAAAAAAGGCAAAGCTAAAACTGCTTCACCTACAGAGGGACTAAACAATGACACTATGACCTGAAAACCTAGCTACCTATCGGACTGGGTGAGATCTTAACACTTATTGTTTTCCCAACTTTAGGTTATATTTATCTACTTGAGACTAAGACTCTAATTCACTGTATTTGTAGCTATGGACTATTATATATAACTTGTCACCATTGCTGTTTACACAACATTTATATAGACGAGGCCGCCTGTTCTAGCATTCAAGTTATGTAGCGGTAATTTTGCTTAAATAATATTCTTGCTCTTATGGTTTAGATTCATGTCCATTTACCATGAGTTTTAATTGCTCGTCATCAATAATTGCCTTCTTCCTGTTTCTTTTAACAACAAAAACAAGATATGAAGTCTGCACCGAGCATTTACCCAACCAGTTGTCATGACAATTGACTTAATTATTGTCCATTGTTTTCATTGTTAGTGTTCTTTATTTTTTGTTTATTGTCAATCTGATCTCTTGTCTAGCATTGTATTCACGCAGAAATTTTTTAGTAAGGTATGTGTCTACGTACCGACTACTCCCAATTATGCACTTGTGATCCAATATTTCCCAACCATTCCACAAAGGTTCCCACTACACACTAGATCCAATGGTAGCATTATAACTCCACTGAGCGATACCCTCATCCCCTTCTATCTCAATGATGCATGCCACTAGATATCTAAATTTTATTACAGCAAATTCCAAAGGTTTAAATTGTCCTCATAAACGTAATATAGTAATTCGAGACATTATGCGCTGTAAAGGCGATGTTGTATTCCTGCAGGAGACACATTTTGTGTCCTGTAAAGAACCGAAAACTTTCTCCCACAATTTTGGTGAAACGTATTATGCCTCAAATTTAACAAAAACTAATGGAGTGGCTACCCTAATCAAAAAAGGCATCCCTTTTACCCTCATTAAAAAATATAGGGATAAGGCGGGACGATATCTCATATTAATAGGTAAACTGGTTAATAATATCATCACTCTGATTAATGTTTATGCCCCTAACCTGAAACAAGATGTGTTTTTCATACATCTCGCTAATGTGATACTAGAGGTAGCTAAGGGAGTTATTATTATGGGCGGGGACTTTAATCTTACTCTGAATCCAAGTCTAGATAATTCCAATAGCTTGTCCTCTGTCCCTCATAAAGTTATTAATTCAGTAAAACAAAATTTTAAAGATCTAACTCTACACGACACTTGGAGGATCTTGCACCAGGAATCTAGGGAATATACTTTTTTCTCACGCCAACACTGTAGGCACTCCAGAATTGATTACTCAAATAACCATTAGCCCTAACACATGGTCTGACCACACGATGGTCAGTTGTTCACTAGACTGGCCTCATTTTTCTCCACACCAATATGTGTGGAGGATGGATGATACCCTATTATCTGACCTGATCTACTTGGTTCGGATAGAGAAGGCACTTTGAGATTACTTTCTTTTTAATCTAACCCTGACTTTTGAAATTAAAACAGCTTGGGAAGCCCACAAAGCGGTTATTAGAGGGGAATTGAGACGCAACGCAAATTACATCCAACTGACCTAAATATCTCCCAGGCCATTACGGATTGCAAAACACGTATTAATGAAATGCTCCATGTAGAGAGCAAGAGGTGTGCCCTTAGGCTGCAGCAACATTATTTTGAAAGTGATAATAAAAGTAGCTACCTTTTTGCAAGAAAATTAAAACGGAAAGCGAATAAGAAATTTGTCCTGGCTTTTAGACCTGCCGGAGGTAAAGAGTTACACACATCACAACAAATCACAAATGCTTTTAGGGAATACTATGAAAAGCTGTACAATTTGGCGCCCGATCGTAAGGATTCTACTCCAGAGAGTGGGTCTAAATTTGCCTCAATAAAATACTTCTTAGACAACATCACCTTGCCCTGTCTTAGTTCTGACCAACAAGACTCTTTGAACAAACCCTTTACACAGTCTGAAATTCTTGATGTTATCAAAAATCTCCCTAACAACAAAGCTCCTGGGCCAGACGGCTACACTAATACTTACTATAAGATATATAAAATATTACTTGTCCCACACTTACTAAAACTCTTTAACGAGATATCTGATACTGCCCCATTCTCCTCATCGGCATTAGAAGCTCATATTGTAGTCATCCCTAAACCTGGAAAAACCCCAGATCGCGTTGAAAACTTTAGAACAATCTCACTCCTTAATTCGGACCTTAAGATATACGCAAAAATTCTCGCAAATAGATTATCCTCCGTTTACCACATTTTATATGTAATGATCAGGTCGGTTTCATTCAGTCTAGAGAAGCGTGTGACAACACTGTCAGGGCTTCACATATCCTGAATTATATTAATCACCACAATATTCTGTCAGTGGTGGTGTCGAAGGACGCAGAAAAAGCTTTTGACCGCATCTGTTGGCACTTCCTGAAAAACACTTTGGAGAGGTATGGGATGGGAAAGCACTTCATCTCCAAAATAATGGCCCTATATAGTTTTCCAGTTGCTAAAATTAGAGTTAATGGACTAGTGTCTGCTCTGTTTCAAATATCCAACGTCACCAGGCAGGGATGTCCCTTGTCCCGCTCCTATTCGCTTGTATGATTGAAATTTTGGCTATTACTATAAGAAATAGCACTGGGATTTCAGGAATCCAGATCCACAAATCTACACACAAATTGCTACTGTATGCAGACGATGTTTTGTTCTTTCTGTCTAACCCTCTCTCCTCTATCCCTCACTTGTTAGCAGAATTTGACACATTTCATCATGCCTCAAATTTCTTAATTAATAAATCTAAATCGGAGATGCTTACAGTCCACTGTGATGCTCATTGTCTTTCTCTTTTGGCACAGAAATGCCCCTTTCGTATCCAGGCAAAAATTTTAAAATATCCAGGAGTTTTTATCGCCTGCTCCACTCATAGCAGACCTCTCCTCCTGGAAGTCTAAGGGTATCTCCTGTCTTGGAAGGATAAATTCTATCAAAATCAACATCCTCCCCAGGGTATTATATTTATTGCAAACACTACCCATCCCTCTGCCCAGGTGCTTTTTGTCATCGCTACAGAATAAGATTTTTGACTTTATTTGGGATAAAAAAAAGCGAGAATTAATAAGACTTTAATGTGCTTGCAGGTTGCTAAGGGGGCCTTAGGGGTCCCTAACTTAAGTAAATAGAGACAGGCAATCTTTCTACAGAGAGTGGTAGATTGGTTTAAAAAACACCAGACAAAAGCGTGGGTATCCCTAGAACATGACTTAGCAGGAAAATCCCATTTAGGTACGATATGCTGGCAAACAAAACCACAGTTGTCCACAGACTTCAAACAAAATACTACCTTAGTGGAAACTCTTTCTGTGTGTAATAGGGCTATGCTAGAGTATCCAAATCTTACCTCACAATTTTCACCACTCACTCCTCTCATGGAAAATGCTGAACTCACGATAGGCCTTTTGCAAAAGATTAAACAACTAGACATTCCCATGAGGGCTCTAATGATTCTTCATACAGGTAACGAGACAAAACTTTTTAACCAAAAAGAACTTGTGGACAAAGGCATGACATTCTTTAATAATTGTTTTTTTATTCATCAATGCCATTCCTTTATATTTACACCCAGACAGGCGTAATCTACTTCGACCTCTCACCCCCTTTGAATTTCTGTGCTATTCTGAATCCCATAATAATAAGTTTGTCCTTAATATATGCGTTATTACAAAAACCTTCACATGGCTATACACCCTATTATATAGAAAGGTGGAATGAGGAACTGGATAATGATCTATCAGTGTTTGATGTATCAAAAATGTTTTCTAATGTTACCAAAGTATCTGTATCTAGCAACCTCATAGAGTTAAACCTTAAAATAATACAGAGGTGGTATCTTACTCCTGTTAGGATTAATAAGTTATTCCCATTGGCCTCTCATAACTGTTGAAGGTGCGGAGGGGACATGGGATCTATGTTCCTCATTTGGTGGAAATGTTCGTTGATAACTCCGATCTGGCTCTCCATTGTTGAGGCAACAAACTCGATGCTGGAAATTAATTTGCCTCCAGACCCCCGCGTCTGGCTATTTAACATTATACCTTACAAAATTCCATCTTACAAGAAAAAGTTGTTTTTTATAGCTAGTAACAGTAAAATTGATTGCAAAAAACTAGAAATCCCAATTGACTATGGCCTCATGGCATTCTCAATTCCAATATATATTAACCCTCAAAGAATATGCTTATATGAGAAATGGGAGGAGAGACATCTTTATACTAATGAAAGTCATGTGGGAAACCTACATTAATAATTTATAAACACATGTGGTGTGTTGCAAAATAGGGACAGATGCCTACTAGATGTGACCAATACTTTTGACCTTGGAGTAGTTAGACTTTTTCCTCATATATAGGGAACAGGCACCTTACAAGACTGTTTATTTACAATGATTTTTGTGATGTTAAGACAAAAATAGTCAAAAAAGAGGAACCCCGAGGGGAACCGTGAGCGGGGTGCACTAACAAAAAATATATATGAGTGATTAGTGTCTACGGACAAACCATACTAGTTCATGTGAGAAAATGGTGCTGTGTCTTGTGGAGCAATCAAAAGTGCTGGCGGCAAGGCTCCTCTGGTCTTCGGGAAGAAGGTATCTGTAATTTAGAAGTAGAAAAGAGGGCGCCACATAGCGTAATATTGTTGACTCAAAGCCAAAATAGGAGGTAAATGTTAAGGCTTACCAGAGGTAAATGCACCGTATTGTAACCGGTGCTGACAGGCAGGCTAACACTTTCAGTGGCTAGCACACTGGGTGGCCTCCGGCAGGCTGTACACAGGTGGTATTCAGCGTTTGTTTGATTGATGGACGTCTGTGCAGCTAATGACTGAGACACTGCGGTAGATCAAATACTTTGAAACCTTTACCAGGAAGGCTCAAAAGGAGAACAAAGGAGAACAAAAGGACAACTTCCGTATATTTAAAATCAAGGAGTTTTAATCCATATAAACTGCTACGCGTTTCTAGACCTTAAACCGGTCTTTTCTTCAGGCATGCAAACAATGGATTGTTTGTATGCCTGAAGAAAAGACCGGTTTAAGGTCTAGAAACGCGTAGCAGTTTATATGGATTAAAACTCCTTGATTTTAAATATACGGAAGTTGTCCTTTTCTTCTCCTTTGTTCTCCTTTTGAGCCTTCCTGGTAAAGGTTTCAAAGTATTTGATCTACCGCAGTGTCTCAGTCATTAGCTGCACAGACGTCCATCAATCAAACAAACGCTGAATACCACCTGTGTACAGCCTGCCGGAGGCCACCCAGTGTGCTAGCCACTGAAAGTGTTAGCCTGCCTGTCGGCACCGGTTACAATACGGTGCATTTACCTCTGGTAAGCCTTAACATTTACCTCCTATTTTGGCTTTGAGTCAACAATATTACGCTATGTGGCGCCCTCTTTTCTACTTCTAAATTAAGACAAAAATGTATACGTTTCTGTATCTTCTGAATACTTTTTTCATGCTGTAAATTACCTCAGAAACCTCAATAAAAATGTAAAAAAAAAAGAAGCTACTTTTAACTTGTAATATGCGTGCTACTTTACTCGAAAAGAGCAGAAGTCAAGCTGATTTAGTGTGGGAGAGTTCCACACGTAATCTAGCCCAATGTAGTCAATAACTTGTCATTTATTTTATACTTTTGTTCCCTGACCACAAGTGAACCACTGAAGTTGAAACAAAACATAGTGTTGCCATAAACGTTCTTGTGTAGGAAAAGACTAAATATTTCCCAGAAGAGCAAAGAGTTGTATAATGCTTTAGTGTTTTATAATGCTAGATTTGCATTAGGGACTCTACTTGGTGAAGAAGGGGGATGTGCTATGCTTAGCCACAACTGTAGATCCAAGGGGAGCAGGGAATAGACTTTCTTATTGTACTGGGTCCACTTTCTCTTGCAAAGGAGGCATAAGATGTTAACATGGACTTGGAAATCATTGATAATGTTGACTGGAATGGCCATATTTAGTAGGTGAGGAGGTAGCAATTAATATCAAGTGTAATCCATGTGAATTTTATACTCCAGAAGGAGCACTGACAACTGGAAATACTGTAGACTTGGTAACTATTGTTGGAAAATCAGAAAATGCGCTGTTAAATTATATACAAAGCATAGTTTCTTTTTTATGACTTAATGAGTCCACGGATCATCTTAATTACTAATGGGATATTCACCTCCTGGTCAGCAGGAGGCGGCAAAGAGCACCACAGCAAAGCTGTTAAATAGCTCCTCCCTTCCCTCCCACTCCAGTCATTCTCTTTGCCTACGTTAGTGATAGGAAGTGGTAAAGAGAGGTGTTAGAAAAGATTCTTCAATCAAGAGTTTATTATTTTTAAAGTAGTGCAAGATTGTGCTGCTTTGTTCTAGGGGGTAGCCATAGTCCATATCAGTCTCTTCAGTAGAGCATTGGTGGCTTTAGAGCAATGGGAACTTGTGGGACATAATTCTCACTGCGCCTCCCATACAGTCATGCTGCCCTAATCCTGATAGCCTAAGCAAGATTACTCAGGCTTTATTCTTTCTTCTACAAGATACGACGAGTCCACGGATTCATCCTTGTGGGATATTATCCTCCTGCTAACAGGAAGTGGCAAAGAGCACCACAGCAGAGCTGTCTATATAGCTCCTCCCTTGACTCCACCCCCCAGTCATTCTCTTTGCCTACTCTAAGAAATAGGAAGGGTAAAGTGATAGAGGTGATAAAATAATAGTTTTTATTTTCTTCAAGCAAGACTTTTTTTATTTTAAATGGTACCGGTGAGTGCTATGTTTTCCCAGGCAGCAGATGGATGAAGATTTCTGCCTGGAGACTGATGATCTTAGCAGTTGTCACTAAGATCCAGAGAAGTTCCCACAGAATGGCTGAGGAGTACTTAAGAAACTTCAGTGTGAGGATCGTTTTTCATGCTACAAGCATTGAGGTATGTTCAGTCATTTTTTTCTGGAGAGACTGTGTTATTTCAGAATTGGCTGACAGTATTCCCATAAGGGAAGGGGTAAGCAGTAATCCTAATGTGAAAGAGAAGGGTATTACTGGGACCTGTATGTTGGGCTGAAAAAATGGTTGACACTGATGGCATAATGTTTGTTGTACAAACGATTTTATGTTTGGAGGACAATTAACGTTTTTTGTGCGAAGCAAACATTTTTATTATAATGGCTGGAGGGTGCACATGGCTTATTTTAGACCTGGGTATATTGAAACCCACATGGCTAGGTTTTAGACCGCTTTGTAGCGTTTTTTTTTTGCTAGGCTGTGAGACATCGATGTAGATGGGTGGGGCCTATTTTCGCGCCTCAGTTGCGCAGTTGAATTCCCCATGCAAGCAGCAAGCTCCATCTCCGGTGGGCCTCAAAGGAAGATTGGGGCCTAATCGAAGTGTTAAACTGGTTTTACAGACCCCTGAGGGCAGGTAGGCGCCACAGCAGAGCTGTGGCGAGGTGCAGTTTTTTTTTTTCCGTTAATCATAACGTTTTTTTGAATAACGTTTTTGTCATTAAGGGTTAAGTATTCCTTTTCTTGTGGTGCAATCTTAGCTGGCAAGATAAGACACACATATCCTAAAATTGGGGTAATTTTATCATTTTAAAGCAGTTTTGGAAAATGTGTACGCTTTTTTCTCTTAAAGGCACAGTACCGTTTTTCAGATTGTTATTTTTTCACTAAATAATGGGTTTTCAAGCCTGTTTGTGGTCATTACTAGCCTGTGTTAACATGTCTGACATTGAGGAAAGCCAATGTTCCATGTGTTTAGAAGCCATTGTGGAACCCCCACTTCAAATGTGTCCCTCATGTACTGAAAGGGCCTTACATAGCAAAGAACATATTTTAGCTGATAAAAGTATGACTCAGGATAATTCTCAGTCTGAAGAGAATCAGGTTATGCCATCTAATTCTCCCCAAGTGTCACATCCTTTAACGCCCGCTCAAGCGACGCCAAGTACTTCTAGTGCGTCTAATTCTTTTACCCTGCAAGATATGGCTGCAGTAATGTCTACTACCCTTACAGAGGTATTGTCTAAACTGCCAGGTTTACAGGGTAAGCGCAGTAGGTCAGGTGTTAGAGTAAATGCTGAGCCCTCTGATGCTTTATTGGCCATCTTCGATATACCCTCACAGTGTTCTGAATTGGGGGCGGGGGATTTACTGTCTGAGGGAGAGCTTTTAGACTCAGGAAAGATGTTTCCTCTAACAGACTCTGATGTGACGGCCTTTAAATTTAAGCTTGAACACCTCCGCTTGTTACTCCGGGAGGTTTTAGCGACTGATGATGATTGTGACCCTATTGTAATTCCACCAGAGAAATTGTGTAAAATGGATAAATATCTAGAGGTTCCTTCTTACACTGATGTTTTTCCAGTCCCTAGAAGGATTTCTGACATTGTTACTAAGGAATGGGATAGACCAGGCATTCTGTTCTCTCCCCCTCCTACTTTTAAGAAAATGTTTCCCATATCTGACACCATTCGGGATTCCTGGCAGACGGTCCCTAAGGTGGAGGGAGCTGTTTATACCCTGGCTAAGCGTACAACTATACCTATTGAGGACAGTTGTGCTTTCAAAGATCCTATGGATAAAAAATTAGAGGGTCTGTTAAAGAAATTGTTTATTCATCAGGGTTTTCTTCTACAACCTATAGCGTGCATTGTTCCAGTAACTACTGCAGCAGCTTTTTGGTTTGAGGCTCTAGAGGAGTCTCTTAAGGTTGAGACCCCATTAGATGATATTTTGGATAGAATTAAGGCTCTCAAGCTAGCTAATTCTTTTATTACAGATGCTGCTTTCTTCTGTTAAGTGTGATCAGTCCACGGGTCATCATTACTTCTGGGATATTACTCCTCCCCAACAGGAAGTGCAAGAGGATTCACCCAGCAGAGCTGCATATAGCTCCTCCCCTCTACGTCACTCCCAGTCATTCTCTTGCACCCAACGACTAGATAGGATGTGTGAGAGGACTATGGTGATTTTATTTAGTTTTATTTCTTCAATCAAAAGTTTGTTATTTTTTAATAGCACCGGAGTGTGTTATTCCTTCTCTGGTAGAATTTGAAGAAGAATCTACCAGAGTTTTTACTATGATTTTAGCCGGAGTAGTTAAAATCATATTGCTGTTTCTCGGCCATCTGAGGAGAGGTAAACTTCAGATCAGGGGACAGCGGGCAGGTTAATCTGCAAAGAGGTATGTAGCAGTTTTTATTTTCTGACAATGGAATTGATGAGAAAATCCTGCCATACCGATACAATATCATGTATGTATATTTTACATTTGAGTATTCTGGGGAATGGTACTTCACTGGAATTACACTGTGTATATAAACTTTAGCCTATTTGCAAGCAACAGGCTTTTTACTAATTTATGTTAAACGTTTTTGCTGGAATGTAAAATCGTTTTCATTTTCTGAGGTACTGGGTGAATAAAATGTTTGGGCACTAATTTTTCCACTTGGCAGTTGCTTGATCTAATTCTGACAGTTTACTGATCTCTCTCACTGTTGTGTGTGAGGGGGAGGGGCCTTTTTTGGCGCTTTTGCTACGCATCAAAAATTTCAGTCAGAAAGTCATTGTTGTTTTCCTGCATGTTCCGGTTCATCTCTACAGAACTCAGGGGTCTTCAAAGCTTGTTTGAGGGAAGTAAACTTCACAACAGAGCTGTGAGATTGTAGTTGACTGTGATAAAAAACGTTTATTCTTAAATTTTTTTAGGCCATCAGGGTTAGTTATTCTTTGCTAATGGGAACATGCCTTTGCTAAAAATTGTGTTTTGTTTTACAAAGTTTGATACTGTAACCTTTTCAGTTTATTGATTTCAACTGTCATATATCTTTCTGTGCTTCTTAGGCACAGTACGTTTTGCATTGTATTTTACTTGTATAATATTTCCAAGTTGCAAGTTTAGTTGCTAGTGAATTAAACATGTCTGATTCAGAGGATGAGACCTGTACTATTTGTACTAACGCCCAATAGAAATTTATGTACTAACTGTATTGATGCTACTTTAAATAAAAGTCAATCTGTACAAATTGAACAAATTTCACCAAACAACGAGGGGAGAGTTATGCCGACTAACTCGCCTCACGTGACAGTACCTACATCTCCCGCTCAGGAGGTGCGCGATATTGTGGCGCCCAGTACATCTGGGCGGCCATTTCAAATAACATTACAAGATATGGCTACTGTTATGACTGAGGTTTTGGCTAAATTACCAGAGCTAAGAGGCAAGCGTGATCACTCTGGGGTGAGAACAGAGTGCGCTGATAATGCTAGGGCCATGTCAGATACTGCGTCACAACTGGCAGAACATGAGGACGGAGAGCTTCATTCTGCGGCTGACTGTTCTGATCCAAACAGATTGGATTCAGATATTTCAAATTTTAAATTTAAGCTGGAAAACCTCCGTGTATTATTAGGGGAGGTGTTAGCGGCTCTGAATGATTGTAACACAGTTGCAATACCAGAGAAAATGTGTAGGTTGGATAAATATTTTGCTGTACCAACAAGTACTGACGTTTTTCCTATACCTAAGAGACTAACTGAAATTATTACTAAGGAGTGGGATAGACCCGGTGTGCCGTTCTCACCCCCTCCGATATTTAGAAAGATGTTTCCAATAGACACCACCACACGGGACTTATGGCAAACGGTCCCTAAGGTGGAGGGAGCAGTTTCTACTTTAGCTAAGCGTACCACTATCCCGGTAGAGGATAGCTGTGCCTTTTCAGATCCAATGGATAAAAAGTTAGAGGGTTACCTTAAGAAAATGTTTGTTCAACAAGGTTTTATATTGCAACCCCTTGCATGCATTGCGCCGGTCACGGCTGCAGCGGCATTCTGGATTGAGTCTCTGGAAGAGAACCTTAGTTCAGCTACTCTGGACGACATTTCGGACAGGCTTAGAATCCTTAAGCTAGCTAATTCATTCATTTCGGAAGCCGTAGTACATTTAACTAAACTTACGGCTAAGAATTCCGGTTTCGCCATTCAGGCGCGCAGAGCACTGTGGCTAAAATCCTGGTCAGCTGATGTAACTTCTAAGTCCAAATTACTTAATATACCTTTCAAAGGGCAGACCTTATTTGGGCCCGGTTTGAAAGAAATTATCGCTGACATTACAGGAGGTAAGGGCCACGCCCTGCCTCAAGACAGAGCCAAACCTAAGGCTAGACAGTCTAATTTTCATTCCTTTCGGAATTTCAAAGCAGGAGCAGCATCAACTTCCACTGCTCCAAAACAAGAAGGATCTGTTGCTCGCTACAGACAAGGCTGGAGACCTAACCAGTCCTGGAACAAGGGCAAGCAGGCCAGGAAACCTGCTGCTGCCCCTAAAACAGCATGAATTGAGGGCCCCCGATCCGGGATCGGATCTAGTGGGGGGCAGACTTTCTCTCTTCGCCCAGGCTTGGGCAAGAGATGTCCAGGATCCCTGGGCGCTAGAGATAATATCTCAGGGATACCTTCTGGACTTCAAATACTCTCCTCCAAGAGAGAGATTTCATCTGTCAAGGTTGTCAACAAACCAAACAAAGAAAGAAGCGTTTCTACGCTGCGTACAAGAACTTTTGTTAATGGGAGTAATCCAACCAGTTCCACGGTCGGAACAGGGACAAGGGTTTTACTCAAATCTGTTTGTGGTTCCCAAAAAAGAGGGAACTTTCAGACCAATCCTGGATTTAAAGATCCTAAACAAATTCCTAAGAGTTCCATCGTTCAAAATGGAGACTATTCGGACAATTTTACCCATGATCCAAGAAGGTCAGTACATGACCACAGTGGATTTAAAGGATGCTTACCTTCACATACCGATTCACAAAGATCATTACCGGTATCTAAGGTTTGCCTTTCTAGAAAAGCATTACCAGTTTGTAGCTCTTCCATTCGGATTGGCTACAGCTCCAAGAATCTTCACAAAGGTTCTGGGTGCTCTTCTGGCGGTACTAAGACCACGGGGAATCTCGGTAGCTCCGTACCTAGACGACATTCTGATACAAGCTTCAAGCTTTCAAACTGCCAAGTCTCATACAGAGTTAGTACTGGCTTTTCTAAGGTCACATGGATGGAAGGTGAACGAAAAGAAAAGTTCACTCGTTCCACTCACAAGAGTTCCCTTCCTGGGGACTCTTATAGATTCTGTAGAAATGAAGATTTACCTGACAGAGGACAGGTTAACAAGACTTCAAAGTGCTTGCCGCACCCTTCATTCCATTCAACACCCGTCAGTGGCTCAATGCATGGAGGTAATCGGCTTAATGGTAGCGGCAATGGACATAGTACCCTTTGCTCGCTTACACCTCAGACCACTGCAACTGTGCATGCTAAGTCAGTGGAATGGGGATTACTCAGACTTGTCCCCTTCTCTGAATCTGGATCAAGAGACCAGAAATTCTCTTCTATGGTGGCTTTCTCGGCCACATCTGTCCAGGGGGATGCCATTCAGCAGACCAGACTGGACAATTGTAACAACAGACGCCAGCCTTCTAGGTTGGGGTGCCGTCTGGAATTCTCTGAAAGCTCAGGGACAATGGAGTCAGGAGGAGAGTCTCCTGCCAATAAACATTCTGGAATTGAGAGCAGTTCTCAATGCCCTCCTGGCTTGGCCCCAGTTGACAACTCGGGGGTTCATCAGGTTTCAGTCGGACAACATCACGACGGTAGCTTACATCAACCATCAGGGAGGGACAAGAAGCTCCCTAGCTATGATGGAAGTATCAAAGATAATTCGCTGGGCAGAGTCTCACTCTTGCCACCTGTCAGCAATCCACATTCCGGGAGTGGAGAACTGGGAGGCGGATTTCTTAAGTCGTCAGACTTTTCATCCGGGGGAGTGGGAACTTCATCCGGAGGTCTTTGCCCAAATACTTCGACGTTGGGGCAAACCAGAGATAGATCTCATGGCGTCTCGGCAGAATGCCAAGCTTCCGCGTTACGGGTCCAGATCCAGGGATCCAGGAGCAGTCCTGATAGATGCCCTGACAGCACCTTGGGACTTCAGGATGGCTTATGTGTTTCCACCCTTCCCGATGCTTCCTCGATTGATTGCCAGAATCAAACAGGAGAGAGCATCAGTGATTCTAATAGCACCTGCATGGCCACGCAGGACTTGGTATGCAGACCTGGTGGACATGTCATCCTGTCCACCTTGGTCTCTACCTCTGAAACAGGACCTCCTGATACAGGGTCCTTTCAAACATCAAAATCTAACTTCTCTGAAGCTGACTGCTTGGAAATTGAACGTTTGATTTTATCAAGACGTGGGTTTTCTGAGTCAGTTATTGACACCTTAATACAGGCTAGGAAGCCTGTTACCAGAAGGATTTACCATAAGATATGGCGTAAATACCTATATTGGTGTGAATCCAAAGGTTACTCTTGGAGTAAGGTTAGGATTCCTAGGATATTGTCTTTTCTACAAGAAGGTTTAGAAAAGGGTTTATCTGCTAGTTCATTAAAGGGACAGATCTCAGCTCTGTCCATTCTGTTACACAAACGTCTGTCAGAAGTTCCAGACGTTCAGGCTTTTTGTCAGGCTTTGGCCAGGATTAAGCCTGTGTTTAAAACTGTTGCTCCGCCATGGAGCTTAAACCTTGTTCTTAACGTTTTACAGGGCGTTCCGTTTGAACCCCTTCATTCCATTGATATAAAGTTGTTATCTTGGAAAGTTCTATTTTTAATGGCTATTTCCTCGGCTCGAAGAGTCTCTGAGTTATCAGCCTTACATTGTGATTCTCCTTATTTGATTTTTCATTCGGATAAGGTAGTTCTGCGTACTAAACCTGGGTTCTTACCTAAGGTAGTCACTAACAGGAATATCAATCAAGAGATTGTTGTTCCTTCTTTGTGTCCAAATCCTTCTTCGAAGAAGGAACGTCTACTGCACAATCTGGACGTAGTTCGTGCCCTAAAATTTTACTTACAGGCAACTAAGGAATTTCGACAAACGTCTTCTCTGTTTGTCGTTTACTCTGGTCAGAGGAGAGGTCAAAAGGCTTCTGCTACCTCTCTTTCCTTTTGGCTTCGTAGCATAATACGTTTAGCTTATGAGACTGCTGGACAGCAGCCTCCTGAAAGAATTACAGCTCATTCTACTAGAGCTGTGGCTTCCACTTGGGCCTTCAAGAATGAGGCCTCTGTTGAACAGATTTGCATGGCTGCAACTTGGTCTTCACTTCATACTTTTTCCAAATTTTACAAATTTGACACTTTTGCTTCCTCAGAGGCTATTTTTGGGAGAAAGGTTCTTCAGGCAGTGGTTCCTTCTGTATAAAGAGCCTGCCTATCCCTCCCGTCATCCGTGTACTTTTGCTTTGGTATTGGTATCCCAGAAGTAATGATGACCCGTGGACTGATCACACTTAACAGAAGAAAACATAATTTATGCTTACCTGATAAATTCCTTTCTTCTGTAGTGTGATCAGTCCACGGCCCGCCCTGTTTTTTAAGGCAGGTAAATATTTTTTAAATTATACTCCAGTCACCACTACACCCTTGGTTTCTCCTTTCTCGTTGGTCCTTGGTCGAATGACTGGGAGTGACGTAGAGGGGAGGAGCTATATGCAGCTCTGCTGGGTGAATCCTCTTGCACTTCCTGTTGGGGAGGAGTAATATCCCAGAAGTAATGATGACCCGTGGACTGATCACACTACAGAAGAAAGGAATTTATCAGGTAAGCATAAATTATGTTTTTTAAATGGCTAAATTAGCGGCAAAGAATGCAGGCTTTGCCATTTTAGCGCGTATTGCGTTATGGCTTAAGTCTTGGTCTGCTGATGTGTCATCAAAGTCTAAGCTGTTAGCTATTTCTTTCAAAGGTAAGACCCTATTCGGGACTGAACTAAAGGAGATCATTTCCGACATTACTGGGGGTAAAGGCCATGCCCTTCCTCATGACAAGACGGTTAAAATGAGGGCCAAACAAAATTAATTTTCGTTCCTTTCGAAACTTTAAAGGTGGACCCTCGACTTCCTCCTCCGCCCCAAAGCAGGAGTGGAATTTTGCACAATCCAAGTCAGTCTGGAGACCTAACCAGACCTGGAATAAAAGTAAACAGGCCAAGAAGCCCGCTGCTGCTACCAAGACAGCATGAAGGGGCAGCACCCGATCCGGGACCGGATCTAGTAGGGGGCAGACTTTCTCTCTTCGCTCAGGCTTGGGCAAGGGACGTTCAGGATCCCTGGGCATTAGAAATCGTGACCCAGGGGTATCGACTAGAATTCAAGGATTTTCTCCCAAGAGGGAGATTTCATCTTTCACGTTTGTCTGTAGACCAGACAAAAAGAGAGGCGTTCTTATGCTGTGTAAAAGAGTTATATACCATGGGTGTAATCTGTCCAGTTCCAAAACTAGAACAGGGGCTGGGATTTTACTCAAATCTGTTCGTGGTTCCCAAAAAAGAGGGAACCTTCTGACTGATTTTAGATCTCAAATACCTAAACAAATTTCTCAGAGTCCCATCATTCAAGATGGAGACCATTCGAACTATTTTACCAATGATCCAGGAGGGTCAATATATGACTACAGTGGACTTAAAGGATGCGTATCTTCACATTCCTATCCACAGAGATCATCACCAGTTTCTCAGGTTCGCCTTCCTGGACAAACACTACCAGTTTGTGGCCCTTCCTTTTGGGTTGGCCACAGCTCCCAGAATCTTCACAAAGGTGCTTGGATCCCTTCTGGCGGTTCTAAGGCCGCGGGGCATAGCAGTGGCGCCCTATCTGGACGATATTTTGATTCAGGCGTCAACTTACCATCTAGCCAAATCTCACACGGACATCGTGTTGGCTTTTCTAACAACTCACGGGTGGAAGGTGAACATAAAAAAGCGTTCACTAGTTCCTCTGACAAGAGTTCCATTCCTAGGAACTCTGATAGACTTGGTAGACATGAAAATTTTTCTGACGGAGATCCTAACTACTTGCCGAGTACTTCATTCCATTCCTTGGCCATCAGTGGCGCAGTGTATGGAGGTCATTGGGTTAATGGTAGCGGCAATGGACATAGTTCCGTTTGCTCGCTTACATCTCAGACCACTGCAGCTGTGCATGCTCAGACAGTGGAATGGGGATTATGTGGATTTATCTCCGCGGATAAATCTGGATCTAGAGACCAGAGACTCTCTTCATTGGTGGTTGTCACAGGATCATCTGTCCCAGGGAATGTGCTTCCGCAGGCCAGCATGGGTCATAGTGACGCCGGATGCCAGCCTCTTGGGCTGGGGTGCAGTCTGGAATTCCCTGAAGGCTCAGGGTGTGTGGACTCAGGAGGAGTCCCTACTACCAATAAATATTCTGGAACTGAGAGCGATATTCAATGCGCTTCAAGCGTGGCCTCAGCTGGCTTCGGCCAAATTCATAAGATTCCAGTCAGACAATATCACGACTGTAGCATATATCAATCATCAAGGGGGAACAAAGAGTTCTCTAGCGATAATAGAGGTTTCCAAGATAATTCGATGGGCAGAGACTCATTCTTGCCATCTATCAGCAATCTATATCCCAGGAGTGGAGAAATGGGAAGCAGATTTTCTAAGTCGTCAGACTTTTCATCCGGGGGAGTGGGAGCTCCATCCGGAGGTGTTTGCGGCATTGATTCATCAATGGGGCACACCGGATGGCATCTCGTCAGAATGCCAAACTTCCTTGTTACGGGTCCAGATCAAGGGATCCTCAAGCAGTACTGATAGATGCTCTAGCAGTACCTTGGTCGTTCAACCTGGCTTATGTGTTTCCTCCTTTTCCTCTTCTACCTCGTCTGATTGCAAGAATCAAACAGGAGAGGGCTTCGGTAATCTTGGTAGCGCCTGCGTGGCCACGCAGGACTTGGTATGCAGATCTGGTGGAAATGTCATCTCTGCCACCGTGGAAACTGCCACTGAGACAGGACCTTCTCATTCAGGGTCCGTTCCAACATCCAAATCTAATTTCTCTGCAACTGACTGCCTGGAGATTGAACGCTTGATTTGATCTAAGCGGGGATTCTCTGAGTCGGTCATTGATACCTTGATTCAGGCTCGAAAGCCTGTCACTAGTAAAATTTACCATAAGATATGACGTACATATCTTTATTGGTGCGAATCCAAAGGCTACTCATGGAGTAAGATCAGGATTCCTAGGATTTTGTCCTTTCTCCAAGAAGGATTGGAGAAGGGGTTATCAGCTAGTTCCTTAACCCCTTAAGGACCAGCGACGTACCCTGTATGTCACTGGCCTTTTTTTGGGACTTGATTGTTTTATAGCGCGGTCTTGCCACCAGCGTTGAGACTGCTCTATTCCACAAAGCCTGCTGGAGGGAGTGCATTAATAGCGTGTTCTTGCTAGACTTGTGCTATTATGTCCTGAAAAAACCCTTAACGACCAGTGACATACAGGGTACATTGTGGTCATTAAGGGGTTAAAGGGACAGATTTCTGCTTACTAGTCTATCTTACTACACAAGCGTCTGGCAGATGTCCCAGACGTTCAGTCGTTTTGTCAGGCTTTGGTTAGAATCAAGCTTGTGTTTAAACCGGTTGCTCCTCCATGGAGTTTGAATTTAGTTCTTAATGTTCTTCAAGGGGTTCCGTTTGAACCTATGCATTCCATAGATATTAAACTTCTATCTTGGAAAGTTCTGTTTTTAGTTGCTATCTCTTCTGCTCGAAGAGTTTCTGAGCTATCTGCGTTACAATGCGACTCGCCTTATCTTATATTCCATTCTGATAAGGTGGTTTTGCGCACTAAACCTGGATTCCTTCCTAAGGTTGTTTCAAATAAGAATATTAATCAGGAAATTGTTGTTCCTTCTCTGTGTCCTAGCCCTTCTTCTAAGAAGGAGCGTCTGTTACATAACTTGGACGTGGTTCGTGCCTTGAAGTTTTACTTGCAAGCGACCAAGAATTTCCGTCAAACATCTTCTCTATTTGTTGTTTATTCTGGAAAGCGTAGGGGTCAAAAAGCTACGGCTACCTCTCTTTCTTTTTGGCTGAAAAGCATCATCCGGACAGCAGCCTCCTGAAAAAATTACAGCTCATTCTACTAAAGCGGTGGCTTCCACATGGGCTTTTAAAAACGATGCTTCTGTTGAACAGATTTGTAAGGCTGCGACTTGGTCTTCCCTTCATACCTTTTCCAAATTTTACAAATTTGATACTTTTGCTTCTTCTGAGGCTATTTTTTGGGAGAAAAGTTCTTCAAGCAGTGGTGCCTTCTGTTTAGGTATCTGTCTTGTCCCTCCCATTCATCCGTGTCCTGTAGCTTTGGTATTGTATCCCACAAGTAAAGGATGAATCCGTGGACTCGTCGTATCTTGTAGAAGAAAAGGAAATTTATGCTTACCTGATAAATTGATTTCTTCTACGATACGACAAGTCCAAGGCCCTCCCTGTCAATTTAAGACAGATTATATTATTTTTTGTTTAAAACTTCAGTCACCTCTACACCTTTTAGTTTCTCCTTTTTCTTCCTATACCTTTGGTCGAATGACTGGGGGGTGGAGTCAAGGGAGGAGCTATATAGACAGCTCTGCTCTGGTGCTCTTTGCCACATCCTGTTAGCAGGAGGATAATATCCCACAAGTAAAGGATGAATCCGTGGACTCGTCGTATCGTAGAAGAAATCAATTTATCAGGTAGGCTTAAATTTCCTTTTTTCCACAGAGCTATGTGAGGGAGAGGACCTCGCAAACCTGCTGAGCTGCCCTGCTGTCGGGCAGATTTTAAAGGTAAGTGCTAACTTTTTATTCTGGGTCTGGGAAGATCTCAGAGGAAGTGGAGCACTTTATTGGGACATATCTCCTTTATTGGGACATAACTCCTACTCATATAAAGGGAGGGGACCCTGTGACAGCACATTGTTAGCAGGCACTGGGGTTAAGGAGACTAGATGTGACTTGTACTCTGGGGGCCTCAATCATTTAGGTGAGCAAAATAAAAAGGACTCAGGAGGTGGTTGTTTGGGTCACTCATATGGGCTATAGAGCTACCTAACATGCGGTAGCACAATTTGTCCCCAAGTTCTGAATAGAGTTTGCAAAATTAAGTGGTTCAGTTAGCTCCCGGTGGCCTATCTATACATATTAATGGCGACCGGGAGATTGTTTATTCCAAAAAAATAAACAAAGTTTAAAATGTATTTTTCTGGTGGTCAGATGGCACCTCAGCAAGATTAAACTGAGGTGTAGATAGGTTCTGCAATATTTGCATGTTAATCAAACTGACTTTGATAAAATAAAAAGTTACATTTTAAAATTTAAAGAGACAGTAGCGTTTTTTTATGTGTTAATTTTTATTCAAAAATTCCAGCTATTTGTTTGGGTAATTCATCCTTTATGACTCAGGATGGACCAGGAGGCCCTTTTTTAGGGGTCTCTTGTTTTAGACTTGGATGCCAGTGTGATACTACCAATCCATTTCTATTCTCATTTATGGAGAGATCTTTAATTGATAAAGATAGATTTGTTCTGAGCCTACTCCTCCTAAGGCGCATGCTGCTGAGGAGTCTATTGACAATGGTCAAGATTTCTCCAACATTGGTGTGTCCGGTCCACGGCGTCATCCTTACTTGTGGGAATATCTCTTCCCCAACAGGAAATGGCAAAAAGCCCAGCAAAAGCTGTCCATATAGTCCCTCCTAGGCTCCGCCCACCCCAGTCATTCTCTTTGCCGTTGCACAGGCAACATCTCCACGGAGATGGTTAAGAGTATGTGTCACGCACTCAAGTTGGCTAATTCTTTTATTTTAGATGCCGCTTTGCAAATAGCTAGATTAGCGGCGAAAAATTCAGGGTTTGCAATAGTGGCGCTCAGAGCACTTTGGCTAAAGTCTTGGTCAGCGGATGTATCTTCCAAGACAAAATTGCTCAATATCCCCTTTAAGGGTAAAACTCTCTTTGGGCCAGAATTGAAACAGATTATCTCAGACATCACTGGGGGAAAGGGCCATGCCCTTCCACATGATAGGCCTTTCAAAGCCAAGAACAAGTCTAATTTTCGTTCCTTTCGCAATTTCAGGAACGGACTGGCTTCCAACTCCGCATCCTCTAAACAAGAGGGTAATGCTTCACAAACCAAACCAGCCTGGAAACCGATGCAAGGCTGGAACAAGGGTAAGCAGGCCAAGAAGCCTGCTGCTACTAATAAAACAGCATGAAGGAGTAGCCCCCGATCCGGGACCGGATCTAGTAGGGGGCAGACTCTCTCTCTTTGCTCAGGCTTGGGCAAGAGATGTTCAGGATCCCTGGGCACTAGAAATAGTTTCTCAGGGTTATCTTCTGGAATTCAAGGAACTACCCCCAAGGGGAAGGTTCCACATGTCTCACTTATCCTCAAACCAAATAAAGAGACAGGCATTCTTACATTGTGTAGAAGACCTGTTAAAGATGGGAGTGATACACCCAGTTCCAACGGCGGAACAAGGAAAGGGTTTTTACTCAAATCTGTTCATAGTTCCCAAAAAAGAGGGAACTTTCAGACCAATTCTGGATTTAAAGATCCTAAACAAATTTCTCAGAGTACCATCATTCAAAATGGAAACCATTCGAACGATTCTACCTACAATCCAGGAAGGTCAATTTATGACTACCGTGGATCTAAAGGATGCGTATCTACATATTCCTATCCACAAAGATCATCATCAGTTCCTAAGGTTCGCCTTTCTGGACAAACATTACCAGTTTGTGGCACTCCCATTCGGATTAGCCACTGCTCCAAGGATTTTCACAAAGGTACTCGGGTCCCTTCTAGCGGTTCTAAGACCAAGGGGCATTGCAGTAGTACCTTACTTGGACGACATTCTAATACAAGCGTCGTCTCTTTCAAAGGCAAAGGCTCACACAGACATTGTTCTAGGCTTTCTCAGATCTCACGGTTGGAAGGTGAACATAGAAAAAAGTTCCCTGTCTCCGTCGACAAGAGTTCCTTTCTTGGGAACAATAATAGATTCTTTAGAAATGAGGATTTTCCTGACAGAAGTCAGAAAGTCAAAAATTCTAAACGCTTGTCAAGTTCTTCATTCTATTCCATGTCCTTCCGTAGCTCAGTGCATGGAAGTGGTAGGATTGATGGTTGCAGCAATGGACATAGTTCCTTTTGCGCGAATCCATCTAAGACCATTACAACTGTGCATGCTGAAACAGTGGAATGGGGACTATACAGACTTGTCTCCAGTGATTCAAGTAGATCAGAAGACCAGAGACTCGCTCCGTCGGTGGCTAACCCAGGATCACCTGTCCCAGGGAATGAGCTTCCGCAGACCAGAGTGGGTCATCGTCACGACCGATGCCAGTCTAGTGGGCTGGGGCGCGGTCTGGGACTCCCTGAAAGCTCAGGGTCTATGGTCTCGGGAAGAGTCTCTTCTCCCGATAAACATTCTGGAACTGAGAGCGATATTCAATACTCTCAGGGCTTGGCCTCAACTAGCAAAGGCCAGATTCATAAGATTCCAATCAGACAACATGACGACTGTTGCTTACATCAACCATCAGGGGGGAACAAGGAGTTCCCTAGCGATGAGAGAAGTGACCAAAATCATAAAATGGGCAGAGGATCACTCCTGCCACCTATCTGCGATCCACATCCCAGGAGTGGAAAACTGGGAGGCGGATTATCTGAGTCGTCAGACATTCCATCCGGGGGAGTGGCAACTACACCCGGAGATATTTGCCCAATTGACTCAATTATGGGGCATTCCAGACATGGATCTGATGGCGTCTCGTCAGAACTTCAAGGTTCCTTGCTACGGGTCCAGATCCAGGGATCCCAAGGCGACTCTAGTGGATGCATTAGTAGCGCCTTGGACCTTCAACCTAGCTTATGTGTTTCCACCGTTTCCTCTCATTCCCAGGCTGGTAGCCAGGATCAAGCAGGAGAGGGCCTTGGTGATCTTGATAGCTCCTGCGTGGCCACGCAGGACTTGGTATGCAGACCTGGTGAATATGTCATCGGCTCCACCATGGAAGCTACCTTTGAGACAGGATCTTCTAGTACAAGGTCCATTCGAACATCCAAATCTAGTTTCCCTCCAGCTGACGGCTTGGAAATTGAACGCTTGATTTTATCTAAGCGTGGGTTTTCGGATTCTGTAATAGATACTCTGGTACAAGCCAGAAAACCTGTAACTAGAAAAATTTACCATAAGATATGGGAAAGATATATCTGTTGGTGTGAATCCAAGGGATTCTCATGGAGCAAGATCAAAATTCCTAGGATCCTTTCTCCAAGAAGGTTTGGATAAGGGATTATCAGCGAGTTCTTTAAAGGGACAGATTTCTGCTTTATCTGTCTTGTTACACAAACGACTGGCAGCTGTGCCAGATGTTCAAGCATTTGTTCAGGCTCTGGTTAGGATCAAGCCTGTTTACAGACCTTTGACTCCTCCCTGGAGTCTAAATCTAGTTCTTTCAGTTCTCCAAGGGGTTCCGTTTGAACCTTTACATTCCATAGATATTAAGTTGTTATCTTGGAAAGTTTTGTTTTTGGTTGCTATTTCTTCTGCTAGAAGAGTTTCTGAGTTATCTGCTCTGCAGTGTACTCCGCCCTATCTGGTGTTCCATTCAGATAAGGTTGTTTTGCGTACTAAGCCTGGTTTTCTTCCAAAGGTTGTTTCTAACAAAAATATTAACCAGGAGATAGTTGTACCTTCTTTGTGTCCGAATCCAGTTTCAAAGAAGGAACGTTTGTTACACAATTTAGATGTAGTCCGTGCTCTAAAATTCTATTTAGATGCTACAAAAGAGTTCAGACAAACATCTTCTCTGTTTGTCGTCTATTCTGGTAAAAGGAGAGGTCAAAAAGCGACTTCTACCTCTCTTTCCTTTTGGCTTAAAAGCATCATCCGATTGGCTTACGAGACTGCCGGACGGCAGCCTCCTGAAAGAATCACAGCTCACTCTACTAGGGCTGTGGCTTCCACATGGGCCTTCAAGAGCGAGGCTTCTGTTGATCAGATATGTAAGGCAGCGACTTGGTCTTCCCTGCACACTTTTGCCAAATTTTACAAATTTGATACTTTTGCTTCTTCGGAGGCTATTTTTGGGAGAAAGGTTTTGCAAGCTGTGGTGCCTTCTGTTTAGGTAACCTGATTTGCTCCCTCCCTTCATCCGTGTCCTAAAGCTTTGGTATTGGTTCCCACAAGTAAGGATGACGCCGTGGACCGGACACACCAATGTTGGAGAAAACAGAATTTATGCTTACCTGATAAATTACTTTCTCCAACGGTATGTCCGGTCCACGGTCCGCCCTGGTTTTTTGAATCAGGCTTGATGAATTATTTTTTCTAACTACAGTCACCACGGCACCCTATAGTTTCTCCTGTTTTTTTCCTCCTGTCCGTCGGTCGAATGACTGGGGTGGGCGGAGCCTAGGAGGGACTATATGGACAGCTTTTGCTGGGCTCTTTGCCATTTCCTGTTGGGGAAGAGATATTCCCACAAGTAAGGATGACGCCGTGGACCGGACACACCGTTGGAGAAAGTAATTTATCAGGTAAGCATAAATTCTGTTTTGCCACAAAGTTCTCCTAAGGTGTCCCTAAAAGTGTATAGCCCACATGCAGTGCCCTGCGTTTCCTCTCACACTCCACTTTGAGTTACCTTGTATTTAATTCATGATCTGTTCTGAATGTTTCTTCCCTGTTAGGAAGTTACTTCGGTAGTATCGCATAGGGAATTCTCAGTATCTGATGAGGTCTATCTGATCCTGAGTTTATTTTCCTTATGTTTTAGCTTAAATACCTTTATTTGCTACACCTGGTTGGCGCATTACAGACAAAGGTTTTTTTTCTGAACACTGCACCCGAACCAATCACCTAAGGATAGAAAGAACAAGGCCCCAGTGATGTCAGCGATAATCGCCAATAGTGTTAGCGTGTGAGAGATACACGCTGAACATCGCACTGCAGGGCATTCGATGTGAGGGGAATCCTCTTTGCAAGATCGAGTGAGCCCGGTAAGTCCGCATTTGCAGAAGCTGACTTTAGATTATTACGGTGACCTTAATATTGACTTATTTATACATTAACATTGGGGAACGCTCATTACAGCTTAAAGGTCTCTGGGACTGTATTGGCAATTGATCTATTTTTATAACACATGACATTGTTACATTGTGTGTTTGTTCCCACTACCTTTATTACCACCTACAGGAGATACCCTCCTTTGTATCTAACTTTCTTGGGAACATAGTAGATTCCCTATCTATAAAAAAAAAAAAAAAAATTCTGACAGAAGTCAGGAAGTCAAAGTTTATCGATACTTGTCTAGTCCTTTAGTCCACTCCTTGGCCATCAGTGGCTCAGTGCATGGAGGTAATCGGGCTGATTGTGGCAGCAATGGACATCATCCCGTTTGTTCGGTTCCACCTCAGACCTTTGCAGTTAAGCATGCTCGGGCAATGGAACGGAGATTATGCATATTTGTCTCCTCGAATACTACTGGAGCAGGAGACAAGGGATTCTCTTCAATGATGGTTGTCTTTAGATCATCTTTCCCAGGGAACCTGCTTCCGCAAACCATCCTGGGTGATGAGCAGTCTGGGACTCCCTAAGGGCTCAGGGAGTTTGGACTCAGTCAGAGTCTGTTCTTCCTATAAACATTCTGGAGCTGAGAGCGATCTTCAATGCTCTTCTGGCCTGGCCTCAGTTAGCCTCGGTACAGTTTATCAGGCTCCAGTCGGACAACATAACGTCAGTGGCTTACATCAATCATCAGGGAGGAACGAGAAATTCCTTAGCGATGAGAGAGGTATCCAAAATAATTCAGTGGGCGGAGGCTCACTCTTGCTGCCTGTCGCCGATCCACATACCAGGGGTGGACAAGGCAGACCTTTCATCCGGGGGAAGAACTTAATCCAGAAGGGTTTTCCAGCCTGATTCTTAAGTGGGGTCAGCCGGAATTGGATCTCATGGCATCTCGTCAGAATGCCAAGCTCCCGAGATATGGATAAAAGTCCAGGGACCCCCAGGCGGAGCTGATAGATGCGCTGGCGGTCCCTTGGACCTTCAGTCTAGCATACCTATTTCCTTCGTTTGCTCTTCTTCCTCGGGTAATTGCTCAAATTAAACAGGAGAGGGCATCAGTGATCCTCATAGCACCGGCCTGGCCTCGCAGGATTTGGCATGCAGATCTGGTCGAGATGGCATGTCTGCCACCTTGGAGACTTCCGTTGAGGAAGGACCTTCTAATTCAGGGGCCTTTTCTTCTCCCAAATCTAGTTTTTCTGAAGCTGCCTGCTTAGAGATTGAACGCTTAATTTTATTCAAGCTGGTTTTTTTTGACTCAGTCATAGAGACCATGATTCAGGCTCATAAGCCTGTAACTAGAAGGATTTACCATAAGATTTGGCGTAAATATCTCTATTGGGCCGAATCCAAGGGCTACTCATGGAGTAGAGTTAGGATTCCTAGAATGTTTTCTTTTCTCCAAGAGGGTTTGGAGAAGGGGTTATCGTCAAGTTCCCTAAAAGGTAACATCTCGGCCTTATCTATTTTCTAACTCAAACGTCTGGCGAATATCCCAGATGTACAATCATTTTGTCAGGCCTTGGTCAGGATCAGGCCTGTATTCAAACCAGTTACTCCTCCATGGAGTCTTAGTTTAGTTCTCAAAGTTCTTTAAGGGGCTCCGTTTGAGCCCATGCATTCTTTAGATATTAAGTTTGTTAGTTGTTATCTTGGAAAGTTTTATTTCTTGTTGCTATTTCTTCTGCTCGGAGAGTGTCAGAGCTCTCGGCATTACTGTATGAGTCTCATTTTATTTTCCATTCAGATAAAGTAGTTTTAAGTACTAAATTAGTATTCCTTCCTAAGGTTGTTTCTGATCAGAACATTAGGAGATTGTTGTTCCTTTCTTGTGTCCTAATCCTACCTCTCAGAAGGAACGGCTTCTGCACAATTAGGACGTGGTCCGTGCTTTAAGGTTTTACCTGCAGGCGACTAAGGACTTTAGTCAGTCGTCTTCCTTATTTGTGATTTTCTCAGGGAAACGTAAGGGACAAAAAGCTACAGCAACTTCTCTTTCTTTTTGGCTGAAGAGTATCATATGTTTTGCTTATGAGACTGCTGGACAGCAGCCTCCTTGAGAGAGTTACGGCTTATTCCACGAGGGCTGTTGCTTCCTCATGGGCATTCCAGAATGAAGCTTCTGTGGAACAGATTTGCAAGGCTGCTACTTAGTCCTCTCTTCACACTTTTTCAAAATTCTACAAATTTGACACTTTTGCCTTGGCTGAGGTCGCTTTTGGGAGAAAGGTTCTTCAAGTAGTGGTGCCTTCCGTTTAGGTTCCCTGTCTTGTCCCTCCCGTATCATCTGTGTACTCTAGCTTGAGTATTGAATCCCATTAGTAATTAAGATGATCCGTGGACTCATTGTGTCATAAAAAAGAAAAGAAAATTTATGCTTACCTGATATTTTTTTTTTTTTTTTGACACGATGAGTCCACGGCCCGTCCTGTTCTTGTAAGACAGGTTGTTGGTTATTATAAACTTCATACACCTCTGCACCTTGGTTTTTCGTTTCTTTCCTTAACTTCGGTCGAATGACTGGAGTGGGAGGAAAGGGAAAGGGAGGAGCTATTTAACAGCTTTGCTGTGGTGCTCTTTGTCGCCTCCTGCTGACCAGGAGGTGAATATCCCATTAGTAATTAAGATGATCCGTGGACTCATCGTGTAAAAAAATAAATACATTTATTAGGTAAGCATACACTTTCTTTGTGTGTGTGTATAAAATATACATGCAAATAATATGCTTATGTTTACATGTGTGTATTATATATATATATATACACACATTTAATTTTTTTTTTTTTTTAATTTTTTTTGCATGTCTCTATATTTTAAACAAATGTACAAAAGTTATCAAGAAACAAACTGGATAGTTTGACATTAAAATGTGATTATATGGCTCATATGTTTTAAATTGTGTGTGTTTTATAGCAATAGTGATTTCTTCAGTTGCCAGTTATAATGGAGATATAACAAGCCATCAGTGATACCAGTAGGCGTATTGTTGCTGCCTCTTACATGCTTCTGCCTTTCTGCAGGTCTTCACATATCTACATCAGAACTGCTTTTCCGTTTTCAGAATACTCAGGAGCTGTTGGTCCTTCTTGGCACCCTTTGTTTGGGGGGTCTCTTGGCCTTTGGACTGGGATATTCAGAATTTCTCCTTGTTTCCAAAACTTCCAGCCTTACATTGTCCATCGCAGGCATTTTTAAGGTGATATTGACATACTATGCCATATGTGAGGCCTGTGAGGAATATTGTGCATTGTAAAGCTTACTTGGACTTTTTCTTCCGACAGGAACTCTGTATACTTCTGTTGGCAACAAATTTACTGGGAGATGAGATGAGCCTCCTGAACTGGTTGGGGTTTGGGACCTGTGTCTCAGGCATAGCTCTTCATGTTGCTTTGAAGACCTCTCACTCCAAAGGTAAAACACAAGAACACGGACATATCTAGCTATAGAGCTTGTAGAGGTTCTATTTAGGGTGCATAAAGGCAGCTATATTAATACACATTGGGGTGCTGATAGACATTTAATGTAAGGGGCATTGAAAAACCACATGCTCAGAGGAATCTAAATTTACCCTTGCACATGGGACTATGTATGTAATTAAAAACCTACACACACACACATACATAATTTTATGTGATCAAGACATACAGCCTTCTTTTTTTTTTAAATTATAAATATTGGTATATTTACAGACCTAAGCACATTGAGTCAGAAGCAGAAATGTAAATGTGAGGGAAAACCCCCCGAAAGGCATGTACATTTGCACACATGGGAATATATGTAGAGACAGGATTAATGCGTCAAAATACAAGGTGGTATAAATAATATAAATAATTATACTGATGGAGATTCATTGTAAAATCTCTGCATTGGAGCATAAGAAGGCAGAATTACACAAGTAGGTATGCTATACACCAAATTCATGACAAACATACAAAATAAAGAATGAAAAATATTGTATAACAATCGGATGTATTGTTTAAAATGTCACTTATTTTAGGTAATATAGTTTAACAGTGTTTCTCAACCGCGGTCCTCAAGTACCCCCAACAGTCCTGGTTTTCATTATAGCTGAACCAGTGCACAGGTGAAGTAATCAGCTGATCAGTAACCAACCTGCTCTCATCCATCAGCTGATAATTTCACCTGTGTTCTAGTTCAGCTATAATGAAAACCAGGACTGTTGGGGGTACTTGGGGACCGTGGTTGAGAAACACTGGTTTAGAATGTAAACAAATTCAAATGTTGCCTATTTCTTTTACAAAGATATGACAAGTCCACGGATTTCATCCTTACTTGTGGGATATTAACCTCCTGCTAACAGGAAGTGGCAAAGAGCATCACAGCAGAGCTGTATATATAGCCCCTCCTCTTCCCCTCCACCCTCAGTCATTCTCTTTGCCTGTGTTATACTAGGAAGACATGGTAAAGTGAGGTGTTAGTTTCTTCAATCAAGACATTTTTTATTTTAAATGGTACCGGTGCGTACTATTTTCCTCAGGGGGATATGGAAGAAGATTTCTGCCATGAGGGTTGATGATCTTAGCATTTGTAACTAAGATCCACGCTGGTTCCCACAAGACTTCTGAAGGTAACCATGAGACATCTTCAGTGTGGAGACCGGTTTCATGCTACAAGCAGCATTAAGGTATGTGCAGCCTTTTTTCTGAGGAGACTTGGTGTATCAGAACTGGCTGGCATTATTTCCCTGTATGGGAATGGGGTAAGCAGTAAAACCTATTTTAATAAGAGGGGTGTTACTGGAGTCCCTATTTTTATATTTATCATTAGTTGATATTTGGGCATTATGTGACATGGGAGACAATATAAAAAACGATGTTTTATGTTTTTTATTTTTGGCACGTAAAACGTATTGGTTTTATGCTTGAGGGTTATATTGTGTGTGTATTTTTACTTTAGTGCAAAACTGCATTTCCATGCGGTGTTGTTTGGGCCTACTCCGACTTTTGACCTTAAGGGGCGGAGCCTATTTTGGCGCAATTTCTTCTGGCTTAGCAGCAGCAAACAGTAACTTGGTGGCTCCTGGACTGTGTAGCTGGTCTGAAGGGTTGGAAACTTGATTCAAAGTACCCTGGGGGCAGGTAGGCGCCACAGCAGAGCTGTGGCGAGGTGCAGAGTGTATTTTTATCCATCTTTTAACTACATGTTGATATAAGTACTTCTAAAGCCTTATTTCTGCCCTTGCTTCTGGGCGCAGTAATTTTTGGATTAACCAACGATATTAAGTTAAATTTGGGAATAATTTAACGTTTTTTGTGCATTTTGGAAAAATTGTTCACTTTTTCTTTTCTTTAAAGGCACAGTACACGTTTTTTCTAATGTTTATTTTTTGCTATAAATAAGTGTTTAAACATCTTTTGTGGTATTACTAGTCTGTTCAACATGTCTGACATTGAGGTTTCACATGTGTTTAGAAGCTATTGTGCAACCCCCTCTAACATTGTGTAACTTTTGTACTGAAAGGGCTTTACAATGTAAAAAGCATATTTTAAATAAAGTAAGTGTGCCTAGGGATGATTCTCAGTCTGAAGAGAATCAGGATATGCCATCCAATTCTCCCCAAGTGTCACAACCTTTTATGCCCACACAAGCAACGCCTAATGCTTCTAGTGCGTCTAATTCCTTTACTCTGCAGGAGATGGCTGGGGTTATGTCAACTACCCTTACAGAGGTATTGTCTAAATTACCAGTGTTGCAGGGTAAACGCAGTAGGTCAAGTATTAATGTAAATACTGAATCCTCTGATGCTTTATTAGCTATTTCCGATGTTCCCTGACAGTGCTCCGAGTTGGGGATCAGGGAATTACTGTCTGAGGGTGAAATTTCTGATTCAGGGAATGTTTTGCCTCAGACAGATTCGGATGCTATGTCATTTAAATTTAAGCTTGAACACCTCCGCCTGTTGCTTAGGGAGGTTTTAGCGACTCTGGATGATTGTGATCCTATTGTGATTCCTCCAGAGAAATTGTGTAAAATGGATAAATATTTGGAAGTTACTTACACTGATGTTTTTCCGGTTCCTAAGAGAATTTCGGAAATTATTAGAAAGGAATAGACCAGGTATACTGTTTTCTCCCTCTCCTAATTTTAAGAAAATGTTTCCTATATCGGATACCATTCGGGACTCATGGCAAGTGGTCCCTAAGGTAGAGGGAGCTATATCTTCCCTAGCTAAGCGTACTACTATACCCATTGAGGATAGTTGTGCTTTCAAGGATCCTATGGATAAGAAATTAGAGGGTCTACTAAAGAAATTATTTGTTAATCAGGGATTTCTTTTACAACCTATGGCTTGCATTGTTCCTGTAACTACTGCAGCAGCTTTTTGGTTTGAGGCTCTAGAAGAGTCTCTTAAGTTGAGACTCCATTAGATGACATTCTAGATAGAATTAAGGCTCTTAAGCTAGCTAATTATTTTATTACTGATGCCGCTTTTCAAATTGCTAAATTGAGCATTGTGGCTCAAATCTTGGTATGCTGATGTGTCATCAAAACATAAGCTTTTAGCTATTCCCTTTAAAGGTAAGACCCGTTTTTGGCCAGAATTGAAGGAGATCATTTCTGATATTACAGGAGGTAAGGGCCATGCCCTACCTCAGGATAGGTCGGTTAAATGAGGGGTAAACAGAATAATTTTCATTCCTTTCGGAACTTTAAAGGAGGACCCCACACTTCTTCTTCTTCTTTTTCTTCTTCTTCTTCCACAAAGCAGCATGAAGGGGTGGCCCACGATCCGGGACCGGATCTAGTAGGGGGCAGACTTTCTTTCTTTGCTCAGACTTGGGCAATAGATGTTCAGGATTCCTGGGCACTAGAAATAGTGACCCACGGTTATCAATTGGATTTCAAGGATTTTCTCCCAAGAGGGAGATTTCATCTTTCAAAATTATCTGCAAACCAGATAAAGAGAGAGGCGTTCTTACGCTGTATAAAAGACCTTTCTCTTGTAAGGTGTATCCAGTCCACGGATCATCCATTACTTGTGGGATATTCTCCTTCCCAACAGGAAGCTGCAAGAGGATCACCCACAACAGAGCTGTCTATATAGCTCCTCCTCTAACTGCCACTCCCAGTCATTCTCTTGCAGCTCTCGACAAGAAAGGAAGTAGCTAGAGAGATGTGGTGTTTTTATTTAGTTTATCTTCAATCAAAAGTTTGTTATTTTCTAATGGTACCGGAGTTGTACTATTTTAGCCCCAGGCAGAAAGTAGAAGAAGAGTCTGCCTGTGGTCTTTGATGATCTTAGCAGGTTGTAACTAAGATCCATTGCTGTTCTCGCACATAACGGAAGAGAGAGGTAACTTCAGCTGGGGGAATGGCGTGCAGGGTCTCCTGCTATGAGGTATGTGCAGTTTAAATTTTTCTAGAGAAATGAATATGCTAGAAAATGCTGTTAATACCGGATTTATTTAAGGTAAGCCTGATTACAGTGATTTAATAACGACTAGTATCATGCTTGCTGTAAAAGGTAATATTCTTATTACTTTCTCACATTACTGAAAAATAAAACGTTTGCTGGAAGTGTTTAAACGTTTTTTTATACATATTGGTGATAAAACTTTATTGGGGCCCAGTTTTTTCCACATGGCTGGATAGATTTTGCCTAGGGATAGTTTTGTTAGGCCCTCTCACTGTGAATACAGGTTGGGAGGGGCCTATTTTCGCGCCTAAATGCGCATTAGATTTTGCAGCTTGAGACATCCAGTTTCCCTGAAGGAGTCCCCTGAACGCTTAGGACCTCTCTAAAGGGTGTTTGTGCCTTTCAAAGTCGTTATATGGGCAGGTAGGGCCACAGCAGAGCTGTGGCAGTTTGTTGTGACTGTTGAAAAACGTTTATATGGTTTTTTTTTTATCCGGTTTTGAAACTAAGGGGTTAATCATCCATTTGCAAGTGGGTGCAATGCTCTGTTAGTCTATTATACACCCTGTAAAAATTTCGTAAGATTTACTGCTTTTATCACTGTTTTTCAATTTCTGACAAAATTTGTTTCTCTTAAAGGCACAGTACCGTTTTTATTTTTTGCTTGTTTACATTTATCAAAGTGTTTTCCAAGCTTGCTGGTCTCATTGCTAGTCTGTTTAAACATGTCTGACATAGAGGAAACTCCTTGTTCATTATGTTTAGAAGCAATTGTGGAACCCCCTCTTAGAATGTGTACCAAATGTACTGATTTTACTTTAAGTTATAAAGATCATATTCTGTCTTTAAAAGATTTATCACCAGAGGAAACTGATAAGGGGGAAGTTATGCAGACTAACTCGCCCCACGTGTCAGAACCTTTGACTCCCGCTCAAGGGACTCCCGCTCAAGAGGCACCAAGTACATCTAGCGCGCCCATGGCGTTTACTTTACAAGACATGGCGGCAGTTATGGATCATACCCTTACAGCGGTATTGTCCAAACTACCAGGGTTACAAGGAAAGCGATACAGCTCTGGGGCTAGAAAAAATACAGAGCACTCTGACGCTTTAGTAGCTATGTCTGATATCCCCTCACAATATGCAGAAGCTGAGGCAGGAGAGCTTCTTTCTGTGGGTGATTTTTTGTGACTCAGGGAAGATGCTTCAACCTGATTCTGATATGTCAACATTTAAATTTAAGCTTGAACAAATCCGCGTGTTGCTCAGGGAGGTTTTAGCTACTCTGGATGACTGTGACACCATTATAGTGCCAGAGAAATTGTGTAGTTTGGATAAATACTATGCAGTGCCTGTTTACACTGATGTTTTTCCAATACCTAAAAGGTTTTCAGAAATTATTACTAAGGAATGGGATAGACCAGGTGTACCGTTCTCTCCCCCTCCTATTTTTAAGAAAATGTTTCCAATAGATGCCGCTACACGGGACTTATGGCAAACGGTCCCTAAGGTGGAGGGAGCAGTTTCTACCCTAGCTAAGCGTACAACTATCCCCGTCGAGGACAGTTGTGCTTTCCTAGATCCAATGGATAAAAAGTTAGAGGGTTACCTTAAGAAAATGTTTATTCAACAAGGTTTTATTCTCCAGCCTCTTGCATGCATTGCCCCAGTCACTGCTGCTGCGGCCTTCTGGTTTGAGTCTCTGGAAGAGGCCTTACAGGTAGAAACTCCTGTGGATGATATACTTGACAAGCTTAAAGCGCTTAAGCTAGCCAATTCATTTGTTTCTGACGCCGTTGTTCATTTAACTAAACTAACGGCTAAGAACTCAGGTTTTGCTATTCAGGCGCGTAGGGCGCTATGGCTTAAATCCTGGTCAGCTGACGTTACTTCAAAGTCTAAGCTTCTCAATATTCCCTTCAAGGGGCAGACCCTATTCGGGCATGGACTGAAGGAGATCATTTCTGATATTTCTGGAGGAAAAGGTCATGCACTTCCTCAGGATAGGTCTAACAAATTAAGGACCAAACAAACTAATTTTCGTGCCTTTCGAAACTTTAAGACGAGCGCTGCATCATCTTCCTCTAATACAAAACAAGAAGGAAATTTTGCCCAGTCCAAGCCGGTCTGGAGACCTAACCAGGCTTGGAACAAAGGTAAACAGGCCAAGAAGCCTGCTGCTGCCTCTAAGACCGCATGAATGATTGGCCCCCGATCCGGTAACGGATCTAGTAGGGGGCAGACTTTCTCTCTTCGCCCAGGTTTGGGCAAGAGACGTCCAGGATCCCTGGGCGTTGGAAATTGTGTCCCAGGGATATCTTCTGGACTTCAAAGCTTCTTCCCCAAAAGGAAGATTTCACCTTTCACAATTATCTGCAGACCAGATAAAGAGAGAGGCATTCTTACATTGTGTTCAAGACCTCCTAGTTATGGGAGTGATCCACCCAGTTCCAAAGGAGGAACAGGGGCAAGGATTCTATTCAAATCTATTTGTGGTTCCCAGGAAAGAGGGAACCTTCAGACCAATCTTAGATCTCAAGATCCTAAACAAATTTGTCCCATCTTTCAAGATGGAGACTATTCGAACCATCCTACCTATGATCCAGGAGGGTCAATACATGACTCCCGTGGACTTAAAGGATGCTTATCTTCACATTCCGATACACAAAGATCATCATCGGTTTCTCAGGTTCGCCTTCCTAGACAGGCATTACCAGTTTGTGGCTCTTCCCTTTGGGTTAGCTACGGCACCAAGAATCTTTACGAAGGTTCTGGGGTCACTTCTGGCGGTTCTAAGGCCGCGGGGCATAGCAGTAGCCCCTTACTTAGACGACATTCTGATACAGGCGTCGAATTTCCAAATTGCCAAGTCCCATACGGACATTGTTCTGGCATTCCTGAGGTCTCATGGGTGGAAAGTGAACGAAAAGAAGAGTTCTCTATCCCCTCTCACAAGAGTTTCCTTCCTGGGAACTCTGATAGATTCTGTAGGAACGAGGATTTACCTGACAGAGGCCAGGTTGTCAAAACTTCTAAATTCCTGCCGTGTTCTTTATTCTACTTCTCACCCTTCGGTGGCTCAGTGTATGGAAGTAATCGGCTTAATGGTAGCGGCTATGGACATAGTGCCGTTTGCCCACCTACATCTCAGACCGCTGCAACTCTGCACGCTCAGTCAGTGGAATTGGGATTACACAGATTAGTCCCCTTTACTAAATCTGGATCAAGAGACCAGGGATTCTCTTCTCTGGTGGCTATCTCGAGTCCATCTGTCCAAAGGTATGACCTTCCACAGGCCAGATTGGACAATAGTAACAACAGATGCCAGCCTTCTGGGCTGGGGGCAGTCTGGAACTCTCTGAAGGCTCAGAGGTCATGGATTCAGAAGGAGGCTCTCCTTCTGATAAACATTCTGGAACTAAGAGCAATATTCAATGCTCTTCACGGTTGGCCTCATCTAGCTGCAGTGAGGTTAATCAGATTTCAGTCGGACAACATCACGACTGTAGCTTACATCAACCATCAAGGGGGAACAAGGAGTTCCCTAGCGATGTTGGAGGGTTCAAAGATAATTCGTTGGGCAGAGATTCTTTCTTGCCACATATCAGCTATCCATATCCCAGGAGTAGAGAACTGGGAGGCGGATTTTCTAAGTCGACAGACTTTTCATCCGGGGGAGTGGGAGCTCCATCCGGAGGTGTTTGCACAGTTGATTCAACGTTGGGGCAAACCAGAACTGGATCTCATGGCGTCTCGCCAGAACGCCAAGCTTCCTTGTTACGGATCCAGGTCCAGTGATCCCAAGGCAGCGCTGATAGATGCTCTAGCAGCGCCTTGGTCCTTCAACCTGGCTTATGTGTTTCCACCGTTTCCTCTGCTCCCTCGTCTGATTGCCCAGGTCAAGCAGGAGAGAGCATCAGTGATTTTGATAGCACCTGCGTGGCCACGCAGGACTTGGTATGCAGAGCTGGTGGACATGTCATCCTTTCCACCATGGACTCTGCCTCTGAGGCAGGACCTTCTACTTCAGGGTCCTTTCAACCATCCAAATCTAATTTCTCTGCGGCTGACTGCTTGGAGATTGAACGCTTGATTTTATCAAAGCGTGGTTTCTCCGAGTCGGTCATTGATACCTTAATACAGGTGCGAAAGCCTGTCACCAGGAAAATCTATCATAAGATATGGTGTAAATATCTTCATTGGTGTGAATCCAAGGGTTACTCATGGAGTAAGGTCAGGATTCCTAGGATATTATCTTTTCTCCAAGATGGATTGGAGAAGGGTTTGTCAGCAAGTTCCTTAAAGGGACAGTTTTCTGCTCTGTCTATTCTTTTGCACAAACGTCTGGCTGAGGTTCCAGACATGCAGGCGTTTTGTCAGTTTTTAGTCAGAATTAAGCCTGTGTTTAAACCTGTTGCTCCGCCTTGGAGTTTAAATTTAGTTCTTAAGGTTCTTCAAGGGGTTCCGTTTGAACCTTTGCATTCCATAGATATTAAGCTTTTATCTTGGAAAGTTTTGTTTTTAGTAGCTATCTCCTCGGCTCGAAGAGTTTCGGAGTTATCTGCTTTACAATGTGATTCTCCTTATCTCATTTTTCATTCCGATAAGGTAGTGTTACGTACCAAACCTGGTTTTCTACCTAAGGTGGTATCTAATAAAAATATCAATCAGGAGATTGTTGTACCGTCACTGTGTCCTAATCCTTCTTCAAAGAAGGAACGTCTTTTACACAATCTTGACGTGGTTCGTGCTTTAAAGTTTTATTTACAAGCTACTAAAGATTTTCGTCAAACATCTTCATTGTTTGTTGTCTACTCTGGACAGAGGAGAGGCCAAAAGGTTTCGGCAACTTCTCTTTCTTTTTGGCTAAGGAGTATAATACGCTTAGCTTATGAGATTGCTGGCCAGCAGCCTCCTGAAAGGATTACAGCTCATTCTACTAGAGCGGTAGCTTCCACATGGGCTTTTAAGAACAAGGCTTCTGTTGAACAGATTTGTAAGGCGGCGACTTGGTCTTCGCTTCATACTTTTTCAAAATTCTATAAATTTGCTACTTTTGCTTCTTCGGAGGCTATTTTTGTTAGAAAGGTTTTGCAGGCAGTGGTGCCTTCCGTTTAAGCACCTGCCTTGTCCCTCCCTTCATCCTTGTCCTATAGCTTAGTTATTGGTATCCCACAAGTAATGAATGATCCGTGGACTGGATACACCTTACAAGAGAAAACAAAATTTATGCTTACCTGATAAATTTATTTCTCTTGTGGTGTATCCAGTCCACGGCCCGCCCTGTCATTTTAAGGCAGGTGTGTTTTTATTTTTTAAACTACAGTCACCACTGCACCCTATGGTTTCTCCTTTCTCTTGCTTGTCTTCGGTCGAATGACTTGGAGTGGCAGTTAGAGGAGGAGCCTATATAGACATGTCTGCTGTGGGTGATCCTCTTGCAGCTTCCTGTTGGGAAAGAGAATATCCCACAAGTAATGGATGATCCGTGGACTGGATACACCACAAGAGAAATAAATTTATCAGGTAAGCATAAATTTTGTTTTTTACTATGGGAGTAATCTGTCCTGTTCCAAAATTGGAACAGGGACAGGGGTTTTACTCAAACCTATTTGTGGTCCCCAAAAAAGAGGGAACGTTCAGACCCATTTTGGACCTCAAGTGTCTAAACAAATTTCTAAGAGTTCCATCATTCAAGATGGAGACAATTCGAACGATTTTGCCAATGATCCAGGAGGGTCAATATATGACTACCGTGGATTTGAAGGATGCTTACCTTCATATTCCAATCCACAAAGATCATCGGTTTCTAAGGTTTGCCTTCTTGGACAAACATTATCAGTTCGTGGCTCTTCCTTTCGGGTTGGCCACAGCACCCAGAATCTTCACAAAGGTTCTATGGTCTCTTTTGGCGGTTTTCAGACCACAAGGGATAGCGGTGGCGCCTTATCTGGACAATATTCTGATTCAGGCGTCAAAATATCATCTGACAAAATCTCACACGGACACAGTGTTGTCTTTTCAGAGAACTCACGGCTGGAAGGTGAACATAGAGAAGAGTTCACTTGTTCCACAGACAAGGATTCCTTTCTTGGGAACTCTGATAGCCATGAAAGTATTTCTGACGGACGTCAGAAAATCAAAGATTTTGAATACTTGCCGAGCACTTCTGTCCATTCCTCGGCCATCAGTGACTCAGTGTATGGAGGTAATTGGATTAATGGTAGCGGCAATGGACATCGTTCCGTTTGCTCGCTTTCATCTCAGACCACTGCAACTGTGCATGCTTGGTCAGTGGAATGGGGATTATGCGGATTTATCTCCAAACATAATTCTGGATCAAGAGACCAGAAACTCTCTTCTTTGGTGGTTGACGCCGGATCATCTGTCCCAGGGGACTTGTTTCCGCAGACCCTCGTGGGTGATAGTGACAACAGATGCCAGCCTTCTGGGCTGGGGTGCAGTTTGGAATTCCCTGAAGGCTCAGGGTGTTTGGGCTCAAGTGGAGTCTCTACTTCCAATCAATATTTTTGGAACTGAGGGCAATATTCAATGCGCTTCAGGCGTGGCATCAGTTGGCTTTGGCCAAATTCATCAGATCCCAGTCGGACAACATAACGACTGTGGCATATGTAAATCATCAGGGGGGAACAAGGAGTTCCTTAGCGATGATAGAAGTATCCAAGATAATCAGTTGGGCAGAGGCCCACTCTTGTTATCTGTCAGCGATCTACATTCCAGGGGTAGAGAACTGGTAAGCAGATTTTCTAAGTCGACAGACTTTTCATCCGGGGGAGTGGGAACTCCATTGATTCTCAGATGGGGCAGACCGGAATTGGATTTGATGGCATCTCGTCAGAATGCCAAGCTTCCAACATACGGATCCGGTCAAGGGATCCTCAGGCCGAACTGATAGATGCCTTGGCAGTACCTTGGTTGTTCAGCCTAGCTTATGTGTTTCCCCCGTTTCCTCTCCTCCCACGCGTGATTGCTCAAATCAAACAGGAGAGAGCTTCAGTGATCCTGATAGCGCCTGCGTGGCCACGCAGGACTTAGTATGCGGATCTAGTGGACATGTCCTCTTTGCCACCGTGGAAACTTCCCCTGAGACAGTACCTTCTCATTCAAGGTCCTTTCCAACATCCAAATCTAATTTCTCTGCAACTGACTGCGTGGAGATTGAACGCTTGATTTTATCGAAGCAAGGATTCTCTGATTCAGTTATCAATACTTTGATTTAGGCTAAAAAGCCTGTCACTAGAAAAATCTATCATAAGATATGGCGTAAATATCTTTATTGGTGTTAATCCAAGGGTTACTCATGGAGTAAAGTTAGGATTCCTAGGATTTTGTCTTTTCTCCAAGAAGGATTGGAGAAAGGGTTATCAGCAAGTTCCTTAAAGGGACAAATTTCAGCTTTGTCAATCCTGTTTCACAAACGTTTGGCAAATGTATCAGATGTTGAGTCTTTTTGTCAGGCTCTATCTAGAATTAAGCCTGTATTTAGACCTATTACTCCTCCCTGGAGTTTGAATTTAGTTCTTCGAGTTCTGCAAGGGGTTCCGTTTGAACCTATGCATTCCATAGATATTAAACTATTATCTTGGAAAGTTCTGTTTTTGGTTGTTATTTCTTCTGCTCGAAGAGTTTCTGAGCTTTCAGCATTACAGTTTGATTGGCCTTATCTCATATTTCATTCTGATAAGGTGGTTTTACGTACCAAACCTGGGTTCCTTCCTAAGGTTGTTTCGAATAAGAATATTAATCAGGAAATTGTTGTTCCTTCCTTGTGTCCTAATCCTTCTTCTAAGAAGGAGTGTCTGTTACATAACTTGGACGTGGTCCGTGCCTTAAAGTTTTACTTACAGGCAACTAAGGATTTCCGTCAATCATCTTCATTATTAATTGTTTATTCTGGAAAGCGTAGGGGTCAGAAAGCTACGGCTACCTCTCTTTCTTTTTGGCTGAGAAGTATCATCCGCCTGGCATATGAGACTGCTGGACAGCAGCCTCCTGAAAGAATTACGGCTCATTCTACTAGGGCTGTGGCTTCCACATGGGCTTTTAAAAACGATGCATCTGTGGAACAGATTTCTAAGGCTGCGACTTGTTCATCCCTTCACACCTTTTCCAAATTTTACAAATTTGATACTTTTGCTTCTTCTGAGGCTATCTTTGGGAGAAAGGTTCTTCAAGCAGGGGTGCCTTCCGTTTAGGTTCCTGTCTTGTCCCTCCCTTTCATCCGTGTCCTATTGCTTTGGTATTGGTTTCCCACAAGTAAGGATGAAATACGTGGACTCGTCATATGTTTGTAAAAGAAAACTAAATTTATGCTTACCTGTTAAATTACTTTCTTTTACGATATGACAAGTCCACGGCCCACCCTGTTCTTTTTAAGACAGTTTTTCTTTATATTTTTTGTAAACTTCAGTCACCTCTGCACCTTTTTAGCCTTTCCTTTTTCCCTTCCTATACCTTCGGCGATTGACTGAGGATGGAAGGGGAGGGGCTATATATACAGCTCTGCTGTGGTGCTCTTTGCCACTTCCTGTTAGCAGGAGGTTAATATCCCACAAGTAAGGATGAAATCTGTGGACTTGTCATATTGTAAAAGAAAGTAATTTATCAGGTAAGCATAAATTTAGTTTTTGTTACTGAAATAAATAGCCTATGCCACAGATGACAACTATCAATCAGATGGGCAGGTATTCTTGGTATGTGCATTCTTAGCAGTATGAGAGCCGCCTGTATGTACAGTATTTTATTTGTTTATCTAGGGCTGATTGAACTGGCATTTCTGATGAGGGGGTCTCTGTGCAAACTATTCATGTCAGTAAGCAGTTAATAGGTCATATTTATAAGGGAGAGAAATAGTTGTGTCATTGATAGCCAGTTTGCCCATGAGTCTTAGTAAGGATATATTTATGAGGATGAAAATACAACACCAATTTTCAGAAAAATATGGGACAGTATGGAAAATGCAAAAACTAACAAACAAAAGGAGTAATTTGAAAATTAATTTCACCCTGTACTATATTGACAACACATTAACACATTATTTGATGTTTAACTTTGTGAATGTAATGTATCTTTGAACATAAACACTCATTTCAAATCTGATGATTGCAACAGACTCCAAAAAGTTTGGGGCAGTCGACTGTTTACCACTATGTAACATCACCTTTTCTTTTAATAACACTTATTAAGCGTTTGGGCAGTGAAGAACACCAGTTGGTTAAGTTTAGCAAGCTGTATTTTCCCCCATTCATCCATTATGCATGTCTTATGCATGACTTCAGCTGCGCAACTGTACGGGGCATTTGTTGCCTTATTTTGTGCTTCATAATGCACCACATATTCTCAATCGGAGACAGGTCAGGACTGCAGGCAGGCCATGCTAGCACCAGTACTCTCTCCTTACGCAACCATGCTCTTGTAATCCGGGCAGAATGTGGTTTGGCGTTGTCCTGCTGGATAATGCAGGGACATCCCTTGAAAGATGACGTCTGGATGGCAGCATATGTTGCTCCAAATGTACACATATCTTTCTGCCTTAAAGGGCCATAATACCCAAATGTTGAAACACTTGAAAGTGATGCAGCATAGCTGTAAAAAGCTGACAGGAAAATATCACCTGAACATCTCTATGTAAAAAGAAAGATATTTTTCCTCAAAAATTCCTCAGTAGTCACATCCCATTGTAAGGACTTCTAAGCAGCGAATCAGTATGTCTGTCCCGGGACAGCGGAAGGAGCGAGTTTTCGTGCACTCTCATCTTATTTTTCTATTAAGTTTAAGGAAGTTTACTATGAAATCTCATGAGAGTTAAGTGAAATCTCATGAGATCCCAGTAAGAGTTCATGACCTCAGCACTGTGATGCTGATTGGCTGCTGTTTATTTCTTCATTTTTTTTTAGTTTTTTTTTACCTGCAGCTGGGCAACAGCTGAGTATAACTTTTTACACAGAACTGCTGAGCTGAGGAGATTGTGAGGTAAAATACCTTCCTTTTTTACATAGAGATGCTCAGGTGATATTTTCCTGTCTGCTTTTTACAGTTATACTGCATCAGTTTCAAGTGATTTTAGCATATGAGTATTATATCCCTTTAATTATGTCCTCACAGATTTGCAAGTTACCCATGCCATGGGCACTGACCGCCCCTGACCCCCCCCCCCCCCCATACCATGACAAATGCTGGTTTTTGGACCTGATGCTGATAACATCTTGGATGGTCCTTCTCCTCTTTGACTCGGAGAACACGGCTGTTTTTTCCAAAAACTATTTGAAATGTTCACTCGTCAGACCACAAAACAAGATTCCACTCTGTTACTGTCCATCTCAGATAAGACTGAGCCCAGAGAAGTCAGCGGCGCTTCTGGACAGTGTTGATGTATGGCTTCTGCCTTGCATAAAAAAAAAGCCTTAACTTGCATCTGTGGCTGCAGCAGCGAATGGTGTTGACTGACAAAGGTTTACCAAAGTATTCCCAAGCCCATGTCAGGATATCTATTACAGACTCATGATGGTTTTTGAGACAGTGACGTCTGAGGGATCGAAGATCACGCGTATTCAGAAGTGGTTTTGGCCTTGCCCTTTACGCATTGAGATTTGACCGGATTCCTTGAATTTTTTAATTATATTGTGCACTGTAGAAGGTGAAATGCCCAAGATTCTACCGATTTTGTCTTCGGGGAATTATGTTCTCAAAGTGTTAGATTATTCGCTGATGCATCTTTTAGCAAATTGGTGAGCCTCAACCCATCCTTGCTTTTGAAGAACTAGGCCTTTCTCTTGTTAAGTGTATCCAGTCCACGGATCATCCATTACTTGTGGGATATTCTCCTTCCCAACAGGAAGTTGCAAGAGGATCACCCACAGCAGAGCTGCTATATAGCTCCTCCCCTCACTGCCATATCCAGTCATTCTCTTGCAACTCTCAACTAAGATGGAGGTCGTAAGAGGACTGTGGTGTTTTATACTTAGTTTATTTCTTCAATCAAAAGTTTGTTATTTTTAAATGGTACCGGAGTGTACTGTTTATCTCAGGCAGTATTTGGAAGAAGAATCTGCCTGCGTTTTCTATGATCTTAGCAGAAGTAACTAAGATCCTTTGCTGTTCTCACATATTCTGAGGAGTGAGGTAACTTTAGAGGGGGAATAGCGTGCAGGTTTCCTGCAATAAGGTATGTGCAGTTAAAATATTTCTCCAACATAGGTGTGTCCGGTCCACGGCGTCATCCTTACTTGTGGGATATTCTCTTCCCCAACAGGAAATGGCAAAGAGCCCAGCAAAGCTGGTCACATGATCCCTCCTAGGCTCCGCCTACCCCAGTCATTCTCTTTGCCGTTGCACTCATTCCCAGGCTGGTAGCCAGGATCAATCAGGAGAGGGCTTCGGTGATCTTGATAGCTCCTGCGTGGCCACGCAGGACTTGGTATGCAGACCTGGTGAATATGTCATCGGCTCCACCATGGAAGCTACCTTTGAGACAGGACCTTCTTGTTCAAGGTCCATTCGAACATCCGAATCTGGTTTCCCTCCAACTGACTGCTTGGAGATTGAACGCTTGATTTTATCAAAGTGTGGGTTTTCAGATTCTGTAATAGATACTCTGATTCAGGCTAGAAAGCCTGTAACTAGAAAAATTTACCATAAGATATGGAAAAAAATATATCTGTTGGTGTGAATCTAAAGGATTCCCATGGAACAAGATAAAAATTCCTAAGATTCTATCCTTTCTACAAGAAGGTTTGGAGAAAGGATTATCTGCAAGTTCTCTGAAGGGACAGATCTCTGCGTTATCTGTTTTACTTCACAAAAGGCTGGCAGCTGTGCCAGACGTTCAAGCGTTTGTTCAGGCTCTGGTTAGAATCAAGCCTGTTTACAGACCTTTGACTCCTCCCTGGAGTCTTAATCTAGTTCTTTCAGTTCTTCAAGGGGTTCCGTTTGAACCCTTACATTCCGTAGATATTAAGTTATTATCTTGGAAAGTTTTGTTTTTTGCGTACTAAGCCTGGTTTTCTTCCGAAAGTTGTTTCCAACAAGAATATTAACCAGGAGATAGTTGTACCTTCTTTGTGTCAGAATCCAGTTTCAAAGAAGGAACGTTTGTTGCACAATTTGGACGTAGTCCGTGCTCTAAAATTCTATTTAGAGGCCACTAAAGATTTCAGACAAACATCTTCTTTGTTTGTTGTTTATTCTGGTAAAAGTAGAGGTCAAAAGGCAACTTCTACCTCTCTTTCTTTTTGGCTTAAAAGCATTATCCGATTGGCTTATGAGACTGCCGGACGGCAGCCTCCTGAAAGAATCACAGCTCATTCCACTAGGGCTGTGGCTTCCACATGGGCCTTCAAGAACGAGGCTTCTGTTGACCAGATATGTAAGGCAGCGACTTGGTCTTCACTGCACACTTTTGCCAAATTTTACAAATTTGATACTTTTGCTTCTTCAGAGGCTATTTTTGGGAGAAAGGTTTTGCAAGCCGTGGTGCCTTCCATTTAGGTGACCTGATTTGCTCCCTCCCTTCATCCGTGTCCTAAAGCTTTGGTATTGGTTCCCACAAGTAAGGATGGCGCCGTGGACCGGACACACCTATGTTGGAGAAAACAGAATTTATGCTTACCTGATAAATTACTTTCTCCAACGGTGTGTCCGGTCCACGGCCCGCCCTGGTTTTTTTAATCAGGTCTGATGAATTATTTTCTCTAACTACAGTCACCACGGTATCATATGGTTTCTCCTATGCATATTTCCTCCTGTACGTCGGTCGAATGACTGGGGTAGGCGGAGCCTAGGAGGGATCATGTGACCAGCTTTGCTGGGCTCTTTGCCATTTCCTGTTGGGGAAGAGAATATCCCACAAGTAAGGATGACGCCGTGGACCGGACACACCGTTGGAGAAAGTAATTTATCAGGTAAGCATAAATTCTGTTTTTTCTAGGGATGGAATTTGCTAGAAAATGCTGCTGATACCGAAGTAATGTAAGTAAAGCCTTAAATGCAGTGATAGCGACTGGTATCAGGCTTATTAATAGAGATACATACTCTTATAAAAGTGTATTTCTCCAACATAGGTGTGTCCGGTCCACGGCGTCATCCTTACTTGTGGGATATTCTCTTCCCCAACAGGAAATGGCAAAGAGCCCAGCAAAGCTGGTCACATGATCCCTCCTAGGCTCCGCCTTCCCCAGTCATTCTCTTTGCCGTTGCACAGGCAACATCTCCACGGAGATGGTTAAGAGTTTTTTGGTGTTAAATGTAGTTTTTATTCTTCAATCAAGAGTTTGTTATTTTAAAATAGTGCTGGTATGTACTATTTACTCTGAAACAGAAAAAAGGATGAAGATTTCTGTTTGTAAGAGGAAGATGATTTTAGCAACCGTTACTAAAATCGATGGCTGTTTCCACACAGGACTGTTGAGATGAAGTAACTTCAGTTGGGGGAAACAGTGTGCAGACTTTGCTGCTTGAAGTATGACACATTTCTAACAAGACTTGGTAATGCTGGAAGCTGTCATTTTCCCTATGGGATCCGGTAAGCCATTTTTATTAATAAGAATAAAGGGCTTCACAAGGGCTTTAAAGACTGGTAGACATTTTTCTGGGCTAAAACGATTAATTTATAAGCATTTTTAATAGTTTATAGCTTTGAGGAGTTATTTTATTCTTGGGAATTATGTTAAAAAAAACGGGAGGCACTGTATTGGACACCTTTTTCACTGGGGGCCTTCTCTAATCATAGGCAGAGCCTCATTTTCGCGCCACTAATGCGCAGTTGTTTTTGGGAAGCAAGGCATGCAGATGCATGTGTGAGGAGCTCAGATACACAGAAAAAGCTTACTGAAGGCGTCATTTGGTATCGTATTCCCCTCTAGGCTTGGTTGGGTCTCAGTAAAGCAGATACCAGGGACTGTATAGGGGTTAAATATAAAAACGGCTCCGGTTCCGTTATTTTAAGAGTTAAAGCTTTCAAATTTGGTGTGCAATACTTTTAAGGCTTTAAGACACTGTGGTGAAATTTTGGTGAATTTTGAACAATTCCTTAATACTTTTTCACATATTCAGTAATAAAGTGTGTTCAGTTTAAAATTTAAAGTGACAGTAACGGTTTTATTTTAAAACGTTTTTTGTACTTTGTTATCAAGTTTATGCCTGTTTAACATGTCTGAACTATCAGATAGACTATGTTCTGTATGTGAGGAAGCCAAGGTTCCTTCTCATTTAAATAGATGCGATGTATGTGACAAACAATTTAGAGAAAATGATGCCCAAGATGATTCCTCAAGTGAGGGGAGTAAGCATGGTACTGCATCATCCCCTCCTTCGTCTACGCCAGTCTTGCCCACACAGGAGGCCCCTAGTACATCTAGTGCGCCAATACTCCTTACTATGCAACAATTAACGGCTGTAATGGATAATTCTATCAAAAACATTTTAGCCAAAATGCCCACTTATCAGCGAAAGCGCGACTGCTCTGTTTTAGAAAATACTGAAGAGCATGAGGACGCTGATGATAATGGTTCTGACATGCCCCTACACCAGTCTGAAGGGGCCAGGGAGGTTTTGTCTGAGGGAGAAATTTCAGATTCAGGGAAAATTTCTCAACAAGCTGAACCTGATGTTATTACTTTCAAATTTAAATTGGAACATCTCCGCGCTCTGCTTAAGGAGGTGTTGTCTACTCTGGATGATTGTGACAATTTGGTCATTCCAGAGAAATTATGTAAGATGGACAAGTTCCTAGAGGTCCCGGTGCCCCCCGAAGCTTTTCCTATACCCAAGCGGGTGGCGGACATTGTAAACAAAGAATGGGAAAGGCCCGGCATACCTTTTGTCCCTCCCCCTATATTTAAGAAATTGTTTCCTATGGTCGACCCCAGAAAGGACTTATGGCAGACAGTCCCCAAGGTCGAGGGGGCTGTTTCTACTCTAAACAAACGCACTACTATCCCTATAGAAGATAGTTGTACTTTCAAAGATCCTATGGATAAAAAATTAGAGGGTTTGCTTAAAAAGATGTTTGTTCAGCAAGGTTACCTTCTACAACCAATTTCATGCATTGTTCCTGTCACTACAGCAGCGTGTTTCTGGTTCGATGAACTAGAAAAGTCGCTCGATAAAGAATCTTCTTATGAGGAGATTATGGACAGAGTTCACGCTCTTAAATTGGCTAACTCTTTTACTTTAGACGCCACTTTGCAATTAGCTAGATTAGCGGCGAAAAATTCAGGGTTTGCTATTGTGGCGCGCAGAGCGCTTTGGCTAAAGTCTTGGTCAGCGGATGCGTCCTCCAAGAACAAATTGCTTAACATACCTTTCAAGGGGAAAACGCTGTTTGGCCCTGACTTGAAAGAGATTATTTCAGATATCACTGGGGGAAAGGGCCACGCCCTTCCTCAGGATAGGTCTTTTAAGGCTAAAAATAAACCAAATTTTCGTCCCTTTCGCAGAAACGGACCAGCCTCAAGTTCTACATCCTCTAAGCAAGAGGGTAATACTTCTCAAACCAAGCCAGCCTGGAGGCCAATGCAAGGCTGGAACAAAGGTAAGCAGGCCAAGAAACCTGCCACTGCTACCAAGACAGCATGAGATTTTGGCCCCCGATCCGGGACCGGATCTGGTGGGGGGCAGACTTTCTCTCTTCGCTCAGGCTTGGGCAAGAGATGTTCTGGATCCTTGGGCGCTAGAAATAGTCTCCCAAGGTTATCTTCTGGAATTCAAGGAGCTACCCCCAAGGGGAAGGTTCCTCAGGTCTCAATTGTCTTCAGACCACATAAAAAGACAGGCATTCTTACATTGTGTAGAAGACCTGTTAAAAATGGGAGTGATTCATCCTGTTCCATTAGGAGAACAAGGGATGGGATTCTACTCCAATCTGTTCATAGTTCCCAAAAAAGAGGGAACATTCAGACCAATCTTAGATCTCAAGATCCTAAACAAATTTCTCAGGGTTCCATCGTTCAAAATGGAAACCATTCGGACAATTCTTCCTACCATCCAGGAAGGTCAATTCATGACCACGGTGGATTTAAAGGATGCGTATCTACATATTCCTATCCACAAGGAACATCATCGGTTCCTAAGGTTCGCCTTTCTGGACAAGCATTACCAGTTTGTGGCACTTCCATTCGGATTAGCCACTGCTCCAAGAATTTTCACAAAGGTACTAGGGTCCCTTCTAGCGGTACTAAGACCAAGGGGCATTGCAGTAGTACCTTACTTGGACGACATACTGATTCAAGCGTCGTCTCTGCCACAAGCAAAGGCTCATACGGACATTGTCCTGGCCTTTCTCAGATCTCACGGGTGGAAAGTGAACGTAGAAAAAAGTTCTCTATCCCCGTCAACAAGAGTTCCCTTCTTGGGAACAATAATAGACTCCTTAGAAATGAGGATTTTTCTGACAGAGGCCAGAAAATCAAAACTTCTAAGCTCTTGTCAAGTACTTCATTCTGTTCTTCTTCCTTCCATAGCGCAGTGCATGGAAGTAATAGGTTTGATGGTCGCGGCAATGGACATAGTTCCTTTTGCGCGAATTCATCTAAGACCATTACAACTGTGCATGCTCAGTCAGTGGAAGGGGGATTATACAGACTTGTCTCCGACGATACAAGTAGATCAGAGGACCAGAGATTCACTCCGTTGGTGGCTGACCCTGGACAACCTGTCACAAGGGATGAGCTTCCGCAGACCAGAGTGGGTCATTGTCACGACCGACGCCAGTCTGGTGGGCTGGGGCGCGGTCTGGGAACCCCTGAAAGCTCAGGGTCTTTGGTCTCGGGAAGAATCTCTTCTCCCGATAAATATTCTGGAACTGAGAGCGATATTCAATGCTCTCAAGGCTTGGCCTCAGCTAGCAAAGGCCAAATTCATAAGGTTTCAATCAGACAACATGACGACTGTTGCGTATATCAACCATCAGGGGGGAACAAGGAGTTCCCTGGCGATGGAAGAAGTGACCAAAATAATTCAATGGGCGGAGACTCACTCCTGCCACTTGTCTGCAATCCACATCCCAGGAGTGGAAAATTGGGAAGCGGATTTTCTGAGTCGTCAGACATTTCATCCGGGGGAGTGGGAACTCCATCCGGAAATCTTTGCCCAAATAATTCAATTGTGGGGCATTCCAGACATGGATCTGATGGCGTCTCTTCAGAACTTCAAGGTTCCTTGCTACGGGTCCAGATCCAGGGATCCCAAGGCGACTCTAGTGGATGCACTAGTAGCACCTTGGACCTTCAACCTAGCTTATGTGTTCCCACCGTTTCCTCTCATTCCCAGGCTGGTAGCCAGGATCAAACAGGAGAGGGTATCGGTGATCTTGATAGCTCCTGCGTGGCCACGCAGGACTTGGTATGCAGATCTGGTGAATATGTCATCGGCTCCACCATGGAAGCTACCTTTGAGACAGGACCTTCTTGTTCAAGGTCCGTTCGAACATCCGATTCTGGCCTCACTCCAACTGACTGCTTGGAGATTGAACGCTTGATTTTATCAAAGCGAGGGTTCTCAGATTCTGTCATTGATACTCTTGTTCAGGCTAGAAAGCCTGTAACTAGAAAAATCTACCATAAAATATGGAAAAAATATATCTGTTGGTGTGAATCTAAAGGATTCCCATGGAACAAGATAAAAATTCCTAAGATTCTATCCTTTCTTCAAGAAGGTTTGGAGAAAGGATTATCTGCAAGTTCTTTGAAGGGACAGATTTCTGCTTTATCTGTTTTACTTCACAAAAAGCTGGCGGCTGTGCCAGATGTTCAAGCTTTTGTTCAGGCTCTGGTTAGAATCAAGCCTGTTTACAAACCTTTGACTCCTCCTTGGAGTCTCAATTTAGTTCTTTCAGTTCTTCAGGGGGTTCCGTTTGAACCCCTACATTCCGTTGATATCAAGTTATTATCTTGGAAAGTTTTGTTTTTGGTTGCAATTTCTTCTGCTAGAAGAGTTTCAGAGTTATCTGCTCTGCAGTGTTCTCCTCCTTATCTGGTGTTCCATGCAGATAAGGTGGTTTTGCGTACTAAACCTGGTTTTCTTCCGAAAGTTGTTTCTGACAAAAATATTAACCAGGAGATAGTCGTGCCTTCTTTCTGTCCGAATCCAGTTTCAAAGAAGGAACATTTGTTACACAATTTGGATGTAGTTCGTGCTCTAAAATTCTATTTAGAGGCTACAAAGGATTTCAGACAAACTTCTTCCTTGTTTGTTGTTTATTCTGGTAAAAGGAGAGGTCAAAAAGCAACTTCTACCTCTCTCTCTTTTTGGCTTAAAAGCATCATCCGATTGGCTTATGAGACTGCCGGACGGCAGCCTCCTGAAAGAATCACAGCTCACTCCACTAGGGCCGTGGCTTCCACATGGGCCTTCAAGAACGAGGCTTCTGTTGAGCAGATATGTAAGGCAGCGACTTGGTCTTCACTGCACACTTTTACCAAATTTTACAAATTTGATACTTTTGCTTCTTCTGAGGCTATTTTTGGGAGAAAGGTTTTGCAAGCCGTGGTGCCTTCCATCTAGGTCACCTGATTTGCTCCCTCCCATCATCCGTGTCCTAAAGCTTTGGTATTGGTTCCCACAAGTAAGGGTGACGCCGTGGACCGGACACACCTATGTTGGAGAAAACAGAATTTATGCTTACCTGATAAATTACTTTCTCCAACGGTGTGTCCGGTCCACGGCCCGCCCTGGTTTTTTAATCAGGTCTGATTAATTATTTTCTCTAACTACAGTCACCACGGTATCATATGATTTCTCCTATGCATATTCCTCCTTTACGTCGGTCGAATGACTGGGGAAGGCGGAGCCTAGGAGGGATCATGTGACCAGCTTTGCTGGGCTCTTTGCCATTTCCTGTTGGGGAAGAGAATATCCCACAAGTAAGGATGACGCCGTGGACCGGACACACCGTTGGAGAAAGTAATTTATCAGGTAAGCATAAATTCTGTTTTTAAAACGTTTGCTGGCATGTTTAATCGTTTTTTACATATGTTTGGTGATAAAACTTATTGGGGCCTAGTTTTTTCCACATGGCTGGCTTGAATTTTGCCTAGAAACAGTTCCCTGAGGCTTCCCACTGTTGTAATATGAGTGGGAGGGGCCTATTTTGGCGTTTTTTTTTGCACAGCAAAAATTACAGAAACAGACATCCAGCTTCTTCCTGCATGATCCAGGACTTCTCTGAAGGGCTAAAAAGGCTTCAAAAGTCGTATTGAGGGAGGTAAAAATCCACAGTAGAGCTGTGGCAGTTGTTGTGACTGTTTAAAAAACGTTTTTGTCATTTGTTATTCCGTTTTTGGTATTAAGGGGTTAATCATCCATTTGCAAGTGGGTGCAATGCTCTGCTAACTTATTACATACACTGTAAACATTTCGTTAGTGTAACTGCATTTTTTCACTGTTATTTCAAAATTTGGGAAAATTTGTGTTTCTTAAAGGCGCAGTAAAGTTTTTTATATTGCTTGTAACACTTGTTTTAAAGTGTTTTAAAAGCTTGCTAGTCTCATTGCTAGTCTGTTTAAACATGTCTGACACAGTGGAACCTACTTGTTCATTATGTTTGAAAGCCATGGTGGAGCCCCATAGGAGAATGTGTACTAAATGTATTGATTTCACCTTACACAGTAAAGATCAGTCTTTATCTATTAAAGAATTATCACCAGAGGGTTCTGTCGAGGGGGAAGTTATGCCGACTAACTCTCCCCACGTGTCAGACCCTTCGCCTCCCGCTCAGGGGACGCACGCTAATATGGCGCCAATTACATCAGGGCCGCCCATAGCGATTACCTTGCAGGACATGGCTGCAATCATGAATAATACCCTGTCAGAGGTATTATCTAGATTGCCTGAATTAAGAGGCAAGCGCGATAGCTCTGGGGTTAGAAGAGATACAGAGCGCGCAAATGCTGTTAGAGCCATGTCTGATACTGCGACACAGTATGCAGAACATGAGGACGGAGAGCTTCAGTCTGTGGGTGACATCTCTGACTCGGAGAAACCTGATTCAGAGATTTCTAATTTTAAATTTAAGCTTGAGAACCTCCGTGTATTGCTTGGGGAGGTATTAGCTGCTCTGAATGACTGTAACTCAGTTGCAATTCCAGAGAAATTGTGTAGGCTGGATAGATACTATGCGGTGCCGGTGTGTACTGACGTTTTTCCTATACCTAAAAGGCTTACAGAAATTATTAGCAAGGAGTGGTATAGACCCGGTGTGCCCTTTTCCCCACCTCCTATATTATTGAAAAATGTTTCCAATAGACGCCACTACACGGGACTTATGGCAGACGGTCCCTAAGGTGGAGGGAGCAGTTTCTACTTTAGCAAAGCGTACCACTATCCCGGTTGAGGACAGTTGTGCTTTTTCAGATCCAATGGATAAAAAATTGGAGGGTTACCTTAAGAAAATGTTTATTCAACAAGGTTTTATTTTACAGCCCCTTGCATGCATTGCGCCTGTCACTGCTGCTGCGGCATTCTGGTTTGAGGCCCTGGAAGAGGCCATCCAGACAGCTCCATTGAATGAAATTGACAAGCTTAGAACGCTTAAGCTAGCTAACTCATTTGTTTCTGATGCCATTGTTCATTTGACTAAACTAACGGCTAAGAATTCCGGATTCGCCATCCAGGCGCGTAGGGCGCTATGGCTTAAATCCTGGTCAGCTGACGTGACTTCAAAGTCTAAATTACTCAACATTCCTTTCAAGGGGCAGACCTTATTCGGGCCTGGCTTGAAGGAAATTATTGCTGACATTACTGGAGGCAAGGTTCATACCCTTACTCAGGACAGGGCCAAATCAAAGGCCAAACAGTCTAACTTTCGTGCCTTTCGAAATTTCAAGGCAGGAGCAGCATCAACTTCCTCCGCTTCAAAACAAGAGGGAACTGTTGCTCATTCCAGACAGGCCTGGAAACCTAACCAGTCCTGGAACAAGGGCAAGCAGGCCAGAAAGCCTGCTGCTGCCCCCAAGACAGCATGAAGGAACGGCCCCCTATCCGGAAACGGATCTAGTGGGGTGCAGACTTTCTCTCTTCGCCCAGGCGTGGGCAAGAGATGTTCAGGATCCCTGGGCGTTGGAGATCATATCTCAGGGATATCTTCTGGACTTCAAAGCTTCTCCTCCACAAGGGAGATTTCATCTTTCAAGGTTATCAGCAAACCAGATAAAGAAAGAGGCATTCCTAAGCTGTGTGCAAGACCTCCTAGTAATGGGAGTGATCCATCCAGTTCCGCGGACGCAACAAGGACAGGGATTTTATTCAAATCTGTTTGTGGTTCCCAAGAAAGAGGGAACCTTCAGACCAATTTTGGATCTAAAGATCTTAAACAAATTCCTCAGAGTTCCATCATTCAAAATGGAAACTATTCGGACCATCCTACCCATGATCCAAGAGGGTCAGTACATGACCACAGTGGACTTAAAGGATGCCTACCTTCACATACCGATTCACAAAGATCATCATCGGTTCCTAAGGTTTGCCTTTCTAGACAGGCATTACCAATTTGTAGCTCTTCCCTTCGGGTTGGCCACTGCCCCGAGAATTTTTACAAAGGTTCTGGGCTCACTTCTGGCGGTTCTAAGACCGCGAGGCATAGCGGTGGCTCCGTATCTAGACGACATCCTGATACAGGCGTCAAGCTTTCAAATTGCCAAGTCTCATACAGAGATAGTTCTGGCATTTCTGAGGTCGCATGGGTGGAAAGTGAACGTGGAAAAGAGTTCTCTATCACCACTCACAAGAGTCTCCTTCTTAGGGACTCTTATAGATTCTGTAGAGATTAAAATTTACCTGACGGAGTCCAGGTTATCAAAACTTCTAAATGCTTGCCGTGTCCTTCATTCCATTCCACGCCCGTCAGTGGCTCAGTGCATTGAAGTAATCGGCTTAATGGTAGCGGCAATGGACATAGTGCCATTTGCGCGCCTGCATCTCAGACCGCTGCAATTATGCATGCTAAGTCAGTGGAATGGGGATTACTCAGATTTGTCCCCTCTACTAAATCTGGATCAAGAGACCAGTCTCTTCTCTGGTGGCTTTCTCGGGTCCATCTGTCCAAGGGTATGACCTTTCACAGGCCAGATTGGACGATTGTAACAACAGATGCCAGCCTTCTAGGTTGGGGCGCAGTCTGGAACTCAGGGATCGTGGACTCAGGAGGAGAAACTCCTCCCAATAAATATTCTGGAGTTAAGAGCAATATTCAATGCTCTTCTAGCTTGGCCTCAGTTAGCAACACTGAGGTTCATCAGATTTCAGTCGGACAACATCACGACTGTGGCTTACATCAACCATCAAGGGGGAACCAGGAGTTCCCTAGCGATGTTAGAAGTCTCAAAGATAATTCGCTGGGCTGAGTCTCACTCTTGCCACCTGTCAGCGATCCACATCCCAGGCGTAGAGAATGGGAGGCGGATTTTCTAAGTCGTCAGACTTTTCATCCGGGGGAGTGGGAACTCCATCCGGAGGTGTTTGCTCAACTGGTCCATCGTTGGGGCAAACCAGAACTGGATCTCATGGCGTCTCGCCAGAACGCCAAGCTTCCTTGTTACGGATCCAGGTCCAGGGACCCGGGAGCAACGCTGATAGATGCTCTAGCAGCTCCTTGGTTCTTCAACCTGGCCTATGTGTTTCCACCGTTTCCTCTGCTCCCTCGACTGATTGCCAAAATCAAACAGGAGAGAGCATTGGTGATTCTGATAGCGCCTGCGTGGCCACGCAAGACCTGGTATGCAGACCTAGTGGACATGTCATCTCTTCCACCATGGACTCTGCCTCTGAGGCAGGACCTTCTAATACAAGGTCCTTTCAATCATCCAAATCTAATTTCTCTGAGACTGACTGCATGGAGATTGAACGCTTGATTCTATCAAGGCGTGGCTTCTCCGAGTCAGTCATTGATACCTTAATACAGGCTCGGAAGCCTGTCACCAGGAAAATCTACCATAAGATATGGCGTAAATATCTTTATTGGTGTGAATCCAAGAGTTACTCATGGAATAAGGTTAGGATTCCTAGGATATTGTCCTTTCTCCAAGTGGGTTTGGACAAAGGCTTATCAGCTAGTTCTTTAAAAGGACAGATCTCTGCTCTGTCTATTCTTTTGCACAAGCGTCTGGCAGAAGTTCCAGACGTCCAGGCATTTTGTCAGGCTTTGGTTAGGATTAAGCCTGTGTTTAAAACTGTTGCTCCCCCGTGGAGCTTAAACTTGGTTCTTAAAGTTCTTCAGGGAGTTCTGTTTGAACCCCTTCATTCCATTGATATTAAACTTTTATCTTGGAAAGTTCTGTTTTTGATGGCTATTTCCTCGGCTCGAAGAGTCTCTGAGTTATCTGCCTTACATTGTGATTCTCCTTATCTGATTTTTCATTCAGACAAGGTAGTTCTGCGTACCAAACCTGGGTTTTTACCTAAGGTGGTTTCTAACAGGAAAATCAATCAAGAGATTGTTGTTCCATCATTGTGTCCTATTCCTTCTTCAAAGAAGGAACGTCTTTTGCATAATCTGGACGTAGTCCGTGCCTTGAAGTTTTACTTACAGGCTACTAAAGATTTTCGTCAAACATCTGCCCTGTTTGTCGTTTACTCTGGACAGAGGAGAGGTCAAAAAGCTTTGACAACCTCTCTCTCCTTTTGGCTTCGGAGCATAATACGCTTAGCCTATGAGACTGCTGGACAGCAGCCGCCTGAAAGGATTACAGCTCATTCTACTAGAGCTGTGGCTTCCACCTGGGCCTTTAAAAATGAGGCCTCTGTTGAACAGATTTGCAAGGCTGCGACTTGGTCTTCGCTTCATATTTTTTTAAAATTTTACAAATTTGATACTTTTGCTTCTTCGGAGGCTATATTTGGGAGAAAGGTTCTACAGTCAGTGGTTCCTTCCGTTTAAGTTCCTGCCTTGTCCCTCCCATCATCCGTGTACTTTAGCTTTGGTATTGGTATCCCACAAGTAATGGATGATCCGTGGACTGGATACACTTAACAAGAGAAAACATAATTTATGCTTACCTGATAAATTTGTTTCTCTTGTAGTGTATCCAGTCCACGGCCCGCCCTGTCCTTTTAAGGCAGGTCTAAATTTTAATTAAACTACAGTCACCACTGCACCCTATGGTTTCTCCTTTCTCGTCTTGTTTCGGTCGAATGACTGGATATGGCAGTGAGGGGAGGAGCTATATAGCAGCTCTGCTGTGGGTGATCCTCTTGCAACTTCCTGTTGGGAAGGAGAATATCCCACAAGTAATGGATGATTCGTGGACTGGATACACTACAAGAGAAACAAATTTATCAGGTAAGCATAAATTATGTTTTTTTTAAGGCTACTTATAAACTCTGATTACACGATTGCCTCACCTGTTTCACATCAGCTTCTTATTTCAACTTGTCACATCACTATTAGTCCTAAATTGCCACTGTCCCAACTTTTTTGGAATGTGTTGCAGTCATCAGCTTTGAAATGTGTATATATTTAAAAAATCAATGAAATTCACAAAGTAAAACATCAAATAATGTGTTAATAATGTGTTTTCAATATAGTACAGGGTGAATTGAATTTTCAAATGACTATTTTTGTTTGTTTGTTTGCATTTTCCATACTGGCCCAACTGGGGTTGTACATTTACTGTGCCATGCATCATATATTGTTAGTTTGCATAATTAAAGTGAAGATAAACTTTGATGAATGAAAGCCCGGTTTTTAAAAATAATATTAAAAACAGGGGCACTTTCATTCATCAAAGTTTAGAAAGCAGCCGTTTTGTTTAAAAACTTACCTTTGTTCTTTTCACAGCCAGAGCACCTTCCCCCACCCGGAGAACCTCTCTTAACACGTCAGCAATGACTAATCTGGCTTCCTCCAATCACGGCATGTCCTCAGGCAATGACTCCCCTGGGGGGGGGAGCCTTGATTGGAGGAAGCCAGATTAGTCATTGCTGACGTGTGAAGAGAGGATCTCCGGGTGGGGGAAGCGCTGCTCTGGCTGCGAAAAGAACAAAGTTAAGTTTTTAAACAAAATGTCTGCTTTCTAAACTTTGATGAATGAAAGTGCCCCTGTTTTTAATAGTGTTTTTAAAAACAGGGCTTTCATTCATCAAAGTTTACCTTCACTTTAAAGATAACTCTATCTTTAAATGACAGTTACAATATCTTGTTTTTAATGGTAATTTTACCTTTTATTATCAGTCAGGAGGGAATCTCCCAGCTGCCCCTCACTTCTTATAGTGTGCTCTGCCTGTTCACCCGCACATACACATTACTTATTATGGATTTTAATATTTTTTTTAATAAAGTACTGTTTTATACTCAGTCCCCTGCTTATGTATGATGAAATGAGAAACATATGCTAGCTAAATGTATTTACAAAAGTGCATTTCCATGAAAACCTCATAAAATCATTGCTTCAATTTGTAAAAGGGCATCTGAGGACTGTAATAATCAAACTTTTATGGGCCAGATTACAAATGACGCACAAACTTTTTTCTTTTGCTGACACACTAACTGTGCTCAAATTAAACTTTTCTTTCTTAAGACACGGTGAGTCCCCGGAATCATCAATTACTGTTGCAAATATCACTCCTGGCCAGCAGGAGGAGGCAAAGAGCACCACAGCAAAGGTGTTAGGTATCACTTCCCTTCCCATAACTCCCAGTCATTCTCTTTGCCTTCAGTGCAAGGAGGAGGTGAAGATTTAGGTGTCTGATTACTGCACGTTAGTCTCTTCAGTAGGGCTGTGGTAGCTTTCAAGCAGTTAGGAACTTGTGGGGTGGGCCTCACTGCGTTTTCCTGACAGGATTTCTGCCCTGAAACAGAATGCCAGAGTAGGCTTACTTTGTTCATTTCTTCTATTCACAGGTCTCTGTGAGGAGTAGCTTCCTCTCATACTGGGTGGGCTGTCCCCCTGCCGGACAGCTGGATGTGCAGGTAAGTGCCATTTTTGTTTACCTCTGGGAAGGAAAGACTGGCACTAAAGGGTTAATAAGAAATTCTGCACTTATTATGGGACTTCATCCTGCATCAGGACTTATTTGGCAGGCAGCAGGTACTGGTACATGTGAATGGGAGACATTTATTTGTTTTGGTGGTTCAGAGGTTAATGTTTATTTTTTGGCTCTGGATCAGTGTTCAAAGGACACGGATTGAGAGAGAGCTATTTGCTTGTACTTATAGCGACACAGAGTCGTAGATTGCCGTTTTGGAGCCGTCAACATTATTTTTGAGACGGGTACTTCTCGCTGATGTTTTGCTGAGGCGGGATTTCTCCTCTGACTGAAGCGCGTGCTTTCTCTGTAGCGCAGCATCTCTATCTGTCATGTGATGCGCTTCTCAATATAGTCCGAAGCTGTTGTGCAGTGTTAGACCTGCTTTTGATGGAGAAGGGGTTGTTATGACGATCTGTCTAAAGGCTGCTCTGTGGGATCGCAATTGATGTCCGGTTGGCGAGGGGACAGGTAGGCATCTAAATCAGAGTATCAAATTGTCCCTTATGTGGAAATTGTCTTCTCACGCCAAATGTTTTGCATATTTTGTAAGATTACCTTAGGAACACAGATAATCCTTTGGGGACTACTATGTTTAATTTGAAGGCACAGTTTATTTAATTACCCTTTAAAAGTACAGTACATAAGGTTTTTGTAAGATTGCTTTAGGGACACAGGTAGTCCTTTGGGGGACTACTAAGTTTAATTATTTAAGGCACAGTTTATTTAATTATCCTTAAAGGTACAGTACAGTTCATATTAAAATTTAAATGTACAGTACCTGCATATTTTATTATTTTTTGAGTCTTCTACTCATAAAGATAAACTCCTTGTTTCTGAGCCATCAGTCTACCAGGTTGATGCTGTTCAAGCTATGCCACAGCATTCTCCTCATATGTCCCAAGCCTTATAGGCGTCACATGCAGTGGCCTGCAGTTTCTCTAAATCTCCTGGAGGAGTTTTTTGCAAGCAGAGATTGCTGCCCAGGTATCCTCTGCTGTATCGGCGGCATTAGCTGTTATTCCCATGCTACAGGGTAAACGCAAGAGGAAAATTTAAGATTCAGATAGTAGGGTTTCTGCTCCGACTTCTGTTACCCAAGTTATCCTTTCTCATAAGTCTGATGAGGAAGATTCGTTGGTAGCCTCTGAGGGTGAAATCTCAGATTCGGACAGTATTATTCCTTCATCTGATGCTGCAGTTGTATCCTTCAGATGTAAACTTGAATACCTCCGTGTACTGTTAAAGGAGGTTTTTGGTTACTCTTGTCGACTCAGATACTCCTACTGTTGTCATCCCTAGGAAATCTGACGATCTTAATACATTCTTTGATGTCCTTCTGCTGTGGAGGTCTTTACTGTGCCAGACTGTGCTACGGAGATTATAGCATAGGAATGGGCCCTGGATTCCTTTTCCCCGTCCCCTGTCTTTTTAAGAAGATGTTTCCTGTTGCTTAGTCCGTTAAGGAGTCGTGGTAATCTGTGCCTAACGTAAAAGGGGCCATTTCTACTCTGGCTAATAGAACTTCTATTCCTAATGAGGATAGATGCTCCTTTAAGAAAAGCTGGGGGCTTATTTGAAAAAAATGTATGTTCATCGGGGTCTCAGATGGCAACCTGCAGTGTGTATCGCCACTCTGACAAATGCTGCAGCCTTGGTAGAGACTCCTTTAGAGGGAATCCAAGATAGGATTATGGCTCTAAAGTTGGCCAATTCCTTTATTACTGACGCTCCCTTGCAGGGCATTGAATTGGGTGCCAAATATCAGGCTTTACTGTGTTAGCGCGCAGAGCATTGTGGCTGAAATCTTGGTCAGCTGATGTTTCCTTTAAGTCTAAGCTTCTAGCGATTCCTTACAAGGGTAAGACCTTGTTTGAACCCGGTCTGACAGAAATTGTTACTGATACTACGGGTGGGAAAAACCCGCAGCTGACTCTAAATCTCTAAACTAAATCTCCCAACAAGAGGAAAACAATTCAAGAAACCCGCTGCTGATTCTAAGTAAGCATGATGGGTCTGCCCGATCCGGAATCGGATCAAGTGGGGGGCAGACTCGCTTAGTTTTCGCAAGCTTGGAAATGAGATGTCCCAGACCCGTGGACATAGTTTCCCAGGGTTACAAGTTAGAGTTCAAGACTTTTCCTCCCAGGGTCAGGTTCCACCTCTCAAGATTATCTGTAGACCAAATAAAAAGAGAGAACTTGAAATGTGTACAGAATCTTTCCCTCTTGGGAGTAATAGTTCCAGTCCCAATACAGGAACAGGGTCTCGGGTTCTACTCCAACCTGTTTGAGAAATTTGTTAAGTAATTTTCGATCTAGAATGGGTCTGAAAGTTTCCTCTTTTTTTGGGAACCACAGAGTGCTGTCCTTCAAGATGGAGACTATCCGTTCTATTCTTCCTGTGGTCCAGGAGGGTCAGTTCAGGACGACCATGGACCTAAAGAGTCCGTACCTACATGTTCCCATTCACAGGGATCATCTCAAATTTCTGAGATTTGCCTATTTGGACAAACACTTTCAATTTGTAGCACTTTTATTTGGCCTCACAACAGCTCCCAGAATTTTCTCAAAAGTCCTGGGAGCTCTATTGTCAGTAATTGGTCCTTGGGGGGTGGAAGTGACGCCCTCTCTGGATGACATTTTGGGCCAGACGCCATCTTTACAACTAGCAGAATCTCATACAAAGACCATGTTATATTTTCTTCATTCCCACGGTTGATCAACATGGAGAAAACTCTCTTGTTCCGGCTACAAGAGTCATCTTCTTAGGAACCATCATAGATTCCCTATCAATGAAAATATTTCTGATGGAGGTCAGAAAGTCCAAGATACTTTCTGCTTTCCTGTCCCTAAAGTCTGTGGTACGGCCATCGGTGGCCCAATGTATGGAGGTAATTGGTTTGATGGTAGCTTCCATAGACATAGTTCCTTTTGCTCGGTTCCACCCGAGACCTCTACAGCTATGCATCGTTGCCCAATAGAACGGGGATTATGCAGATCTTTCTCAGAGGATTTTACTGGATCAACCACCAAGAGACTCCCTTCCGTGGTGGCTGTCTCAAGAACATCTGTCCCAGGGGACATGCTTTCAGAGACCCTCTGGGGTACTTGTGACCACGGACGCCAGCCTAATGGGTTGGGGAGCAGTCTGGGATTCGTTGAAGGCGCAGGGACTTTGGTCTCAGGAGGAATCTGCTCTCCCCATAAACATATTGGAGTTGAGAGTGATCTTCAATGCCTTGATGGCTTGACCTCAACTGGATCTAGCCCAGTTTATCAGGTTTCAGTCGGACAACATAACCTCAGTGGCTTACATCAACCTCCTGGGGGGAACTCGGAGTTCCTTAGCCATCAAGGAGGTGACGCGAATCATTCAGTGGGCGGAGGCTCACAGTTGCTGTCTATCTGCCATCCACATCCCAGGAGTGGACAATTAGGAAGTGGATTTCCTGAGCAGACGGACTTTCCACCCTGGGCAGTGAGAACTTCATCCGTAAGTGTTCTCAAGGTTAACAACCAAATGGGGGTTACTGGGTTGGATCTGATGGCGTCTTGTCAGAACACCAAGCTCCCAAAGTACGGTTCGAGGTCGAGAGACTCTCAAGCCTTTCTGATAGATGCTCTGGCAGTTCCTTGGAACTTCAGGTTTGCATATCTCTTTTCTCCGTTTGCTCTCCTTTCAAGCATGAGAGAATGTTAGTGATTCTTAACAGCACCTGCGTGGCTGCGCAGGATCTGGCATGCAGATCTAGTAGAAATGTTGTCTCTACCCCTGTGGAGACTCCCGCTGAGGAAGGACCTTCTACTTCAGGGGCCCCTTGTTCGTTCAAATCTTGTTTCTCTGAAGCTGACTGCTTGGAGATGGAACACTTGATTTTGCTATGCTTGGATTTTCCGAATCAGTCATTGAGACCATGATTCAGGCTTGTAAGTCTGTCACTAGAAAGATTTACCATGAATGTCTTTTTTTTGTGAGACTTAAGGATATTCTTGGGGTAGAGTCAGAATTCCACGAAGGCCTAGAGAAGGGATTGTCTGTCAGTACCCTCGAGGGTCAGATTTCTGCTCTATCTATTTTGTTGCACAAGCGTTTGGCGGACGTACCGGATGTACAATCCTTTTGTCAGGTCCTGGTCATAATCAGGCCTGTGTTTAAATATGTGGCTCCACCTTGGAGTCTTAACCTTAAGTTTTGCTACAGATTCCGTTTGAACCTAGGCATTCCATAGATATTAAGTTATTATCTTGGAAGGTTTTGTTTCTTACTACTAGTTCTCTGATCAGAGGGTTTCTGAACTCTCAGGTTTGCAGTGTGACTCTCCTTATGTCATATTTCATGCAGATAAGGTAGTTCTTTGTTCCAAGTTTGGTTTTCTTTCTAAGGTTGTTTCGGACAGAAATATTTATCAGGAAATTGTTATTCCTTCTCTCTGTCCTAATCCTTCTCATTAAGAACGTTTGTTACACAACCTAGATATTGTGCGGGTCCTTAAATTTTATTGCAGACTACTAAGGAATTTCGTCAGTCTTCTGCTTTGATTGTTTGCTTTTCTGGAAAATGTAGAGATCAGAAAGCTACTGCCACTTCTATTTCTCTCTGGTTGAGAATTATTATTCGTTTGGCTTGTGAATCTGCTGGACAGCAGCCTCCTAAGAGAATTACAGTTCATTCCACTAGGGCTGTTTCTTCTTCTTGAGCTTTCAAGAATGAGGTTTCTGTAGAACAGATTTGTAAGGCTACGACTTTGCCTTCTTTGCACATTTTTCTTTTGGGAGAAAGGTTCTTCAAGCAATGATGTCTTCTGTTTAGGTTTCCTGTCTTGTCCCTCCATAATCATCTGTGTCCTCTAGCTTGGGTATTGATTCCCAACAGTAATTGATGATTCCGTGGACTCACCGTGTCTTAAGAAAGAAAAAACAAAATTTATGCTTACTTGATAAATGTATTTCTTTCTTGACATGGTGAGTCCACGTCCCTCCCTTGTTTTATATAAACCTTTAGGCACCGTTACATCTTATTTCCTTTCTCTCCTTTTCCTTTGGTCGAATGACTGGGGGTTGTGGGAAGGGAAGTGATCCTTAACAGCTTTGCTGTGGTGCTCTTTGCCTCCTCCTGCTGGCTTTAAGTGATATTCCCAACAGTCATTGATGATTCTGTGGACTCATCGTGTCAAGAAAGAAATACATTTATCAGGTAAGCATATATTTTGTTTTAACGCAGGTGGGTTAGTGAGTTTATTACAATTTGAAAGTAAAAAGTTAGTGTACCAACTTCAGGACTTTGGATATTGTTATTGACTTAACTTCTTCTACCCTTAGTGGGCGATTTATCAAGCTGAGGCGGACAGGGGCGCACATGCGCGCCCCTGTCTGCCGCAGCTTGCCTCTGGCGGCTGAATTCCCCTGGCGGAATTTAGCATTGCACAGGAGGGCTATTTTGCTCTTGCGCAATCCCGCCCCCTGCCCACGCACAGACAATCACGTGAGGGCAGGAGCTGTCAATCTCCCTGGTCGGAATATTCCGGGGAGATTTAAATTTGCCACTGTAGAGGTAGCGAAAGGTTAGGAAAGCAGCGGTCTAATGACCGCTACTTGTTAAATACAGCATGCAGGTTCTCTTGTGAGACCCTGCAGTCGTATGTGGTCGAAAAGGCTTGCAAAGCCTCTGATAAATCGATCCCATAGACTTCAGTTGAGTGTGCTGTTAAATAAAACAAAAAAAAAACCTAACTCTTATCTCTTGCACGTTAAACTGACACCATATAAGACCAACAGTGCTAAAGCCAAATGTAGTTATGAATATTTAACATTCCAATGTTCTTCAGATAGTAGAACATTTTCTTTTTCTTTTTTAATATTTATTTCTATATATAGATGATGATTATATTTATATATATATATATATATATATATATATATATATATATATATATATATATAGTGTGTATAGATATTTCTTTCATATAGGTGGTGAGAGTCCACTAGCTATTACATATAGGATATACATTCCTACCAGGAGGAGGCAAAGTTTCCCATACCTCCAAAAAGCCTATAAAACCCCTCCCACCTCACTCATACGTTAGTTTTTAATTTGCCTCCATTGGAGGTGGTTGAATCATGTTGACATACTTGATTTCTTCAGTGAAAGGCACTTCAGAGCATATTGAAGCTCTCAGAGTACAGTGCTTGTCAGAGGGATGTGATTGTAGTACTGCCCTATGATACAATGTTTTAGTCTCATGGGAAATCCTTCATAGTCTCTCTCTAAATCGTGTCGCAGGGAATCGTCTTCTGCCTCCTTTACAAATCGACGTTATAATCCTATTACATTACTTCTGCTATGTTTCAATACTGGTTTGGCTGTCTGCAAACTTGCAGTACCCTAGCCATGATAGAAGTATCTCGAATCCTCTCTTGGGTAGATTCACTTCCCAGGAGTAGATGACTGGGAGGCAGACTACCTCAGTCGTCAATACCTACATCCGAGAGAGTGGTCTCTCCTTTAAAATGTATTCTATCTGATTATAAAACACTGGGGCCTACCAGAAATAGATCTGATGGCTTCTCGTTTGAACAACAAACTTCCAAGGTACCTAGTTCAAGGGATCCTCATGCTTAGGTATTGGATGCTCTAGCAGTTCCTTGGTCTTTCCAGCCTGCTTATATATTTCCCCCTCTGATCCTACTCTCCAGAGTGATTTCCAGGATAAAATCGGAACAGTCATTTGTAATCCTAATAGCCCCAGAGAAGTATATACACAGATACATATTATATAGAGATACATTATTAATAATAATAAGAAGAACCATTTTCTTTTAAGTGAAGAACATTGGAATGTTAAATATTTCTATTCAAACCACAGTAAAACATTACAAAATATAAAAAAGGAATTTTCATGTTTAATTTGGGCTCCAAAGTGTTTGTGTGTGTGTACTGCAACTAACTCTTCCAGTTTTGCTTTTAATCTTAACTGAGTGCTTGCAAGTGAGTGGTAGACTTTCTCTATATATATAAATTTGTTTTGTAATTTTCCCTATGGGCCTTGCACCCAGACTTGTCTGTGGTTAACTGCCTCAGGCTCTGGGGATGGAATGCAATTGAACACTCAGGGCTGTGCAGGGTCATAGGATATGTACCCAGTCTGAGAGTGCAGTCCCCTTCATGTGTGTGCATATGTGTGTGTATATTTATATATATGTGTGTGTGTGTATATATATATATATATATATATATATATTTATATTTATATATATATATATATGTATGTGTGTGTGTATATGTGTGTGTGTGTATACAGTGGATATAAAAAGTCTACACACCCCTGTTAAAATGTTAGGTTTCTATGATGTAAAAAAAATGAGACAAACTTCTTCCACCTTTAATGTGACCTATAAACTGTACAACTCAATTGAAAAACAAACTGAAATCTTTTAGGTGGAGGGAAGAAAACAAAAAAAACTATTATAATGTGGTTGCACAAGTGTGCACACCCTCTTATAACTGGGGATGTAGCTGTGTTCAGAATTTAGCAATCACATTCAAAATCATGTTAAATAGGAGTCAGCATACACCTGCCATCATTTAAAGTGCCTCTGATTAACCCCAAATAAAGTTCAGCTGCTCTAGTTGGTCTTTCCTCAAATTTTCTTAGTCGCATCCCACAGCAAAAGCCATGATCCACAGAGAGCTTCCAAAGCATCAGAGGGATCTCATTGTTGAAAGGTATCAGTCATGAGAAGGGTACAAGAAGTTCCAAGGCATTAGATATGCCATGGAACACAGTGAAGACAGTCATCATCAAGTGGAGAAAATATGGCACAACAGTGACATTACCAAGAACTGGACGTGTGGTACATGTGACAACAATCTCCCGTATTCTTCATATGTCTGGGCTATGGGGTAGAGTGGCAAGACGAAAGCATTTTCTTACGAAGAAAAACATCCAAGCCAGGCTACATTTTGCAAAAACACATCTGAAGTCTCCGAAAAGCATGTGGGAAAAGGTGTTATGGTCTGATGAAACCAAGGTTGAACTTTTTGGCCATAATTCCAAAAGATATGTTTGGCCCAAAAACAACAATGCACATCTCCAAAATAACACCATACCCACAATGAAGCATGGTGGTGGCAGCATCATGCTTTGGGGCTGTTTTTCTTCTGCTGGAACTGGGGCCTTAGTTAAGCTAGAGGGAATTATGAACAGTTCCAAATACCAGTCAGTATTGGCACAAAACCTTCAGGCTTCTGCTAGAAGGCTGAACATGAAGAGGAACTTAATCTTTCAGCATGAAAACGACCCAAAGCATACATCCAAATCAACAAAGAAATGGCTTCACCAGAAGAAGATTAAAGTTTTGGAATGGCCCAGCCAGATCCCAGACCTGAATCAGATTGAAAATCTGTGGACTGATCTGAAGAGGGCTGTGCACAAGAGATGCCCTCGCAATCTAACAGATTTAGAGTGTTTTTGCAAAGAGGATTGGGCAAATCTGTCCAAGTCAAAATGTGCCATGCTGATAGACTCATTCCCAAAAAGACTGAGTGCTTTAATAAAATCAAAAGGTGCTTCAACAAAGTATTAGTTTAAGGGTGTGCACACTTATGCAACCATATTATTTTATTTTTATATTTTTTTCTTCACTCTACCTAAAAGATTTCAGTTTGTTTTTCAATTGAGTTTATAGGTCACATTAAAGGTGGAAAAAGTTCTGAAATGATTTATCTTTGTCTCATTTTTTTTACATCACAGAAACCTGACATTTTAACAGGGGTGTGTAGACTTTTATATCCACTGTGTGTGTGTATATGTGTGTGTATATATATATATATATATATATATATATATATATATATATATACTGTATGTGTGTGTGTCTATATACAGTATGTGTCTATATATATATATATATATATATATATATATATATATATATATATATATATATATATATATATATATATATATATATAGTATTTATATATAGATTCTTGCCTAGATGTTCTAATTTCCTATGTAAATATTTGCATTGATTTAATTTTGAGACATGAAGGATTTTAATTTCAGTTTTTTATCCCCCCCCCCCATAATTTTAATGAATTTTGGTTTAACCTTGAAAATAGCTTTATCAATGCAGCAACCAGAAATCTATCTCCTACTGATGAGTTCCAAATAGAACGAAACAGGCTGTCTAGGAGTGATTTCTGATTTGCTGCTATAATCCTGTTAAAAGGATAGCTGTGTTAAAACAGTATTTTTGAAGCAAAAAAAACTGAGAATTTGAATAGCTTACCCAGAATTCTCTTGTGCATTGGTAACATTGTATATGAGTTATTTCTGGGGGAAAAGCAAGCAGGAATTCTTGCCTAGATGTGCTAATTTCCTATGCAAATATTTACATTAATTTAATTTTGAGACATGGAGGATTTTAATTTCAGTTTTTTATCTCCCCCATAATTTTAATGAATTTTGGTTTAACCTTGAAAATAGCTTTATCAATGCAGCAACCCGAAATCTATCTCCTACTGATGAGTTCCAAATAGAAAAAAACAGGCTGTCTAGGAGTGATTTCTGATTTGCTGCTATAATCCTATTAAAAGGATAGCTGTGTTAAAACAGTATTTTTGAAGCAAAACAACTGAGAATTTGCATATCTAATTTGCATAGCTTACCCAGAATTCTCTTGTGCATTGGTAACATTGTATATGAGTTATTTCTGGGGTAAAAGCAAGCGGGGATTGTTGCCTAGATGTGCTAATTTCCTATGCAAATATTTACATTGAGATATATATTATATATATATATGTATGTGTATATATATATATATATATACAGGTGGCCCTCGTTTTACAACGGTTCAATTTACACCGTTTCAGAATAACAACCTTTTTTTCCAGTCATGTGACTGCTATTGAAAAGCATTGAGAAGCAGTGCATTTATTAAAATAGCCAGTAGGGGGAGCTGTCCGGTGGTGTTGCAGCAAAGCCAAGCAAGCTAAAATTAATCAGTTTAACCAGACCTGAGCTATCGAGCAGCTTTCAAAGGAACAAGATCTGCCTGTCTATAAATCAGTCCAGATTGGAATGCATAGAAAGAACTGTTTGCAGAAAAATGCAAGTGAAGTCTGTGTTGTGTGATTATTTTATTAGGTTTATAATGCTGTTTAGCATTTAAAGTCTTCATTTCAAAGCTTTAAAAATAATGTATTAGGTGTTACTTATGACAATTTTGAGAGGGGCCTGGAACCTATCTCCCTCACTTCCCATTGACTTACATTGTAAACTGGGTTTCAATTTATAACGGTTTCGATTTACAACCATTCCTTCTGGAACCTAACCCCGGCGTAAACTGAGGGCTACCTGTATATATGTGTATATATATATATATATATATATATATATATATATATATATATATATATATGTATGTATGTATGTATCTATGTGTGTGTATGTGTATACATATATATATATATATATATATATATATATCCATTTATCGGTCAAACCAGCTCAAAGAAAAAAGACCTGGATTAATGATATGGTAAAGAGAAACCTCAGACAAAAATATTGAATGTCAGAGGGTGCACAGGAGGAATCAGTTATTGAATTTAATTCAATGGTAGAAAAAAGGAAAATGACAGAAAAAAAGATAAAGAATACAGTAAAGAAAAGGATTCCTTGAGCCAGCACTTCTCATGTAATCCATCATAAAATTATACCAGACTTGGAACATCCAGCAGTCACAAGGAACCAGACACAAAGAGGCAAAGAATCAAAATACACTAAATTGATACAATGAAGTAAACAATTTATTGACTAAACAAATATGTCATAAGAATATAATAATAACCACAGAGAATAAAAACATAAGCCATGGCCATGGCAGTAAAAATCAACAGCTTATTTAATTTATGCTAAATCTGTCATAATAACATTGCACATGTAAAGCTTAAAGGGATATGTGATATAAATTATATCCACAGTATAACCCTAAAGATGCGATATAGAATATCCACAATAAATGCTATGTGCTAAAAGTTAGACTGTATTATATAGCAAAAAAGCTCTGGAGGTCTAAACAGTCCATCATTGGTATGTAACCATAATTCATAAATGCTGTATAAAGTGCAGTCAATGCATCAATTAAAAGTTCAATAACAAACAACTGTGAACAAAGCAAGCAAGGAAAACAGCAGTAAGCGTAATGGCTAAGGCAAGTTGTTAGGATAAATGCAGTCCAGCAAAGTATTCCATGCAATGTTAGCGCTTCAACAATGTGAAAATCATGCGTTTAGTAATCACAGTGTAAGTATTGACAGCAGTTGTTAAGCATATAACATGTTAATACTCAGCGGCATAAAATGATGAAATGAGGTTAGATGAAAATATGCGATGACCAACATATAGCCAGCAGAAATCTTGTAAGTAGCGATATATCTTGTAAGGAGACAGTACTGTTTATGCACATATGTGGCGGTGAATCAACAATTATAGGCGAAGTCCTACAGAGAGGTATGCTCTCATCTAAGGGGCCTTCCGTTAGATCTCACCACTCCACCATGCGTGACATTCTTCTCCAATATACAGTGCTGACGGTCTGTACAGGATCCTCCAGTTAATGTTCCATAACTTTTACCAGGCCATGTCTTTAACAGCAACCTCCTGTTAACTGAAGCATTAAACATACTCTCTTGACCCTTCTCATTACACATACGAAAAACATCTGCCGCATCTTTCTCTCGCACAGCCTTTTCAAATTCTTCCACTTTCATTGCATGAATACCTGAAATTGTCTGTGTCACCAATTGCGCAGTTTGCAAATGCATATTATTCAACAAATGTTGCACCTACAGTTGTCCCAACTCTCCATGCGTACCTAAACAACATTCCTGTCTCCAACAATCACCAAACCTCTTCAAAAAATCAGACACCTGTTCACCCTTCTTTTGCTTACACGCACCAGCTTTCGTAATATCTTTACGATCACCATGCTGACTTTTAAAGAATTTCTCAACTGCCTCCCACATTGCATTTACAGCAGTCGCATCTCTCCACACATAATTCTCACCAACTGGAACATCATACTTAGTATCCAGAAACTTGCACACTTCAGTAAAATTCACATCTGTATATTTGGTAATCACATTCAGCAAAAACCTATAGTCAGGACCACCCAGACACATATCGTTTGTGACCCTTTTAAGATAAGTGATTGCTCCCATTGGATGCTTCACAGGGTCAGGGCATTTTAATGCCCAATCCATCAACCGGTCTGTGTCTGGCGGATGGACCATAGTCTGCTCGCCAATTGTGACAAAAGGTGCATCTATGTCTACATCACCATCTGAATCAGTGTCTGCTCCCTGCCTGTGAGATCTCGTATGCTTCCCTACAGGACTGGGATCTGTGACAGTTGTAATTTTTACAGCTTTCGTTTTAGGCATCTTTGAAGCGCTCTGTAGCCCCCCTTCTTTACCCACACTGTTAGGGAAGGTAGGAGCTAATTTCTTTACACTACTCTGAGCCTGACATTCCAATTCCTCCTTACCAGACATTCCTCTATCTACACTGCTCTCAAAAGACACAGTTAACTCTTTTCTAGCAATTAAAGTTGCAACAGCAGCGTCTTCCAACTGCTCCGTCTCCCTAACGCTGTGTGCTTTCTTAAGCACAGGCAACGAGGGGTACAGTGCAGACGGAGGAGGCGGGGGAAGTGTCGGAGCAGGTGGGGGAAGTGCCAGTGCCGTGGGCACGGCGGCTGATGCTGTGGGCACAGCCAGATATGGCGGAGGCAGGGTATTACATTCAGTCCAAAACACAGACAGTTTCACCCAAACCTCTCCACATTCTCTCATGTATTTTTTATCCCACATAGGATCGCCATCTGGCCCCTGATAAGCAGGATCCTTTAAACAGCAGTTCACAGAGAGAGCCTGTACGGGGGAACGTATTTTGCTCCTGAGGATACAATGACTCACTCCACCCGCTGATGTTATCAGTGAATGGCGTTACGTAATATTGGCCTGCAATTCTGGCTACAAATTCTTTTGGAGTTTCCCCTTTAACTGGCTGAGGGTTTGTAACACGCACAGTATTTTTACCAGCACTGGATGGTACACGCTGCACAGTCTTGTACTTAATATTACATTTCTGATCAGCATTTTTATCACATTTTTTGCTAGGAGCAGATCCCATTTTCACAAACAATAATCACAGCGAAAATAACAGCAGCAATGATAAAATGCACAATCCCTTAATATGTTCTAAGCACAGCACAATTTTATAGCAATAAACAGCAAAATAAGCAAAGCAAAGCCTCAGATATCAACACTAGCTTCAGGTGGGTACCAAAACTCTATAACCGGGAATGAATCTGGAAAACTTTAACACACGTGAGGCTTACTGCCAACTTGCACGGGGAACTTAAAGGGACACTGAACCCAAAAAAATTCTTTCGTGATTCAGATAGAGCATAAAATTTTAAGCAACTTTCTAATATACTCCTATTATCAAATTTTCTTCATTCTCTTGGTATCTTTATTTGAAATGCAAGAATGTAAGTTTAGATGCCGGCCCATTTTTGGTGAACAACCTGGGTTGTCCTTGCTGATTGGTGGATAAATTCATCCACCAATAAAAAAGTGCTGTCCAGAGTACTAAAACAAAAAAAAACTTAGATGCCTTCTTTTTCAAATAATGATAGCAAGAGAACGAAGAAAAATTGATAATAGGAGTAAATTAGAAAGTTGCTTAAAATTGCATGCTCTTTCTGAATTACAAAAGAAAAAATTTGGGTACAGTATCCCTTTAACTTAAAAACCTCCCGTCAAATTGCATTTATCTCTTGCGCGCTTATCAGACAGAACAACACTATCTGTCTTACACTAGCACAGGACTATAAACCTGTCTAGAGGGATTATCACAAGTGCCCGCAGGACTCAGAACCTCGGCACAACCCCCTGCACTCAATTGCAGGAATCCCTTAACAATTTATCATATATAACACCTTTTACAAAATACAACCAACTAAATTTAGGTTCAGATTCACAGAAGGAAAGCAGCGTAATAAAAACACTAATACTCACCTACTGCGAATCCCACTAGCTGACACCAAGAATTGTTAGGTGTATTTTCGACAGGGGGGTGTCAGTGCAGGGCCTACGGTACCACCAGAAGCAGATGTAGATTTATCTGATAAGGAGCTCCTAGAACAGATTCAGACCACGCAGCAATATGATCTATAGCTATTCATGTTTATTGAACAGTGCAAGCATGTCTTATAGACTTCAGTAACAGCATATTGGGTTAAGGGGATGACACGTTATGACCGCGTCATTTTACACAGTTATACAGAGTTAAACACAGTGTGATTCTGGAAATTCACTAGCTCATAAACAATATTCTATAGTCATAATAAGCTAACATCTGCGGAGACCACAAGGTCGCTGGACCATCTTATTGATATAATATTCTTCTGGGCGTAAGGCCAGGGAACTTCTACAAGGCCAACTAGCTAAGGAAAGTACAATAATAAGCATATAGTTCTCACTACATAATAACCCATTATAATAAAGTCTAATCATTACAAAATGGATGCTAATCATCACAAGATGGCTGCGAGGAACAAGATGGCTCCAGTCAGGTTCACATTAACCCCTAACAATCCTGTTTTTCTGGGTTCTGGTTGCTCTAGTTTCTCCATCGCCTGCTAGGAGTTTCAAGAAATCTCTCTTGTCCTTTCCAGTTGGATTTGGAATGGAGTTCCTGGGGTTCTTGATTCTGCTTGATTTCAGACAGGAGGTCTCTTAGGCTTTTGGCCTTTGGAGTTAAAATACTCTATAGGCTTGCCCTGCTGTTTTACTTCAGTCCTTCGTTGGTACTGTGGGTGGGTGATGTTAACAGTCCGATTCTTCGGCTTGGCATTTTCCTATCTATCTCCAGATTATCATAGATTTCTGGTTAGTCTGCTCCGGTCGCCAGTTTGCGGTATATCTTTCCATATTCTGGGAAACTTTCCTTTGGTCTACTGGGGCAGTTTGTCTTATCACTTCCATGGAAGTGGGAGAGTGTCTTCTGGGATTCCTTCTGTTTTCTCTTAGAAATCTTTGGTCACTCTTTCTACTCTGAGGACCTGGTCTTCTGAGTTTTTACCAGTTGAGTTTTTTTCTGAAGTAGATCCTTTTTCCGACTCTGAGAGTTCAGCAGGAGGTCACAGAACTCTCCTTTGGTGTGTCCTTTTGATGGATCTGTACCTTTGGTGGGATCTGATCTAGGTTCTCTGGGCGTTTGTGCCTATCCTAGTCTTGCCCTTAGGGGATTGTGGTCAGGGATTCTTAAAGGGACATGAAACACACATTTTTTCTTTCATGATTTAGAAAGAGAATGCAATTTTAAATATCTTTCTAATTTACTTCTATTATCTAATTTGTTTTATTCTCTTGATATTCTTTGCTGAAAAGCATATCTAGATATGCTCAGTAGCTGCTGATTGGTTGTTGCACATAGAATGGCTCACCCATGCACATTGCTTTTTCTTCAAATAAGGATATCTAAAAAATGAAGCAAAATAAATAATAGAAGTAAATTGTAATGTTGTTTAAATTTGTATGTTCTATCTGAATCATGAAAGAAAGATTTTGGGTTTAGTGGCCCTTTAAGTAGATCTCTGGATATTTTCAGTGCTGGGGAAGTTTATTCTTCCTTGTTCCCTTCGACTATGTCACCTCTTCTGGGTTAATTCAGTCTGTCAGTGGTAGGCATCAGGGTACCTGATTGCTCCTTTTCTTGTGCTTCAACTCGTTTTCGTGGTTGGGCTTCTCCATTATGGGTGCTCCTTATTATGGAGTTAGACAGGGTCTTCACCCCCTGGTGTTTTGATGTATTGTGAAAGGTGTCAGTTCTTTCCTCAGCTTGTAGCTGGTCCCTCTTTAGGTTGACAGCCTCCCCCCCCCCCCCCTGTTTTGGTGGGAGGAGTGGGGTGTTGGTTCTCTCTGATTTTATATTACTTTCATGTAATTGGCAAGAGTCCATGAGCTAGTGACATATGGGATATACAATCCTACCAGGAGGGGCAAAGTTTCCCAAACCTCAAAATGCCTATAAATACACCCCTCACCACACCCACAATTCAGTTTTACAAACTTTGCCTCCTATGGAGGTGGTGAAGTAAGTTTGTGCTAAGATTTCTACGTTGATATGCGCTTCTCAGCATTGTTGAAGCCCGATTCCTCTCAGAGTACAGCGAATGTCAGAGGGACGTGAAGGGAGTATCACCTATTGAATACGATGATTTCCCTAACGGGGGTCTTTTTCATGGGTTCTCTGTTATCGGTCGTAGAGATTCATCTCCTACCTCCCTTTTCAGATCGACGATATACTCTCAAATTTACCATTACCTCTACTAAAGAACTGTTTTAGTACTGGTTTGGCTATCTGCTATTTGTGGATGGGTGTCTTTTGGTAAGTATGTTTTTATTACTTAAGACACTCTCAGCTATGGTTTGGCAATTTATGCAATTTATATAAAGTTCTAAATATATGTATTGTACTTATATTTGCCATGAGTCAGTTTCATGTAATTTCCCTCTGCAGACTGTCAGTTTCATATTTGGGAATATAAACACTTTAAGAAATTTGTTTCTTACCTGGGGTTTAGTCTTTTTCAATTTTGACTACTTTTGCATTTGTGGGTATTAGGCCCGCGGGTGCGTCAAATGTTAGACTTTATTGCGTCATTTTTGGCGCGGGAAATTACGTTTTTTTGACTCAACGTCGTCATTTCCAGCGTCATACGTGACGTCGAGACCTTTCACACGGCGGCGTCATTAGTGACGCAAGTGTGTCATTTCCGGTCATTTTGGCGCCAAAAAAGTTTACGTTACGTTGTGCGTCATACTTGACGCCAATTTTTTCATTATTTCAATACCCCATTCATGTTTGCCTCCTGCTTTCTTCTTTCAAGAGGCCTATGCTTTTGCATTTTTTCCCATTCCTGAAACTGTCATTTAAGGAAATAGATAATTTTGCTTTATATGTTGTTTTTTCTTTTACATTGAGCAAGATGTCCCAATCCGATCCTGTCTCTGAAGTTTCTGCTGGAACATTGCTGCCTGACGTCGTTTCTACCAAAGCTAAGTGCATTTGTTGCAAAATTGTAGAAATTATTCCACCGAATGTCATTTGTAATAGTTGTCATGATAAACTTTTACATGCAGATAGTGTTTCTATCAGTAATAGTACACATTGCCAGTTGCAGTTCCTTCAACTTCTAATGTGCATGATATACCTGTAAATTTCAAAGAATTTGTTTCTGAATCTATTATGAAGGCTTTGTCTGCATTTCCACCTTCTAATAAACGTAAAAGGTCTTTTAAAACCTCTCATTTAGCTGATGAAATTTCAAATGACCAACAACATAATAATTCATCCTCTTCTGATGAAGATCTATCTGAAACAGAAGATCCTTCCTCAGATATTGACACTGACAAATCTACTTATTTATTTAAAATAGAGTATATGCATTCCTTATTAAAAGAAGTGTTAATTACTTTGGATATTGAGGTAACCAGTCCTATTGAGGTTCAGTCTAATAAACGTTTAAATGCTGTTTCTCCAACATAGGTGTGTCCGGTCCACGGCGTCATCCTTACTTGTGGGGATATTCTCTTCCCCAACAGGAAATGGCAAAGAGCCCAGCAAAGCTGGTCACATGATCCCTCCTAGGCTCCGCCTTCCCCAGTCATTCTCTTTGCCGTTGTACAGGCAACATCTCCACGGAGATGGCTTAGAGTTTTTTGGTGTTTAAATGTAGTTTTTATTCTTCAATCAAGAGTTTGTTATTTTAAAATAGTGCTGGTATGTACTATTTACTCTGAAACAGAAAAGAGATGAAGATTTCTGTTTGTAAGAGGAAAATGATTTTAGCAACCGTTACTAAAATCGATGGCTGTTTCCACACAGGACTGTTGAGAGGAATTAACTTCAGTTGGGGGAAACAGTGAGCAGACTTTTGCTGCTTGAGGTATGACACATTTCTAACAAGACTCGGTAATGCTGGAAGCTGTCATTTTCCCTATGGGAACCGGTAAGCCATTTTCTTTGTTTAAGTAAAAGAATAAAGGGCTTCATTAGGGCTTAAAAAACTGGTAGACATTTTTCTGGGCTAAAACGATTACTTTACTAAGTATATTTGGCAGATTATTACTTTTAATAGTTGTTAAATCTTGGGGATTGTTTTAATAAAAACGGCAGGCACTGTATTGGACACCTTTTTCACTGGGGGCCTTTTCTAGTCATAGACAGAGCCTCATTTTCGCGCCTCTAATGCGCAGTTGTTTTTGGAAAGCATGGCATGCAGATGCATGTGTGAGGAGCTAAGAACCACTGAAAAAGCTTATAGAAGGCATCATTTGGTATCGTATTCCCCTCTGGGCTTGGTTGGGTCTCAGCAAAGCAGATACCTGGGACTGTATAGGGGTTAAATGTGAAAACGGCTCCGGTTCCGTTATTTTAAGGGTTAAAGCTTTCAAATTTGGTGTGCAATACTTTTAAGGCTTTAAGTTACTGTGGTGAAATTTTGGTGAAATTTGAACAATTCCTTCATACTTTTTCACATATTCAGTAATAAAGTGTGTTCAGTTTAAAATTTAAAGGGACAGTAACGGTTTTATTGTAAAACGTTTTTTGTGCTTTGTTAACAAGTTTAAGCCTGTTTAACATGTCTGAACCATCAGATAACGATGTTCTATATGTATGAAAGCCAATGTACTCCCCTTTTAAATATATGTGATATATTTGTGTCATAATGTCCAAACAAAGTAGGGATAATAATGCCATAGATATGATATTGCCCAAGATGATTCCTCTAATGAGGGGAGTAAGCATGGTACTGCATCATCCCCTTCTGTGTCTACACCAGTTTTGCCCACACAAGAGGCCCCTAGTACATCTAGTGCGCCAATACTTATTACCATACAACAATTAATGGCTGTAATGGATAATTCTATTGCATGCATTTTTTTCCAAAATGCCTACTTATCAGAGAAAGCGTGATTGCTCTGTTTTAAACACTGAGGAGCAAGAGGACGCTGATGATATCTTTTCTGACATACCCTCACACCTATCTGAAGGGGCCAGGAGGGAGGTTTTGTCTGAGGGAGAAATTTCAGATTCAGGGAAAATTTCTCAACAAGCAGAACCTGATATTGTAACTTTTAAATTTAAATTTCAACATCTCCACGCACTACTTAAGGAGGTATTATCTACTCTGGATGATTGTGACAATTTGGTCATTCCAGAGAAATTAGGTAAGATGGACAAGTTCCTAGAGGTTCCGGTGCCCCCCGATGTTTTTCCTATACCCAAGCGGGTGGCGGACATAGTAAATAAGGAGTGGGAAAGGCCCGGCATACCCTTTGTCCTCCCCCTATATTTAAGAAATTAGTTTCCTATAGTCGACCCCAGAAAGGACTTATAGCATACAGTCCCCAAGGTCGAGGGGGCGGTTTCTACTCTAAACAAACGCACTTCTATTCCTATAGAAGATAGTTGTGCTTTCAAGATCCTATGGATTAAAGGTTAGAGGGTTTGCTTAAAAAGATGTTTGTTCAGCAAGGTTACCTTCTACAACCAATTTCATGCATTGTTCCTGTCACTACAGCTGCGTGTTTCTGGTTCGAAGAACTAGAAAAGTCGCTTAATAAAGAATCTTCGTACGAGGAGGTTTTGGACAGAGTTCAAGCTCTTAAATTGGCTAACTCTTTTTTATTTTAGATGCCGCTTTGCAATTAGCTAGATTAGCGGCGAATAATTCAGGGTTTGCTATCGTGGCGCGCAGAGCGCTTTTGCTTAACATCCCTTTCAAGGGTAAAACACTGTTTGGCCCTGACTTGAAAGAGATTATTTCAGACATCACTGGGGGGAAAGGGCCACGCCCTCCCACAGGATAGGTCTTTTAAGGCTAAAAATAAGCCAAATTTTCGTCCCTTTCGCAGAAACGGACCAGCCTCAAATTCTACACCCTCTAAGCAAGAGGGTAATACTTCTCAAACCAAGCCAGCCTGGAGGCCGATGCAAGGCTGGAACAAGGGTAAGCAGGCCAAGTCACCTGCCACTGCTACCAAAACAGCATGAAGTGTTGGCCCCCGATCTGGGAAGGATCTGGTGGGGGGCAGACTTTCTCTCTTTGCTCAGGTTGGGGCAAGAGATGTTCAGGATCCTTGGGCGCTAGAAATAGTTTCTCAAGGTTATCTCCTGGAATTCAGGGAACTACTCCCAAGGGGAAGGTTCCACGGGTCTCAATTATCTTCGAACAGGCATTCTTACACTGTGTAGAAGACCTGTTAAGCATGGGAGTGATTCATCCTGTTCCATTAGGAGAACAAGGGATGGGTTTTTACTCCAACCTGTTCATAATTCCCAAATAAGAGGGAACATTCAGACCTATTTTAGATCTCAAGATTCTAAACAAGTTTCTAAGGGTTTCATCATTCAAAATGGAAACCATTCGAACGATCCTTTCTACCATCCAGGAAGGTCAATTCATGACCACGGTGGACTTAAAGGATGCGTACCTACGTATTCCTATCCACAAGGAACATTTTCGGTTCCTAAGGTTCGCCTTTCTGGACAAGCATTACCTGTGGCACTTCCATTCGGATTAGCCACTGCTCCAAGGATTTTCACAAGGGTACTAGGGTCCCTTCTAGCGGTGCTAAGACCAAGGGGCACTGCAGTAGTACCTTACTTGGACGACATCCTGATTCAGGTGTCGTCTCTGTCAAAAGCAAGGGCTCATACGGACATTGTCCTAGCCTTTCTCAGATCTCACAGGTGGAAAGTGAACATAGAAAAAAGTTCTCTGTCCCCGTCAACAAGAGTTCCCTTCTTGGGAACAATAATAGTTTCCTTAGAAATGAAGGTTTTTCTGACAGAGGCCAGAAAATCAAAACTTCTAAGCTCTTGTCAGGTACTTCATTCTGTTCTTATTCCTTCCATAGCGCAGTCCATGGAAGTAATAGGGTTGATGGTTGCGGCAATGGACATAGTTCCTTTTGCACGAATTCATCTAAGACCATTGCACCTGGGCATGCTCAGACAGTGGAATGGGGATTATACAGTCTTGTTTCCGACGATACAAGTAGATCAAATAACCAGAGATTCACTCCGTTGGTGGCTGACCCTGGACAACCTGTCACAGGGAATGAGCTTCCGCAGACCAGAATAGGTCATTGTCACGACCGACGCCAGTCTGGTGGGCTGGGGCGCGGTCTGGGAACCCCTGAAAACTCAGGGTCTATGGTTTCGGGAAGACTCTCTTCTCCCGATAAACATAATGGAACTGAGAGCGATATTCAATGCTCTCAAGGCTTGGCCTAGACTAGCAAAGGCCAAATTCATAAGGTTTCAATCAGTCATCATGACGACTGTTACATATATCAACCATCAGGGGGTAACAAGGAGTTCCCTGGCGATGGAGGAGCATCCGGGGGAGTGGGAACTCCATCTGGAAATCTTTGCCCAAATAACTCAATTATGGGGCATTCCAGACTTGGTTCTGATGGCCTCTCGTCCGAACTTCATGGTCCCTTGTTAAGGGTCCAAATCCAGGGATCCCAAGGAGACTCTATTGGATACAATAGTAGCACCTTGGATCTTCAACCTAGCTTATGTATTCCCACCGTTTCCTCTCATTCCCAGGCTGGTAGCCAGGATCAATCTGGAGAGGGCTTCGGTGACCTTGATAGTTCCTGTGTGGCCACGCAGGACTTGGTATGCAGACCTGGTGAATGTGTCATCGGCTCCACCATGGAAGCTACCTTTGAGACAGGACCTTCTTATTCAGGGTCCATTTGAACATCCGAATCTGGTTTTCCTCCAACTGACTGCTTGGAGTTTGAACGCTTGATTTTATCAAAGCGTGGGTTTTCAGATTCTGTAGTAGATACTCTTATTCAGGCTAGAAAGCCTGTAACTAGAAAAATTTACCATAATATATGGAAAAAATATATCTGTTGGTGTGAATCTAAAGGATTCCCATGGAACAAGATAAAAATTCCTAAGATTCTTTCCTTTCTACAAGAAGGTTTGGAGAAAGGATTTTCTGCGAGTTCTCTGAAGGGACAGATCTCTGCTTTATCTGTTTTACTTCACAAAAGGCTGGCAGCTGTGCCAGACGTTTAAGCGTTTGTTCAGGCTCTGGTTAGAATCAAGCCTGTTTACAGACCTTTGACTCTTCCCTGGAGTCTTAATCTAGTTCTTTCAGTTCTTCAAGGGGTTCCGTTTGAACCCTTACATTCCATAGATATTAAGTTATTATCTTGGAAAGTTTTGTTTTAGGTTGCAATTTCTTCTGCTAGAAGAGCTTCTGAGTTATCTGCTCTGCAGTGTTCTCCGCCCTATCTGGTCCATGCAGATAAGGTGGTTTTTACGTACTGAGCCTGGTTTTCTTCCGAAGGTTGTTTCCAACAAAAATATTAACCAGGAGATAGTTGTACCTTCTTTGTGTCCGAATCCAGTTTCATAGAAGGAACGTTTGTTATACAATTTGGACGTTGTCCGTGCTCTAAAATTCTATTTAGATGCTACAAAGGATTTCAGACAAACATCTTCCTTGTTTGTTGTTTATTCTGGTAAAAGGAGAGGTCAAAAAGCAACTTCTACCTCTCTATCTTTTTGGCTTAAAAGCATCATCAGATTGGCTTATGAGACTGCCGGACGGCAGCCTCCTGAAAGAATCACAGCTCATTCCACTAGGGCTGTGGCTTCCACATGGGCCTTTAAGAACGAGGCTTCTGTTGATCAGATATGTAAGGCAGCGACTTGGTCTTCACTGCACACTTTTACCAAATTTTACAAATTTGATACTTTTGCTTCTTCTGAGGCTATTTTTGGGAGAAAGGTTTTGCAAACCGTGGTGCCTTCCATCTAGGTGACCTGATTTGCTCCCTCCCATCATCCGTGTCCTAAAGCTTTGGTATTGGTTCCCACAAGTAAGGATGATGCCGTGGACCGGACACACCTATGTTGGAGAAAACAGAATTTATGTTTACCTGATAAATTACTTTCTCCAACGGTGTGTCCGGTCCACGGCCCGCCCTGGTTTTTTAATCAGGTCTGAAGATTTATTTTCTTTAACTACAGTCACCACGGTATCATATGGTTTCTCCTATGCAAATATTCCTCCTTTACGTCGGTCGAATGACTGGGGAAGGCGGAGCCTAGGAGGGATCATGTGACCAGCTTTGCTGGGCTCTTTGCCATTTCCTGTTGGGGAAGAGAATATCCCCACAAGTAAGGATGACGCCGTGGACCGGACACACCGTTGGAGAAAGTAATTTATCAGGTAAACATAAATTCTGTTTTTTAAACCTCCTGTGGTTTCCCCAGGTGTTTTTCCCATTCCTGAGGCTATTTCTGATATGATTTCTAGGGAATGGAATAAGCCAGGTACTTCCTTTGTTCCTTCTTCAAGGTTTAAGAGATTGTATCCTTTACCAGCAAAATCTATAGAGTTTTGGGAAAAGATCCCCAAAGTTGATGGGGCTATTTCTACTCTTGCTAAACGTACCACTATTCCTATGGAAGATAGCACTTCCTTTAAGGATCCTTTAGATAGGAAGCTTGAATCTTATCTAAGGAAGGCCTATTTATATTCAGGTCATCTTCTCAGACCTGCTGGAAAATTTAGCGCAACATGAATTGGATTCTGACATATCTAGCATTGTTCGCTTACTGCAACATGCTAATCATTTTATTTGTGATGCCATTTTTTATATTATCAAAATTGATGTTAGATCCATGTCTTTAGCTGTATTAGCTAGAAGAGCTTTGTGGCTTAAATCTTGGAATGCTGATATGACATCTAAATCTAGATTACTATCTCTTTCTTTCCAAGGTAATAATTTATTTGGTTCTCAGTTGGATTCTATTATTTCAACTATCACTGGAGGAAAAGGAGTTTTTTTGCCTCAGGATAAAAAACCTAAGGGTAAATCTAAGGCTTCTAACCGTTTTCATTCCTTTCGTCAGAATAAGGAACAAAAACTCAATCCTCCTCCCAAGGAATCTGCTTCCAGTTGGAAGCCTTCCTCAAATTGGAATGAATCCAAGCCATTTAGGAAACCAAAGTTTGCCCCTAAATCCGCATGAAGGTGCGGCCCTCATTCCAGCTCAGCTGGTAGGTGGCAGATTAAGGTTTTTCAAGGATTTTTGGATAAAATCTGTCCAAAATCATTGGATTCAGAGCATTGTCTCTCAAGGGTATCGAATAGGATTCAAAGTAAGACCTTCTGTGAGAAGATTTTTTCTCTCACACATTCCTGTAAATCCAGTAAAAGCTCAGGCTTTTCTGAAGTGTGTTTCAGATCTGGAGTCTTCAGGGGTAATCATGCCAGTTCCTCTTCAGGAACAAGGTTTGGGGTTTTATTCAAACCTATTCATTGTACCAAAGAAAGAAAATTTGTTCAGACCAGTTCTGGATCTGAAAATTTTGAATCGTTATATAAGAGTACCAACTTTCAAGATGGTGACTATAAGGACTATTCTGCCTTTTGTTCAGCAAGGACATTATATGTCCACAATAGACTTGCAGGATGCATACCTTCATATTCTGATTCATCCAGAACACTATCTTTTCTATCGTTTCTGAGATTCTCTTTTCTAGACAAGCATTACCAATTTGTTGCTCTTCCATTTGGCCTAGCAACAGCTCCAAGAATCTTTTCAAAGGTTCTGGGTGCCCTACTATCTGTAATCAGAGAACAGGGTATTGGGGTGTTTCCTTATTTGGACGATATCTTGGTACTAGCTCAGTCTTTACATACTGCAGAATCTCACACGAATCAACTAGTGTTGTTTCTTCGGAAACATGGTTGGAGGATCAATTTACCAAAAAGTTTCTTGATTCCTCAGACAAGGGTCACCTTTTTAGGTTTCCAGATAGATTCAGTGTCCATGACTCTGTCTCTAACAGACAAGAGACGTTTAAAATTGGTTGCAGCCTGCCGGCGCCTTCAGTCTCAGTTATTCCCTTCAGTGGCTATGTGCATGGAAGTTTTAGGTCTCATGACTGCAGCATCGGACGCAATCCCCTTTGCTCGTTTTCACATGAGACCTCTACAGCTTTGTATGCTGAATCAATGGTGCAGGGATTATACAAAGATATCACAATTAATATCCTTGAATCCCAATGTATGACACTCTCTGACATGGTGGATAGATCACCATCGTTTGGTTCAAGGGGCTTCTTCTGTTCGCCCAACCTGGACTGTGATCACAACAGATGCGAGTCTTTCAGGTTGGGGAGCTGTTTGGGGGTCTCTGACAGCACAAGGGGTTTGGAAATCTCAAGAGGCGAGATTACCAATAAATATTTTAGAACTCCGTGCAATTCTCAGGGCTCTTCAGTTCTGGCCTCTACTAAAGAGAGAACCGTTCATTTGTTTTCAGACAGACAATATCACAACTGTGGCTTATGTCAATCATCAGGGTGGGACTCACAGTCCCCAAGCTATGAAAGAAGTATCTCGGATACTTGCTTGGGCGGAATCCAGCTCCTGTCTAATCTCTGCGGTACATATCCCAGGTGTAGACAATTGGGAGGTGGATTATCTCAGCCGCCAGACTTTACATCCAGGGGAGTGGTCTCTCCATCCAGATGTGTTTTCTCAGATTGTTCAGATGTGGTGGCTTCCAGAGATAGATCTCATGGCCTCTCATCTAAACAAGAAACTTCCCAGATACCTGTCCAGGTCCAGGGATGTTCAGGCGGAAGCAGTGGATGCGCTGACACTTGGTGTTATCAACCTGCTTACATCTTCCCGCCTCTAGTTCTTCTTCCAAGAGTGATTTCCAAAATCATCATGGAACAGTCTTTTGTGTTGCTGGTGGCTCCAGCATGGCCACACAGGTTTTGGTATGCGGATCTGGTTCGGATGTCCAGTTGCCCGCCTTGGCCACTTCCATTACGGCCGGACCTATTATCTCAAGGTCCGTTTTTCCATCAGGATCTCAAATCATTAAATTTGAAGGTATGGAAATTGAACGCTTAGTTCTAAGTCATAGAGGTTTCTCTGATTCAGTGATTAATACTATGTTACAAGCTCGTAAATCTGTCTCTAGGAAGATTTATTATAGAGTTTGGAAGGCTTACATTTCATGGTGTTCTTCTCATAAATTCTCCTGGCATTCTTTTAGAATTCCTAGAATTTTGCAGTTTCTTCAGGATGGTCTGGATAAGGGTTTGTCTGCAAGTTCCTTGAAAGGACAAATCTCTGCTCTTTCTGTTTTATTTCACAGAAAAATTGCTATACTTCCTGATATACACTGTTTTGTACAGGCTTTAGTTCGTATTAAGCCTGTCATTAAGTCAATTTCTCCCCCTTGGAGTCTTAATTTGGTTCTGAGGGCTTTACAGGCTCCTCCATTTGAACCTATGCATTCTTTGGACATTAAACTACTTTCCTGGAAAGTGTTGTTCCTTTTGGCTATCTCTTCTGCTAGAAGAGTTTCTGAGCTATCTGCTCTTTCTTGTGAGTCTCCTTTTCTGATTTTTCATCAGGATAAGGCAGTTTTGCAGACTTCTTTTCAATTTTTACCTAAGGTTGTGAATTCTAACATCATTAGTAGAGAAATTGTTGTCCCTTCTTTATGTCCTAATCCTAAGAATTCTACTAAAAATTTCAGGAAGACTTCTAGTCTATTTGTTTTATTTTCTGGTCCTAGGAAAGGTCAGAAAGCTTCTGCTGTTTCCTTGGCTTCTTGGTTGAAACTTTTGATTCATCAAGCTTATTTGGAGTCGGGTCAAACCCCGCCTCAGAGAATTACAGCTCATTCTACTAGATCAGTCTCTACTTCATGGGCTTTTAAGAATGAAGCTTCAGTCGATCAGATTTGCAAAGCAGCCACTTGGTCCTCTTTGCATACATTTACTAAATTCTACCATTTTGATGTATTTGCTTCTTCGGAAGCAGTTTTTGGTAGAAAAGTACTTCAGGCAGCTGTTTCAGTTTGATTCTTCTGCTTTTGATTTAAGTTTTTTTCTTTTCAAAGTTAAAATAACTTATTTTTTGGGTTGTGGATTATTTTTTCAGCATAATATGGCTGTTTTTATTTTATTCCCTTTCTCTCTAGTGACTCTTGAGTGGAAGACTCCACATCTTGGGTATTGATATCCCATATATCACTAGCTCATGGACTCTTGCCAATTACATGAAAAAACATAATTTATGTAAGAACTTACCTGATAAATTCATTTCTTTCATATTGGCAAGAGTCCATGAGGCCCACCCTTTTTATGGTGGTTATGATTTTTTGTATAAAGCACAATTATTTCCAAATTTCCTTTTGTTGATGCTTTCTACTCCTTTCTTTATCACCCCACTGCTTGGCTATTCGTTAAACTAAATTGTGGGTGTGGTGAGGGGTGTATTTATAGGCATTTTGAGGTTTGGGAAACTTTGCCCCTCCTGGTAGGATTGTATATCCCATATGTCACTAGCTCATGGACTCTTGCCAATATGAAAGAAATTAATTTATCAGGTAAGTTCTTACATAAATTATGTTTTCTTCTTGAGGTTCTCTCTGGTCCTTCCAGGGTGTCCTGGAGAAAGGGTTCTTAGCCGGTTCTTGTTAGGACGGCTAGATCTTAGCCGGAGGGTTAGCCTGGCTGTCTATCAGACGTGCTTTTGCCTGTATATTTGGGCTCCTAAGCAGATCTGGATATCTGTTTCTGTTCTATCCTGAGGTCATGAACCCTTGGTGTTCATTTCCTTTTGCTACAATGCGGTCGGCAGTCAAGCAGTTGCGTTAAAATGTTGTCCTTCAGGACATTAGACTTCTTGTCTAGGATTGCATCTTTTTCTTGTTATCGATGCAGCAGTTGGTCCTTGAATTGTCTGTTCATTGACCTGTTACGTTTCTGGAATATCTCTCCAGGTCCTAGTATCTCTTGTAGTCGGGTAATCCGCCTTCTGGGTCTTCTTTCTAAGTAGACTTTTTCTTTGTGTTCTGCAAGGGTCTTTTTTTCCCCTTTTTTTTCTGCGATCGTATCTCGAGGTCCTTTCAGACCTCTTTAGCATATTCATTTGTTCCTGGGTTCCTCCTATGGAAGTGTACGGTGTTTGAAGTCTTGGTTGTCCTCCTTGTCGGGTTTGTGTAGGAGTGTTTCTTCGCCTGACCTCATAGTCAGCAGGACTCTCGTCTCCTCAGAGGTTTGTGTGCTCCTTTTGGGACCAGTGATTTTGTGTGGTCCGTGACGTGAGCTCTTACGGTTCTAATTGTTGAGCAGTTACTTGGTCCTGCTAACTTTTTGGGGTCTTTCGCTTCTGTTGAAGCAGTTTTCGCGAGATGGGATTTTTTTCAGGCTGTGGTGCCCTCAGATTGGGCTGCCTTATTGTTACACCCCCCCCCCCCCCCCCCCCCGTTGGCATTCAGTGTCCTCTATAGCTTAGGTATTGTTTTCCCAAAAGTAATGAATGTAGCTGTGGACTCTCCCTGTATTTAGAAGGAATACAAAAATTATGACTTACTAGATAATTTACTTTCCTTCGATACAGGGAGAGTCCACAGCTCCTGCTCGTGTTCTCCGGAGGGCGACCCTAAATTTAAATTCTTCTGGCACCTTTTTCACCCTGATATTTCTCCTACTGTTCCTTGTTCCCTCGGCAGAATGACTGGGGGATGAGGGAGGTGGGGGAGGTATTTAAGCTTTTGGCTGGGGTGTCTTTGCCTCCTCCTGGTGGCCAGGTTCTGTATTCCGAAAAGTAATAAATGCAGCTGTGGACTCTCCCTGTATCGAACGAAAGGAAATTATCTGGTAAGTCATAATTTTTGTTTTTAGAAAATAAGTGTTTGCACTAGATATGTGACTCACTGCCTCTCCTAGATGCCCCTTCCACAAGAGCAACCAAAAATACACAAACAAAATACACACAGGAGGCGCTCAAAGCGGAGTAAACTAAAATAAGTGATCAGTGAATTAAAGTGACACAGATCATATATATATATGTGTGTATATATATATATATATATATATATGTATATGTGTATATATATATATATATATATATATATATATATATACATGGAACAAGGAGACCTAACTGGAGCTATTTTCTTTGATTTTGCTAAGGCACAGTGGACCACAACATACTACTGCTCAAACTAAAAAACTCTGGTATTGCTAATCGTCCGTTAACCTGGTTTAGATCATATGTATCGGATCGATCACAATATGTCACTGTTTCTAACAGTGACTCCCTCTCTCTCCCAGTCACGTGTGGTGTTCCCCAAGGTTCCATTCTCGGCCCTCTACTATTCACATTATTTATAAATGATTTGCCTTATGTCTGCAAATCCTCAACTGTACACATGTACGCAGACGACACGGTAATCTATGCAAACAAATCTGATCTGCCGCAGCTTGAAGCAGTGCTCCAAGACCAGTTCACAGAGGTAGAAAGTGGATCTCAAAAAACAAACTCTTCCTAAACACTGACAAAACTGTCACAATGATCTTTGGAACTGGGCCTAAATTACACAAATTACAAAATTCCCATCTACGCATCAAAACAAAATCCAATTGCACACTGACCGCAGTCCACTCTTTCAAATACTTGGGTATGTTCTTAGACCCTAATCTATCTTTTGGCCTCCACATAGAAAAACTTGCATCTAAACTTTATCCAAAATTAGGTGCCCTGTACAGAAACAAATCTTGCCTCAGCCCTACAGTAAAGGAAAAGATTGTACAGCAAATGCTGATGCCTATCATGGATTATGGGGACGTAGTATACGCACCTGCGCCGCAAACTCACCTTAATAAACTTAATACATTGTATAACTCGTTCTGCCGCTTTGTGCTACAATGTAACTACAAGACCCACCATTGTGACATGCTAAAAGAACTAAACTGGCTGACGCTGGAATCCAGACGCACCCTCTATCTTTCCTGCCTTGTGTTTAAGTGCCTTTCTGGAAAGCTCCCATCCTACCTGAGCAGAATGCTCTCCCCGGCTATTCCCACCTCCTATAACCTCTGATCCAGTACCAGCACATTATTTAGCTTGTCTCAATACAAAAATAAAGCAGCTCGATCCTCCTTTTCCTACCGAGCGCCACAGTTATGTAATGACCTCCCGCACACTTTCAAACCCTCCCAAAGCCTAATATCCTTTAAGAGATCCCTCTCTACATATCTCAAAACAGAATGCACCATGGTTGATTATATATTTCTTACCTGTTCTATGTAAAATTTTTGCATCTATTGTGTATTGTTATTGTTTTTGAATTTTATTGTACCCTATTGTATCAATGCAATGTTTTGTGGACCCAGGACATACTTGAAAACGAGAGAAATCTCAATGTATCCATCCTGGTAAAATATTTTATAAATAAATAAAAAAAAATATTTTATAAATAAATAAATATATATATATATATATATATATATATATATATATATATATACACACACTCACACACACACACACAATAAGGGTGTCAGTACTAATTAAAAACCTGGTTCAGAGTTATCAAATATCGGTTTAAAAATAAGTAATAATATGCAATCTTGATAAAGCCCGAGTTGCGGGTGAAACGCGTTGAAGCACTGCCAGTCTGATTTGAACCGGCGATTTGTTCTGGCGATCCACTATCTCTGAATTGAGAGTTTGGCGAAACTTGATATCGGACTTGTTGCTACTTGTCACTACGATCATAATCGCAGTTAAAGAGGATTTGGTGATCTTCCATTGGCCTGCGTGCAAATGCACTAAGTGCAGGTACTCATAGATCAGCAGAGGAGTTCCACAGCTGATTTTGAATCCAGCATTTTCAGCGTGTGACGTCAGAATCTCCGTGGTGAAAACACTTACAGCGAAAGCAGGGCCGGATCAAAGTGTCCGTGAAAGAGTTGTTTGTGAAAATGACATCTTCCTCTATCCTAATACTCCCTGACTTATAATATTAGATTGAGAGGGTGAGTACTATGCTCCTGCTCCAGATTTGTAGCACTATTACAGATTATTAGTGGCTATTTGCTGAGATTGAAGATTATTTGAAATTATGCTCGAACTGACACCACACATACATTATTGAATTGTTTGCTACTACCCGCTCTGGACTTTAATTGTTGCTACCACCTACTCTGGACTTTTAATATTTATAAAAGGTGGTATTTCTGGGAGACGTCCTGCTTCTTATCTTAATAGGCTGACCTATATAGGTTTCATATAAGGTTTGCCAAGTATAATTCTCCTTTGCTATTAGCGATTTTTAAAACGTTGTGATTTGTATCTTATCGTGTTTATTTTAAGTGTATTAATTTTTCTTATTATCAACGTATTTGTGTATTTGTCTGTACCTCTATAGCTCACTGAACACCCACCTTCTTATTGTTTTAATTTCTGGATACTTGGAATCTCAACTCTATATTAAATGACTTGTATATTAATTCATGATTTACTTTTACTCTTTAGCACTTACTTATTACTTATTTTTAAACTGATATTTGATAACTCTGAACCAGGTTTTTAATTATTACTGACGCCACTATTGTGTGTGTGTGTATATATATATATATATATATATATATATATATATATATATATAAATAAAAATATGCGTAACTATGGTATACAGTAATCTGTATATGTGTGTGTATGTATATATATATATATATATATATATATATATATATGTGTGTGTATGTATATATATATATATATATATGTATATACTGTATATGTGTGTATATATATATATATATATGATCTGTGTCACTTTAATTCACTGATCACTTATTTTAGTTTACTCCGCTTTGAGCGTCCTCCTGTGTGTATTTTGTTTGTATAATTTTTGTTTTTGCACCCAACCATTTCAGTTATATCAAAACATTAAAACTGTATCTGTTGCAGTGTTAAGTTGACAAATGTATAATACTAATACTGTAAAGAAGTCACTAATAGATCTGGGGATAGCTTGAAGTATTGTACAATATTGTTTGATCCACTAGATAAATCTATTGATTTAAAGGGACAGTCTAGTATAAATTAAACTTTCTTTATTCAGATAGGACTTTTAATTTTAATCAACTTTCTAATTTACTTTTATCATCAAATTTGCTTTTTTCTCTTGGTATTCTTAGTTTAAACTAAACATAGGTAGGCTCATATGCTAATTTCTAAGCCTTTGAGGACTGCCTCTTATCACATGCTTTTAAATTCCATTTCAACACAAAGAGACAGAAAGTACACATAGGCCATATAGATAACACTGTGTTCAGGCACAGGGGGTTATTTAAGATTTAGCACAAAGCAATGCTAAATTTAAGACAATAGATAATAAACACTCACAGTCATGTGATCAGGGGGCTGGAAGAAGGTTCTTAGATACAAGGTAATCACAGAAGTAAAAAGTATATTAATATAACTGTGTTGGTTATGCAAAACTTACCTTTTAAAACGATAACCATTCTATGGTTGACTGTCCCTTTAAGCTTTATTTGTCTTTTGTCCTGCAATGTGTTTGTACTAATTAATAGACACTCTCATGTTACCTCTGTCTGCAGGAGATGAGACCAATAAGCTACACAGAGGAAGCATGAGAGCCGATATGGAACTATTACTGAGAAGCCATGAAGATGAAGAGGAAGAGGAAACATGACTGTGGAAAACTTAGATTGAAAAGGACAGCTTTATGAGAGAGGTTATTGAATCCCTCTGATACAACAAAGAGGACAGTTACTGTACCCACTCCAATGCAGAGTCTGGAGTCAGATGTTGTTATAAAACAGAGGGTGAAGTTGTATTACCTCATGCACATTGATCTGGTTTATAGGCAGGGTATACACATTAGAGATTTTAACACGGAGACAATAGGAAAGATCATGTGATACCCCATATAATTATTAACTAGTGACAACAGATAATGTAACTAACTGATATGCTGTGACATTTCATATGCGCCTAATCATGAGAGCTGGCTTCTCTCTCTTCTGCTCAGCTTGTGGAACAAGCAGCTTGCACACTAATAGACCTCCAATGCCACACACAGGTGGTTTTACTTCCACTTTTAAATTGTTTTGGTAGCTATCACTACAAGTGTCTGCTGAGGTTTTTGTGTGTGCCTTAAATGTTTACCGCCATGTTTATAGCCATTTTATGTGCTTTTCACCCTCCCAACAATGTTTATCTCTGTACATCACTGCCAATAGGCACAGTGACTTTCATGTCAGATGTGAAGGGCATTGTGCAACGTTCTTGGGTAACTCTGTAAAACTAAAATAAATGTTAAAGTTCATATGTCTATGTATAGAGAGGGTCTCCAGTAAGGGTAAACAAGAGTGTTTTTCAGAAGTCGTAGTTTAATCTAGATATTTTTTCGCTGGGCTATGGATCGAATTTGAATTGTGCTTTGGAGAAAATTAAGAATCTAGTAGGTAAAATGATTCATGCAAATCTTTAAAAATTTGATAAATGAAGGAGCATCACTGTTAATTTTCTTCCTCAACATTAATTTACTTGTGGTGATATATCCCTTTCGTTGTACTGCTAGATTACTGTATACTATAGTTATGGTTTATATGTTTATTTAACCAGTGTATAGTCACACATTTCCAGTTGCATGTGCTGATGCATTCAAACTGATGAGAACTCATCTGTTACTAATTGCATGGAATCTGGAAAGTGCCATGTGGTGGTGGTGGTGGTGGTGGTGGTGCTTTCACCATGCTTGGAACTTGTCTGTTTGGCCACACTATTTATTTATAAAGTACACTTAGCAACACTACCAAATTCTAAGCATTTTCATTCAATTATATAGTGTACACCACCGCGTTACAAAACACAATACTCCAGACTTACAGAATGAGAAAAGCACGTTCTTTATTGTAGGCTGGGTTACAGCTCATATAGGGGGAGCAGATTTTAAATTTCATTTGTAACCTCTTCAGAAGTTGAGTTGGATTCTTCTACTTCGGGAAAGTACGCTGCAACCTTATCTGTTAAAAAAAAAAAGAGATCATAGATAATCAATGTTCAGAAAAAAACAAACAAACCAGTAACTGTTTGCCTGTTTTACCTGTATGCAGACAAGCCAGGCTTCCGCAGGCACTAGGGCAGCATTTCATGTCCTCATAACAGTCTGTATCCATTTCACATGACATTCCACAAATACCAAGTGCTCCTTCCTTCACCACTGGGCAGATGGTGGTCTGTGCTGTGGTATCCGTAGCATTAGGCTGTGCTGTGGTATCCGTAGCATTAGGCTGTGCTGTGGTATCCGTAGCATTAGACTGTGCTGTGGTATCAGTAGCATTAGGCACAATGTTTGCTGTAGTAGCATTTGCTATGGTGGTGTTCAATGCAAAGGGGGTATATTCTGCAAGAAAAATCAAAGTGACGTAAAAGTAAAATAAAAAACTTCAATGATTTGAGAGAGAGCGTGTAGTTTTAAAGCGACAGTAACGTCAACATTTTTCTTTCATGATTCAGATAGAATATGCAATTTTAAACAACTTTCCAATTTATTTCTGTTATCAAATTTGCTTTGTTCTCTTGGTATCTTTTATTTAAGAGTAAAACTAGGTAGGCTCATAAGAGCTCAGGAGTGTGCACCTGTCTTTAGTACTCTATGGCAGCAGTGTTTTCCAACATTGTATAACAAAGCTACATAAAATGTGGCAATAAAAGATAAAAAGAGAACAAAGCACATTTGCTAACAAAAGTAAATTAAAATGTTGTTTAAAATTGCATGCTCTATCTGAATCATGAAAGACAAAAATTGACTTTACTGTCCATTTAAGTCACTTTGGATTTACTTCTAATATCAAATTTTACTTTTTTCTTTCTTTACATCCTTTTTTGAAAAATATATGTACATATGATCATCAGCAGCAATGCACTACTGTGAGCTAACTGGTGGCAACACATATTTTGTCTTTTGTTATTATCAGACGTGTAAAGCTTTCTCCCTGTAGTGTGTTGCTGCACTGTAGCTGAATGCAACTGTGTTTAATCCTCCATGGTTTGAAGATCGAATTATTTACAAGCAATAGTGCAATAATAAAATACTCCTAACATATTACAGCATTCTCTTTTTGCAGATTTATGTCCATTTAAGGTAATTGGAAAGAGTGTTTGACATTTTCCTATATTTATGAAACATGATGTACCTAAATAATCTTATTAGTGTATTTTTTAAATTAAATGGCATTTCTTTCTAATGACACAGTGAGTCCACAGATCATCAGTAATTACTATTGAGAATATCACTCCTGGCCAGCAGGAGGAGGCAAAGAGCACCACAACAAAGCTGTTAAGTATCACTTCCCTTCCCACAACCCCAGTCATTCTCTTTGCCTGCATTGCAAGGTGGTGGTAAAGTTTAGGTGTCTGAAAGAAGTTTCTTCAATCAAGAGTTTATTATTTTGAAGCAGAGAAGGTTTGCTCTCTCGTCCTGGGGGTTTAGCTGTAGTCCATGTCAGTCTCTTCAGTAATGCAGTGGTGTCTTTTAAGCATCTGGGAACTTGTGGGGTATAATCCTCACTGCGCCTCCCAAACTGTTGTTGCTGCCCTATTTTGGAAGCCTGATTAGGATTATTCAGTCTTCGTTTTTTCCACAGGTCCATGTGAGGGAGGAGGCCCTCTCAAACCAGGTGAGCTGCCCTGCTGCCGGGCAGAAGTAAATTCAGGTAAGTGCCTAACTTTATTTCTGGGAATACATGGCACTTTAACAGTTAAATGGGACATGGAATACCAGTAATCCTATTTAGGGTTTATAGGATTGAGGTAGGAAGTGGATGCAGGAACTGGGGACTAAAAATCTTTATTGTGGCTCAGTTTTTATTCCGGGTATATGTGTGTACCTTTTTGTAGACATACAAGCATTCAGGTGTTTTACATTAGGAGAACTTGACATATTGGATAGTTCTCCGGTACGAGAGGTTCTTCACCGGCTTTTCAGTAATGCCCACGATTAGGAAGGCAGGCTTTTCTGAGGTGGAAAGTTAGCTTGCGCACATTTCTTTCTTTACATCCTTTTTTGAAAAATATATGTACATATGATCATCAGCAGCAATGCACTACTGTGAGCTAACTGTTGGCAACACATATTTTGTCTTTTGTTATTATCAGACGTGTAAAGCTTTCTCCCTGTAGTGTGTTGCTGCACTGTAGCTGAATGTAACTGTGTTTAATCCTCCATGGTTTGAAGATCGAATTATTTACAAGCAATAGTGCAATAATAAAATACTCCTAACATATTACAGCATTCTCTTTTTGCAGATTTATGTCCATTTAAGGTAATTGGAAAGAGTGTTTGACATTTTCCTATATTTATGAAACATGATGTACCTAAATAATCTTATTAGTGTATTTTTTAAATTAAATGGCATTTCTTTCTAATGACACAGTGAGTCCACAGATCATCAGTAATTACTATTGAGAATATCACTCCTGGCCAGCAGGAGGAGGCAAAGAGCACCACAACAAAGCTGTTAAGTATCACTTCCCTTCCCACAACCCCAGTCATTCTCTTTGCCTGCATTGCAAGGTGGTGGTAAAGTTTAGGTGTCTGAAAGAAGTTTCTTCAATCAAGAGTTTATTATTTTGAAGCAGAGAAGGTTTGCTCTCTCGTCCTGGGGGTTTAGCTGTAGTCCACGTCAGTCTCTTCAGTAATGCAGTGGTGTCTTTTAAGCATCTGGGAACTTGTGGGGTATAATCCTCACTGCGCCTCCCAAACTGTTGTTGCTGCCCTATTTTGGAAGCCTGATTAGGATTATTCAGTCTTCGTTTTTTCCACAGGTCCATGTGAGGGAGGAGGCCCTCTCAAACCAGGTGAGCTGCCCTGCTGCCGGGCAGAAGTAAATTCAGGTAAGTGCCTAACTTTATTTCTGGGAATACATGGCACTTTAACAGTTAAATGGGACATGGAATACCAGTAATCCTATTTAGGGTTTATAGGATTGAGGTAGGAAGTGGATGCAGGCACTGGGGACTAAAAATCTTTATTGTGGCTCAGTTTTTATTCCGGGTATATGTGTGTACCTTTTTGTAGACATACAAGCATTCAGGTGTTTTACATTAGGAGAACTTGACATATTGGATAGTTCTCCGGTACGAGATGTTCTTCACCGGCTTTTCAGTAATGCCCACGATTAGGAAGGCAGGCTTTTCTGAGGTGGAAAGTTAGCTTGCGCACATTCTGGTGTCTCTTCTTTAGCAGTTCCGGATCGGAGTACCATTGCAGCGGCTGAGATCGCCTGTGTGTTTGTGATTACACTGGGAAGTCTGGATCGTGTATAAATCCTTAATCCGGTTGACGGCAGGACAGGTAGGCACCTCAGCAAAGAGTGCTGAGGTGAAGAGGCTGCCTGAGGTTTTTTATTGTGCTGTTGCTGCGGCTAAAAATAAAGATTACGTTTAAAATTTAAAGTGACAGTAACTTTGTTTCGAGAAAAAAATTTAAAGCAGTTTTTTTCTTTAATTGGTTGGGTTTTTGGGTAAGATGGACCAAGAGGCCCTGCAAAACATTACATGTAGCTTGTGTTTTGATTCCAATGTGGAACCACCAATTCCTTTTTGTCCCTCTTGCATTGAAAGAACATTACATTACAGGGATAGACTTTTTGATTCTGAGCCACCATTAACGAAGGCAGATGCTGTTCAGGGGTCACCTGTTCAAGAGATGCAGCAGCTTTCTCCTCAACTGTCCCAAACATTATCGTCCACACATGCAGTGCCCTGCGCTTCCTCTCACACTCCAGTTGGAGTTACTTTGCAAGACATTGCTACCCACATCTTCTGCAGTAACTGATGCGCTGTTGGCTTTTCCCATGCTGCAGGGAAAGCGCAAGAGGAAATGTAAGGAATAAGTGAGTAAGGTTTCTGACACAGTCGTGGCTATTCTGAATGTTTCCTCCCAGAAGTCTATGGAGGAAGATACTTCGGTAGCATCTAAGGGTGAAATATCGGACTCAGACAGTGTAATTCCTTTTTATGATGCTGAAGTTGTATCCTTCAGGTTTAAGCTGGAACACCTTTGTTTGTTACTTAAGGGGTTTTTGGCTACCTTGGATGACTCCAACACGACTGTCATGGTCAATCATAAGAAGTCTAGTAAGCTAAACAAATACTTTGAGGTTTTTCCTGTACCAGACCGGGCTACAGAGATTATTGTTTGGGAATGGGAGAGACCTGGTATCCCTTTTTCTCCATCCCCAATTTTTAAGAAGATGTTTTCTATAGCTCTATCAAGGAGTCTTGGCAGACGGTCCCTAAGGTGGAAGGGGCAATTTCTACCTTGGCTTAGAGAACCACTATCCCGTATAGAGGATAGCTGTTCTTTTAAGGATCCTATGGATAAGAAACTGGAAGGGTTACTTAAAAAGATGTATGTATACCAGGGTTTACAATGGTAACCTGCGGTGTGTATTTCTACCGTCAACAGCGAGGCAGCATACTGGTTCGATGCGTTGTCTGATTTGATTCAGACAGATACTGCCCTTGAAGAGATCCAGGATAGGATCAAGGCTCCTTTATTACGGATGCTTCCTTACAAGTTATTAAGTTGGGAGCAAAGATTTCTGGCTTTGCCGTACTGGCCCGCAGAGCTTTATGGTTGATGTCCTGGTCTGCAGATGTGTCATCTAAGTCTAAGCTTTTGGCGATTCCCTACAAGGGTAAGACCGTGTTTGGGCCGGGCCTGGCTGAAATTATTTCAGACATTACGGGAGGAAAGGGTCATTTCCTCCCTCAGGATAAGAGGAATAAGCAGAAAGGACTTCAGAGTAATTTTCGTTCCTTTCAAAACTTTAAAGGTAAGCCTTCCTCTCCCTCTGCCAAGCAGCAGTCCAAGCCTTCCTGGACATCCAATCAGTCTTGGAACAAGGGGAAGCAATCTAAGAAGCCCGTTAATGACTCAGTCAGCATGAAGGGTCTGCACCCGATCCGGTAGCGGATCTTGTGGGGGGCAGACTTTCCTTCTTCACACTCGGTCATAAGGTGAATAAACGGAGCGTGAGAACAGAGCTACCATAGCCTAGCACAGTTTGAACAGGCAGATATGAAACTTACTGGTTACACTTAGTGTGTAGCGCACATCCAGGTGCAGTAGTAGCAATCTGGGACCTCTCAGCTGCCCAGTAGACTGTATTTTCATGTCAGTAAGATACACTCTCAACCATAGAAAAGTTCCAAACAGCAGCAAGTGTATCATAAAAGCAGTATTTTATTAAAACAAAGCAATGCGTTTCTCAACCTCTAAGGGGCTGTTTCCTCAGGCTATACAATGAAATAAAACAATATACACTTGCTATATATACCCTTTCTATTTCTGTGATAGGTTAATTAAAACATCCTCCCCCCAGCATATCCTCTGTATGAGAATACTAATTAAAAAACAAAATCCCAGAACTAACCCAGAAACTGGTCAGAGCTGAGGGTTGATTTCATTACTATGGTGACAAGGCCTAAACAACAAGATGTTTCTGTAGGCAAATATATAGAAAATTCCTAATACTACTTTCTATATGTGATCAAGATATCAGCTATGCCTTGTTTAAACAGGCACTTATGTATGAAGATTAGTATGGTTGGGAGCGGATTATGGTATTCTTTCTAAACCAGAGAACTCCCTCTGTGTATTCATACATGCTGTTATATCCTACAACGAATCAATGGGCAATTCAGTCTATCCGTGATATAAATCTGATGTAATGGCCATAATACGTTGTTCTTACGAATTCCTATTAAAGGATTGTGAGCCAACTAACCTCTCAATAAGAGTGCTTGTGTATAGTTAGAGGCATCACGCCTCCATAGTATCAAGCCAATAAGTGACACCCTCGTCATAAGGGTGTGTATTTTCGTACCCAATCAAGACTAGCCAGTTAATCTCAACAGGGGAATGACAGTTTAAACCTCTCTGTGCTACAGGGCTTCTCGGCTCAGTCATTGCCGCTCGATGCAGTACATGTTGTATATAGGAGGCTAAAAGAAATGTATGCTAGAAAGATGACAGTATATACAGATATGTCAATAAGGCTATCCACTTATCTCTACGTGATGGATGTGGGAAAAGTGAAATCCGATTGTACAAAAAGTGAGATCAGGAGACCCGCCCCAAAAGTTGCACAAACTTTAGCCCCAAAGGCATTTTGAGTGAAGGGCATTGTCTCACTCAAAATGCCTTTGGGGCTGAGGTTTGTGCACCTTTTGGGGCGGGTCTCCCGATCTCACTTTTTGTACAAACGGATTTCACTTTTCTCACATCCATCATGTATAGAAAATTCCTAATACTACTTTCTATATATGATCAAGATATCAGTTATGCCTTGTTTAAACAGGCACTTATGTATAAAGATTAATATGGTTGGGAGAGGATTATGGTCTTCCTTCTAAACCAGAGAACTCTCTCTGTGTATTCATACATGCTGTAATATCCTACAATGGATCAATGGACAAATCAGTCTATCCGTGATATAAATCTGATGTAATGGCCATAATACGTTTTGTGAGCCAACTAACCTTTTGAGTGAAGGGCATTGTCTCACTCGAAATGCCTTTGGGGCTGACGTTTGTGCACCTTTTGGGGTGGTTTTCAGAGTCGGTCATTGAGAGTAATTCAGATTCGTAAGCCTGTGACTAGAAAGATTTACCACAAGATATGGCGCAGATATCTGTTCTGGTGTGAATCCAAGGGGTTCTCATGGAGTAGAGTCAGTATTCCTAGAATTTTGTCCTTTCTCCAGGAAGGTCTAGAGAAGGGTTTGTCTGCGAGTACCTTGAAGGGTCAAATATCGGCCTTATCTATTTTGTTGCGTAAACGTCTGGCGGATGTGCCAGATGTGCAATCCTTCTGTCAGGCCTTAGTTAGAATCAGGCCTGTGTTAAAACCTGCTACTCCTCCCTGGAGTCTTAACCTTGTTCTTAAAGTTTTTCAGCAGTCTCTGTTTGAGCCTATGCATTCCTTAGATACTAAGATGTTATCTTGGAAAGTTTTGTTTCTTGTTGCAATCTCTTCTGCTCGTAGAGTCTGAACTCTCGGCGTTGCAGTATGAATTCCCTTATATTATTTTTCATTTACATAAGGTAGTTCTGCGTACTAAGTTAGGTTTCCTTCCTAAAGTGGTTTTGGACAGGAACATTAATCAAGAAATCGTTGTTCCTTCTTTGTGTCCTAACCCTTCTTCTCATAAAGAGCGTTTGCTGCACAACCTAGATGACTAAGGTGTTTTGCTAGTCTTCTGCTTTGTTTGTTGTTTTCTCAGGGAAACGCAAGGGTCAGAAAGCTATGGCTACTTCTCTTTCTTTGTAGCTGAAGAATATTATTCGCTTGGCCTTTGAAACTGCTGGATATCAGTCTCCTGAGAGAATCATTGCTCATTCCACGAGGGCTATTTCTTCCTCCTGGGCTTTCAAAAATAAAGCTTCTGTGGAACAGATATGCAAGGCTGCAACTTGGTCCTCTCCACACACTTTTTCAAAATTTTATAAATTTGACACGTTTGCCTCGGTTGAGGCTTCTTTTGGGAGAAAGGTTCTTCAAGCAGTGGTGCCTTCTGTTTAGGTTCCCTGTCTTGTCCTACCCCTTATCATCTGTGTCCTCTAGCTTGGGTATTGATTCCCAATAGTAGTTACTGATGATCCGTGGACTCACCGTGTCATTAGAAAGAAAACGAAATTTATGCTTACCTGATAAATTTCTTTCTTTCTTGACACGGTGAGTCCATGGCCCGCCCTGTATTCTCAGACAGGTTTTTTTTTTTTTTTGTCATATAATCCTCAGGCACCTCGGCAACTTGTGTTGCTTCCTTTCTTTCCTTTTCCTTCGGTCGAATGATTGGGGGTTGTGGGAAGGGAAGTGATACTTAACAGCTTTGCTGTGGTGCTCTTTGCCTCCTCCTGCTGGCCAGGAGTGATATTCCCAATAGTAATTACTGATGATCCGTGGGCTCACTGTGTCAAGAAAGAAAGAAATTTATCAGGTAAGCATAAATTTTGTTTGTCATTTTTGAGTTCAAGGTTTATATACATTGTAAATATCCATATTTCCTTTGAATTATCCAGGTGTATGTATGTATATATACATATATGTATGTATGTGTGTGTGTATATATGTGTGTATATATTTTGTTTGAGGTTAAAAGGAAGACAGCAAACAGCGATGTTTCAGGCCTACATAGCCCTTACTCATGCTATAGTCTACAGGTAACATCCTCTTATTTATAGCGCCTGTGCATAGGTAAATTAACCCTTTAATTGGCAAACAAAAAGCCATATTTATTACATTGTACTGCCATCTAGTGGCCATAATAGTAACTCATTACAGACTTTTGATGTACCTATTAGATTACAATTCATATTAAAAACAATAATGCAACATGTTAAGCAAGAAGTTACATCTTTTCATACAATATAAAAATATTAAAAATAACAGTGTAGAGAAAACATAATTAAAGAAATAAATGTAAATCATAATGTTTATTTAAACCTACTGGATGTAGTGTCCTTAACGTTTGAATCCACCAAGCTTCTCTCTTTTTTAACATCAACTCCCTATCTCCACCTCTCCTTAGCTTTGGTATGTGGTCTATAATCTGGAAATGCAATTGACTAACTGTATGCCCTGCAGTAGTAAAGTGTGCTGAGACTGGAAGGGTCATATCTTTATTTCTAATACTAGATTTATGGGCACTGATCCTGTCCTTAAGGGGGCATATAGCCCCGCCCACATGGGCATTTAAGTAAATAAACAATGTACTCTGTATCACATGTGTAATAGCTATTGATTTCCCTTTTCCTGTTGTCATTAATCTTTGCTATGCGTTGACCCTTAAATCATTGAATTACATTGGGCACAGTTTAGACATGGGTATGATCCTTTATTTGGAGTAGTTAAATAATTCACCTTGTCTACTTTATTACTACCCACATCTGCTCTCACTAGTGTATCTTTAAGATTCTTAACTCTTTTATACAATTGAATAGGGGGTTTCTGAAATTCACAAATGTTAGGTTAGGACTTGCTAAGTAAATACCAATGTTTTCTAAAAACAGATGTTATCTTATCGCTCTGGTTATTACATTCTGTTGCAAATATGTCAGTTTACCTCTTTCTGTTTTTCATTTGTAGAGTGAAATATATGTATAGCCTCTTCCTTACACTTATCCACAAATTCAGTTGGATAACCCCTAACTTTAAATTTCTCAGCCATTTGACTCAGTCTGACCTTTTGTAGTTCCTTAACAATACGCAATGTGCAAATAAATTGTCTCTTAGGGATAGAGTTAAAAACTCTGGGGATGAAAACTTTGAAAGTGTAATAATGTATTGCGATCGGTAGATTTACTATAGATGTCAGTAGTTAGTTTAGAATTTTTCTTGTATACAGTAGTATCTAAACAAAATTAACCCTATCAAGAGAAAAATCCAATGTAAACGTAAAACAATTGGTATAGCTATTAAGGTCATCCACAGTATCTTGTAGGGACTCCAATGTGCCCCCCCCCCCATACGCCAAAAATATCATCGATATAATGAAGTATATTTTATAGTTTTCTTGATATAAACAAATTTACTTTCAAATTGGCTGACAAAGATGTTGGCGTATGTGGGGGCAACATTGGAGCCCATAGCCGTACCCTTTCGCTGTAGATAATAAGTATCTTGGAATAAAAAATAATTAAGATACAGTACAATCCTAAATAAGTTTTCAACTAATTGTGATTGAGGGAGAGAAAAAGAGTTTTCTTGTTTAACAAGGTCAAGTACATTCTTAATCCCTGCTTCATGGGGAATAGCAGTATACAGAATAACAATATCCAAACAAAAAATATTTCAGAATTCTCACATGGTAGTTCACAGATTTTTGTTAGAAAATCACCAGTGTCTTTCAGAATTGAAGGTTTTTTAGAGGCTACAGGATTCAAAATTCTATCTAAAAAAATTGCTATGTTGGAAAAAAGGGAATCTTTGGGGACCGGTATAGAACACAGGTGTAATGGGATCTTATTTAATTAAGTAAATAGCCAGATTCTTGGTAATGACCTCCTTTTTAAGAGCTTCATCCACAACTTGTTTAATTTCATTCCTAATCTCTGCCAGGGTGTCACTATCAAGGATCTGATATATACCTCAATTGGAAAGTTGTGCTCCGAAAAAAATACCACAAGGAAGCTCTGACAACTCCTCTTCTGAGGATTTTCTTTTACAAAGATATGACGAGTCCACGGATTTCATCCTTACTTGTGGGATATTAACCTCCTGCTAACAGGAAGTGGCAAAGAGCGCCACAGCAGAGCTGTATATATAGCCCCTCCATTCCCTCCACCCCCAGTCATTCTCTTTGCCTGTGTTATAATAGGAAGACATGGTAAAGTGAGGTGTTAGTTTTAGTTTCTTCAATCAAGAAGTTTTTTATTTTAAATGGTACCGGTGCGTACTATTTTCCTCAGGGGGATATGGAAGAAGATTTCTGCCCTGAGGTTTGATGATCTTAGCATTTGTAACTAAGATCCACACTGGTTCCCACAAGACTTCTGAAGGTAACCATGAGACATCTTCAGTGTGGAGACCGGTTTCATGCTACAAGCAGCATTAAGGTATGTGCAGCCTTTTTCTCTTACTTGGTGTATCCAGTCCATGGATTCATCCTTACTTGTGGGATATTCTCATTCCCTACAGGAAGTGGCAAAGAGAGCACACAGCAGAGCTGTCCATATAGCTCCCCCTCAGGCTCCGCCCCCCCAGTCATTCTCTTTGCCGCTCTAACAAGTAGCATCTCCACGGGAGGGTAAAGTGAATGTGGTGTTAGATTTGTAGTTTTTATTTCTTCAATCAAAAGTTTGTTATTTTAAAATAGTGCCGGTTTGTACTATTTACTCTGTGGCAGAAAGTGATGAAGATTTCTGCTGAGAGGAAAATGATTTTAGCATGTTGTAACTAAAATCCACTGCTGTTCTCACACAGGACTGTTGAGCATCAGAAAACTTCAGTTGGGGGGAACAGTTTGCAGGCTTAACTGCTTTGAGGTATGTTTCAGTCATTTTTTCTAGTCAAGACTTAGTAATGCTAGAAGACTGACAAGAATCCCCATGTGGGAAAGGTAAGCCATATTCTGAGACTTAGTATAGAAGGAAGGCTTATTTGAAAGGGCTCAAACACTGGTGGACACTGTTAAGGGGCAATCGATTATTTTTTACCAAGAATCTGATGTTTATACAAGTTTATATTACATTTGAAACACTTTTTTGGGGGTTTATTCCGCATGGCATCTATTTAGACACCTATTTTGGCTTGGGAAGGCCCCACGTCCCCAGAGTGAAGAGGGAGAGGGCCTGAAATTCGCGCCTCAGTTGCGCAGTTGATTTTACAGACCGCTTCATGCAGCTCCATGTGAAGAGTGCAGAGATTACTTGAGGACTTCAGAGAGGCTTATTTTCGATTAAAACTAATCCCAGGACCACAGCAGAGGCTGTGGCATGGTGCTTAGCTTTAATTTGCTCCGGTTTGGGCAGTAAGGGGTTAATTGACTTGAAATTTGCTGTGCAATCATTTCAAAGCATTAGGGTCATATGGTGAAAATTTCATAAAGATTGGATGATTTTTGGAGATTTAGTAAAAAAAGTGTGCGCTTTTATTATTTAAAGGCACAGTACCATTTTTTCAAAAATTTAATTTTACTGTATTTGAGTGCTGTCTAAGTCTGTTTAACATGTCTGAGCCTACTGATAGACCTTGTTCTATGTGTTTAAAAGCCATGGCGGTACCCCCTTTACATTTGTGTTTAAAGTGTGCTAAGGTATCTAAACATTTTAAAGACCATGCAGTGACACTTAAAAATGTAGCCCAAGTTGATTCTTTAACGGAAGGTAACAAGGATAGTCCTCCTTCCTCTCCCCATGTGTCGACACCAGTTACGCCCGCGCAAGCGATGCCTAGTACCTCTAGCGCATTGGCCCTATTACCTTACAACAATTAGCATCAGTCATGGATAATTCCCTTGCGGCATTTCTATCCAAACTGCCAGTTTTTCCTAAAAAGCGTGATAGCTCAGTTTTTAAGAACAGAGGATGAGCAATCAGAAGCTTTGGATGATTTATCAGTTGTACCCTCACAACACTCTGAAGTGGCAGTGAGGGATGTGCTGTCCGAGGGAGAAATTTCTGACGCAGGAAAGGTTTCTCAGCGGGCAGAATCAGATTCCTTAGCGTTTAAATTTAAGCTGGAACACCATACTGCTTAAGGAGGTTTTAGCTACGCTGGATGATTGTGACCCCATGGTGGTCCCAGAAAAATTGTGTAAAATTGACAAGTTTCTAGAAGTCCCTGTATACACTGATGCGTTTCCGATCCCGAAGAGGGTGGCGGATATTGTGACTAGGGAGTGGGAGAGACCAGGTGTACCTTTTGTTCCCCCCCCCCTATCTTTAAGAAAATGTTCCCCATAAATGACCCCAGGCGGGACGCGCGGCAGACGGTCCCTAAGGTAAAGGGAGCGGTTTCAACACTAGCCAAGCGCGCACAACCATGCCAATAGAAGACAGTTGTGTTTTCAAAGATCCTATGGATAAAAAAGGTTTACTAAAGAAAATATTTGTTCAACAAGGTTTCCTTCTTCAACCGATTGCCTGCATTATTCCTGTAACTACTGCAGTGGCTTTCTGGTTTGAGGCACTGGAGGAGTCGCTCCAGAGAGAGACTTCATATGACGAAGTCATGGATAGAATTCTTGCTCTAAAGCTGGCTAATTCCTTTATCACAAATGTCGCTTTCCAATTAGCTAAGTTAGCGGCGAAAAATTCTGGTTTTGCCATGATGGCGCGGAGAGCGCTTTGACTCAAATCGTGGTCGGCTGATGTGTCGTCCAAAACTATTAAATATTCCTTTCAAGGGAAAGACCCTATTCGGCCCAGAATTGAAAGAAATTATTTCGGATATCACTGGGGGAAAGGGCCATGCTCTTCCACAAGATAGACCGTTTAAGGCCAAAAACAAGGCTAATTTTCACTCCTTTCGCAACTTCAGGAGCGGACCTGCTTCAACCTCTGCAACCGCAAAGCAGGAGGGTAACGCTTCCCAGCCCAAAGCAACCTGGAAGCCTTTGCAGGGCTGGAACAAGGGTAAGCAGGCCAAGAAGCCTGCGGCTGCTACCAAGACAGCATGAAGGGGTAGCCCCCGATCCGGGACCGGATCTTGTAGGGGGCAGACTTTCTCTCTTTGCTCAGGCTTGGGCAAGAGATGTTCCAGATCCCTGGCATTAGAAATTGTTGCTCAGGGGTATCTTCTAGAATTCAAGGACTCTCCTCCAAGGGGAAGGTTCCACATTTCTCGTTTGTCTTCAGACCAAACAAAGAAACAGGCGTTCTTACGCTGTGTAGAAGATCTTCTAAAAATGGGAGTGATACACCCAGTTCCAATTGCAGAACAAGGACTGGGATTTTACTCAAACCTGTTTGTAGTTCCCAAAAAGGAAGGAACTTTCAGGCCAATGCTGGATCTACAAATTCTAAACAAATTCCTCAGAGTTCCATCCTTCAAAATGGAAACCATTCGGACAATCTTACCGATGATCCAGGAAGGTCAATATATGACTACCGTGGATCTAAAGGATGCGTACCTACATATTCCTATCCACAAAGATCATCATCAGTTCCTAAGGTTCGCCTTTCTGGACATGCATTACCAGTTCGTGGCCCTTCCTTTTGGGTTGGCCACCTCTCCCAGAATTTTCACAAAGGTGCTAGGGTCCCATCTAGCGGTACTAAGACCGCAGGGCATTGCAGTAGCACCTTACCTAGACGACATCTTAATACAGGCGTCGTCTTTTCACAGAGCCAAGGCTCATATGGACATTGTTCTGGCCTTTCTAAGGTCTCACGGGTGGAAGGTGAACGTAGAAAAGAGTTCTCTGTCCCCGCTCACAAGGGTTCCCTTCCTGGGAACACTAATAGACTCGGTAGAAATTAAAATATTTCTGACAGAGGTCAGGAAGTCAAAGCTTTTAACTACTTGCCGAGTTCTTCATTCTATTCCTCGGCCTTCTGTGGCTCAGTGCATGGAGGTATTTGGATTAATGGTTGCGGCAATGGACGTTGTCCCTTTTGCCCGAATTCATCTCAGACCACTACAACTGTGCATGCTCAAACAGTGGAATGGAGATTATGCAGATTTGTCTCCTCAAATACAAATGGACCAGAAAACCAGAGACTCTCTTCTCTGGTGGTTGTCTCAGGAAATGTGCTTCCGCAGACCGGAGTGGATCATTGTCACGACCGATGCCAGTCTGTTAGGCTGGGGTGCGGTCTGGGACTCCCTGAAAGCTCAGGGCCTATGGTCTCGGGAAGAATATCTTCTCCCGATAAACATTTTGGAACTGAGAGTGATATTCAATACGCTCCAGGCATGGCCTCAACTAGCGGAGGCCAAATTCATCAAATGGGCGGAGGATCACTCCTGCCACCTATCTGCTATTCACATCCCCGGAGTAGACTACTTGGAGGCAGATTTTCTGAGTCGTCAGACTTTTCACCCGGGGGAGTGGGAACTCCACCCGGAGGTTTTTACTCAGCTGACCCAGTTATGGGGCATTCCGGAATTGGATCTGATGGCATCCTGTCAGAACACCAAACTTCCCCTTTACGGATCCAGGTCCAGGGATCCCAAGGCGGCATTGATAGATGCTCTAGTAGCACCTTGGTCCTTCAGTCTAGCTTATGTCTTTCCACTGTTTCCTCTTCTCCCTCGGCTAGTAGCCAGAATCAAACAGGAGAAGGCTTCAGTAATTCTGATAGCGCCTGAGTGGCCACGCAGGACTTGGTATGCAGACCTAGTGGACATGTCATCGGTTCCACCATGGAAACTGCCATCGAGGCAGGATCTTCTAATACAGGGTCCATTCAAGCATCCAAATCTAGTTTCTCTGCATCTGACTGCTTGGAGATTGAACGCTTAATTCTAGCTAGGCGTGGGTTCTCTGAATCAGTTATTGATACTTTAATCCAGGCCAGAAAGCCTGTCACCAGGAAAATTTACCATAAGATATGGCGGAAATATCTTTGTTGGTGTGAATCCAAGGGTTACTCTTGGAGTAAAGTCAGGATTCCCAGGATTTTGTCTTTTCTCCAAGAAGGATTGGAGAAAGGATTGTCAGCTAGTTCCTTAAAGGGACAGATATCTGCTCTGTCTATTCTGTTACACAAGCGGCTGGCAGCAGTACCAGACGTTCAGGCGTTTGCACAGGCTTTAGTTAGAATCAAGCCTGTCTATAAACCTGTGGCTCCTCCATGGAGTCTTAATTTAGTTCTTTCAGTTCTTCAAGGGGTTCCGTTTGAACCTTTACATTCCATAGATATTAAGTTATTATCTTGGAAGGTTTTGTTTTTGGTAGCAATCTCTTCTGCTCGGAGAGTTTCAGAATTGTCTGCTTTGCAGTGTGATTCACCCCATCTGGTGTTCCATGCAGGTAAGGTTGTTTTGCGTACCAAACCTGGTTTTCTTCCGAAAGTTGTTTCTAATAAGAATATTAACCAGGAAATCATTGTTCCTTCTCTGTGTCCTAATCCAGTTTCGAAGAAGGAACGACTATTACACATTCTTGATGTGGTTCGGGCTTTAAAATTCTATTTAAAAGCAACTAAAGATTTCAGACAAACATCATCCTTGTTTGTTGTCTATTCTGGTAAGAGGAGAGGTCAGAAAGCGACTGCTACCTCTCTTTCCTTCTGGCTGAAAAGCATCATGCGATTGGCTTATGAGACTGCTGGACAGCAGTATCCTGAACGAATTAAAGCTCATTCCACTCGAGCTGTGGCATGGGCCTTCAAGAATGAGGCTTCTGTTGAACAGATTTGTAAGGCAGCGACTTGGTCTTCACTGCATACTTTTGCCAAATTTTACAAATTCGATACTTTTGCTTCTTCTGAGGCTATTTTTGGGAGAAAGGTTTTGCAAGCAGTGGTGCCTTCCGTTTAGGTTACCTGACTTGTTCCCTCCCTTCATCCGTGTCCTAAAGCTTTGGTATTGGTATCCCACAAGTAAGGGTGTATCCAGTCCACGGCCTGCCCTGGCAATTAAGTCAGGTTCAAATTTATTTTTGTAAAACTACAGTCACCACTGCACCCTATGGTTTCTCCTTTTTCTCCTAACCGTCGGTCGAATGACTGGGGGGGCGGAGCCTGAGGGGGAGCTATATGGACAGCTCTGCTGTGTGCTCTCTTTGCCACTTCCTGTAGGGAATGAGAATATCCCACAAGTAAGGATGAATCCGTGGACTGGATACACCGTAAGAGAAAGTAATTTATCAGGTAAGCATAAATTCTGTTTTTTCTGAGGAGACTTGGTGCATCAGAACTGGCTGGCATTTCCCTGCATGGGAATGGGGTAAGCAGTAAAACCTATTTTAATAAGAGGGGTGTTACTGGAGTCCCTATATTATATTTATCATTAGTTGATATTTGGGTATTATGTGACATGGGAGACAATATAAAAAATGATGTTTTATGTTTTTTTATTTTTGGCACTTAAAACTTATTGGTTTTATGCTTGAGGGTTGTATTGTGTGTGTATTTCTTTTACAAAGATATGACGAGTCCACGGATTTCATCCTTGTGGGATATTAACCTCCTGCTAACAGGAAGTGGCAAAGAGCACCACAGCAGAGCTGTATATATAGCCCCTCCCTTCCCCTCCACCCCCAGTCATTCTCTTTGCCTGTGTTATACTAGGAAGACATGGTAAAGTGAGGTTTTAGTTTTAGTTTCTTGAATCAAGAAGTTTTGTTATTTTAAATGATATCGGTGAGTACTATTTTCCTCAGGGGGATATGGAAGAAGATTTCTGCCCTGAGGTTGATGATCTTAGCAGTTGTAACTAAGATCCATGTTGGTTCCCACAAGACTTCTGAAGGTAACCATGAGACATCTTCAGTGTGGAGACCGGTTTCATGCTACAAGCAGCATTAAGGTATGTGCAGCCTTTTTTATTCTGAGGAGACTTGATATATCAGAACTGGCTGACATTTATTTCCCTATATGGGAATGGGGTAAGCAGTATTCCTATTTTATATAAAGGGTATTACTGGAGTCCCTGATTTTATTTAATGGTTGACTTATGGGCATTGTGTGACACTATGGGCATTCAAAGAAAAACGATATATAACGTTTTTATTTCTGTCATGCATGTGTTTGCTTACTGGTGCATTTGAGGGGTTGTAGGCATTAGCTGTTTAAACTTAGGTGTGAAACCGCTTTCCATGCGGTTGTGTTTGGGCCTACTTCGGCATTAACCTCAAGGGACGTGGCCTATTTTTGCGCGCTCAGATGCGAACTTCCTTCAGGCTAGGCAGCAGCAAGCAGTAACTCCGGTTGCTCCTGGACTGTGCAAGCTGGTCTGAAGTGTTGGAAAGTTATTTCGAAGTACCCTGGGGGCAGGTAGGCGCAGAGGGTATTTTTGTCTATAAAATGACTAATTATTGATATAAGTACTTTAGAGCCTTATTTCTCCTACATTGGTGTGTCCGGTCCACGGCTTCATCCTTACTTGTGGGAATATTCTCTTCCCTAACAGGAAATGGCAAAGAGAGCACAGCAAAAGCTGCCCATATAGCCCCCCCTCTGGCTCCGCCCCCCAGTCATTTTCTTTGCCGCTCTGAACAAGTAGCATCTCCACGGGGATGGTAAAGAGTATGTGGTGTTAGTTGTAGTTTTTTATTCTTCTATCAAGAGTTTGTTATTTTAAAATAGTGCTGGTTTGTACTATTTACTCTAAAACAGAAAGTGATGAAGAGTTCTGTTTAAAGAGGAGTATGATTTTAGCAGCAGTAACTAAAATCAATTGCTGTTCCCACGCAGGACTGTTGAGCCCAGAGAACTTCAGTTGGGGGGAACAGTTTGCAGACTTTTCTGCTCAAGGTATGACTAGTCCATTTTCTAACAAGACATAGTAATGCTAGAAGACTGTCATTTTCCCTTTTTGGGATCGGTAAGCCATTTTCTTAGACTCATAACAGAATGAAGGCTTATTAATGGGCTATATACTGGTTGACACTATTGTGGGCTAAATCGATTGATTTATACAATATTTATATGTCTTTTGGAGTGTTTTGGAACTTGAAAACACTTTGGGAACGTTTTTTAATCGCCTGGCAGTCGTTTAGACACCTATTCTAGTCAGGAAGGGCCTTTCACTCTAGTATGCAGAGGGAGGAGGCCTCATTTTCGCGCCTTAATTGCGCAGTTACTTCTGGAAGCAGTGCATGCAGCTTCATGTGAGAGGGTCCGGTGGCCATAAAAAACGATTCTGGAAGGCTTATTTCTGTGGCGAATATCCCCTAAGGAAAGGTGAAGCCGCAGCAAAGGCTGTGGCTGGGACTGTAGTGGGTTTAAGCTTGTAAATTGATCAAATAGCTCCGGTTTGCTCATTTAAGGGGTTACAAACTTGAAATTTGGTGTGCAATACTTTCACTAGGGTGCAAATTTGGTAAGGATCGGATATTTCCTTCATAGTTTTTCACACATTCAGAAATAAAGTGTGCTCTGTTTAACATTTAAAGAGACAGTAACGGTTTTGTTTAAAAATGGTTTTATTGCATTAATAGCCTGTATAAGCCTGTCTAACATGTCTGTACCTTCAGATAGAACATGTTCTGTATGTATGGAGGCCAAGGTGGTCCCCCCTTTAAATGTATGTGAGAATTGTGCCATGGCGTCCAAACAAAGTAAGGACAGTACTGTCACATTTAATAAGGTTGCCCAAGATGATTCCTCAAATGAAGGTAGTGGGGGTAGTTCACCATCCTCTCCTTCTGTGTCAACACCAGTTATGCCCGCGCAGGCGACACCTAGTACATCTAGCGCGCCAATGCTTGTTACTATGCAACAATTAACGGCAGTAATGGATAATTCTATAGCTAATATTTTATCCAAAATGCCAGCATTTCAAAGAAAGCGTGATTGCTCAGTTTTAAATACAGCGGATGAGCAAGGATGCGCTGACGATAATTTATCTGTCATACCCTCACACCAGTCAGAATTGGCAGTGAGGGAGGGTCTGTCGGAGGGAGAAATTTCTGATTCAGGAAAAGTTTCTCAACAGGCAGAACCTGATATTGTGACGTTTAAATTTAAGTTAGAACATCTCCGCGCCCTGCTTAAGTAGGTGCTAACTACTCTTGACGATTGTGACTCTTTGGTCATTCCAGAAAAATTGTGCAAAATGGACAAATTCCTAGAGGTCCCTGTGCACCCTGATGCCTTTCCGATACCCAAAAGGGTGGCGGACATAGTGACTAAGGAGTGGGAGAGACCAGGCATACCTTTTGTCCCACCTCCTATATTTAAGAAAATGTTCCCCATTGTCGACCCAAGGAGGGACGCATGGCAAACAGTCCCTAAGTTTGAAGGGGCAGTTTCTACGTTGGCCAAACGCACGACTATTCCCATTGAGGACAGTTGTGCTTTCAAAGATCCTATGGATAAAAAATTGGAGGGTTTGCTTAAAAAGCTATTTGTTCAGCAAGGTTTCCTCCTCCAACCAATTTCGTGCATTATTCCTGTCACAACAGCGGCGTGTTTTTGGTTCGAAGAACTAGAAAATTCGCTCAATAAGGAGACTCCATATGAGGAAGTCATGGACAGAATTCACGCACTTAAGTTAGCTAATTCCTTTATTTTAGATGCCGCTTTGCAATTGGCGAAGTTAGCGGCGAAAAATTCAGGTTTTGCAATTGTGGTGCGCAGAGCGCTCTGGCTAAAGTCTTGGTCGGCGGATGTGTCTTCCAAGACAAAATTGCTTAATATTCCTTTCAAAGGTAAGACCCTTTTTGAGCCAGAATTGAAGGAGATTATTTCAGACATCACTGGGGGAAAGGGCCATGCCCTCCCACAGGATAGGCCCTTTAAGGCTAAGAATAAATCTAATTTTCGTTCCTTCGCAGCTTCAGGAACGGACCGTCTCCTAACTCTGCAGCCTCTAGACAAGAGGGTAACGCTTCCCAGGCTAAGCCAGCATGGAAACCAATGCAAGGCTGGAACAAGGGCAAACAGGCCAAGAAGCCTGCTGCTGCTACCAAGACAGCATTAAGGGGTAGCCCCCGATCCAAGACCGGATCTAGTAGGGGGCAGACTTTCTCTCTTTGCTCAGGCTTGGGCAAGAGATGTTCAGGATCCCTGGGCACTAGAAATAGTCTCTCAGGGTTATCTTCTAGAATTCAAAGAATTCTAGAATGCTAGGGTCCCTTCTAGCGGTTCTAAGACCGAGGGGCATTGCAGTGGCACCTTACCTAGACGACATCCTAATCCAAGCGTCATCCCTTTCCAGATCAAGGGCTCATACAGACATTGTATTAGCTTTTCTCAGGTCTCACGGGTGGAAGGTGAACGTGGAAAAGAGTTCCCTGTCCCCGTCTACAAGAGTTCCTTTTCTGGGAACAATTATAGATTCTGTAGAAATGAAGATTTTTCTGACAGAGGTCAGAAAATCAAAGCTTCTAAAGACTTGTCAAGTTCTTCAATCTATTCCTCAGCCTTCCATAGCTCAGTGCATGGAAGTAATAGGTCTAATGGTTGCAGCAATGGACGTGGTTCCTTTTGCTCGAATTCATCTAAGACCATTGCAACTGTGCATGCTCAGACAGAGGAATGGGGATTATGCAGACTTGTCTCCCCAGATTCAAGTAGACCAGTTAACCAGAGACTCACTCCGTTGGTGGTTGACTCAGGATCACCTGTCTCAGGGAATGAGTTTCCGCAGACCAGAGTGGGTCATTGTCACGACCGACGCCAGTCTATTAGGCTGGGGCGCGGTCTGGGACTCCCTGAAAGTTCAGGGTCCTCGGGAAGAGTCTCTTCTCCCAATAAACATCTTGGAACTGAGAGCGATATTCAATGCACTCCGGGCTTGGCCTCAACTAGCGAAGGCCAGATTCATAAGATTCCAGTCGGACAACATGACGACTGTAGTTTACATCAATCATCAGGGAGGAACAAAGAGTTCCTTGGCGATGAGAGAGGTATCCAAGATCATCAAATGGGCGGAGGATCACTCCTGCCATCTATCTGCAATTCACATCCCAGGAGTAGACAACTGGGAGGCAGATTATTTGAGTTGTCAGACTTTCCATCCAGGGGAGTGGGAACTCCACCCGGAGGTCTTTGCCCAGTTAACTCAATTATGGGGCATTCCAGACATGGATCTGATGGCGTCTCGTCAGAACTTCAAGGTTCCTCGCTACGGGTTCAGATCCAGGGATCCCAAGGCGACTCTAGTGGATGCATTAGTGGCGCCTTGGTCGTTCAACCTAGCTTATGTGTTTCCACCGTTTCCTCTCCTTCCCAGGCTCGTAGCCAGGATCAAACAGGAGAAGGCCTCTGTGATTCTGATAGCTCCTGCGTGGCCATGCAGGACTTGGTATGCAGACCTGGTGAATATGTCATCGGCTCCACCATGGAAGCTACCTTTGAGACAGGATCTTCTAGTACAAGGTCCATTCGAACATCCAAATCTAGTCTCTCTGCAGCTGACTGCTTGGAAATTGAACGCTTGATTTTATCTAAGCGTGGGTTTTCAGACTCAGTTATAGATACTCTGGTCCAAGCCAGAAAACCTGTGACTAGGAAAATTTACCATAAAATATGGAAAAAATATATCTGTTGGTGTGAATCCAAGGGATTCTCTTGGAGTAAAATTAAAATTCCTAAGATTCTTTCCTTTCTCCAAGAGGGTTTGGATAAAGGGTTGTCAGCGAGTTCTCTAAAAGGACAGATATCTGCTTTGTCTGTTTTGTTACACAGACGCCTGGCAGCAGTGCCAGATGTACAAGCTTTTGTACAGGCCTTAGTCAGAATCAAGCCTGTTTACAGACCCATGACTCCTCCATGGAGTCTAAATTTAGTTCTTTCAGTTCTTCAAGGGGTTCCGTTTGAACCTTTACATTCCATTGATATTAAGTTACTATCTTGGAAAGTTCTGTTTTTGGTTGCTATTTCTTCTGTTAGAAGAGTTTCTGAATTGTCTGCTTTGCAGTGTGATTCACCCTATCTGGTATTCCATGCAGATAAGGTTATTTTGCGTACCAAACCTGGTTTTCTTCCAAAAGTGGTTTCCAACAGGAATATTAACCAGGAAATAGTTGTTCCTTCTCTGTGTCCGAATCCAGTTTCGAAGAAGGAACGTTTGTTACACAATTTAGATGTGGTCCGTGCTTTAAAATTCTATTTAGATGCAACAAAGGATTTCAGACAGACTTCATCTTTGTTTGTCGTTTATTCTGTTAAGAGGAGAGGACAGAAAGCTACTGCTACCTCTCTTTCCTTTTGGCTGAAAAGCATCATCCGATTGGCTTATGAGACTGCCGGACGGCAGCCTCCTGAACGAATTACAGCTCATTCTACTAGAGCTGTGGCTTCCACATGGGCCTTCAAGAACGAGGCTTCTGTTGATCAGATATGTAAGGCAGCGACTTGGTCTTCTTTGCACACTTTTGCCAAATTTTACAAATTCGATACTTATGCTTCTTCGGAGGCTATTTTTGGGAGAAAGGTTTTGCAAGCCGTGGTGCCTTCGGTTTAGGTAACCTGACTTGTTTCCTCCCTTCATCCGTGTCCTAAAGCTTTGGTATTGGTTCCCACAAGTAAGGATGAAGCCGTGGACCGGACACACCAATGTAGGAGAAAACAGAATTTATGCTTACCTGATAAATTTCTTTCTCCTACGGTGTGTACGGTCCACGGCCCGCCCTGGCTTTTTAGTCAGGTTTCAAATTTTTTCTTTCTATACAGAAGCCCTGGACCGGACACACCGTAGGAGAAAGAAATTTATCAGGTAAGCATAAATTCTGTTTTTCTGCCCTTGCTTCAGGGTGCAGTAATTTTTGGATAAACCAACGATCTTAGGTTACATTTTGAGATAATTTAACGTTTTTTGAGCATTTTGGAAAAATTGTTCACTTTTTCTTTTCTTAAAGGCACTACACGTTTTTTCTAAAGTTTATTTTATGCAATAAATGAGTGTTTAAACGACTTTTGTGGTTATTACTAGTCTGTTCAACATGTCTGACATTGAGGATTCTCATTGTTCTATGTGTTTAGAAGCTATTGTGCAACCCCCTCTAACATTGTGTAACTTGTACTGAAAGAGCCTTACATTGTAAAGACCATATATTAGGTCAAGAAAGTGTGCCTAAGGATGATTCTCAGTCTGAAGAGAATCAGGATATGCCATCCAATTCTCCCCAAGTGTCACAACCTTTAACGCCAACACAAGCGACGCCAAGTACTTCTAGTGTGTCTAATTCTTTTACTCTGCAGGAGATGGCTGCAGTTATGTCAACTAACCTTACAGAGGTATTGTCTAAATTACCAGTGTTGCAGGGTAAACGCAGTAGGTCAGATATTAATGTAAATACTGAATCCTATGATGCTTTATTAGCTATTTCCGATGTTCCCTCACAGTGCTCTGAGTTGGGGATCAGGGAATTACTGTCTGAGAGTGAAATTTCAGATTCAGGGAATGTTTTACCTCAGACAGATTCGGACACTATGTCATTTAAATTTAAGCTTGAACACCTCCGCCTGTTACTTAGGGAGGTTTTAGCGACTCTGGATTATTGTGACCCTATTGTGATTCCTCCAGAGAAATTGTGTAAAATGGATAAATATTTGGAAGTACCTACTTACACTGATGTTTTTCTGGTTCCTAAGAGAATTTCGGAAATTATTAGAAAGGAATGGGATAGACCAGGTATACCGTTTTCTCCCCTCCTAATTTTAATAAAAAGTTTCCCATATCAGATACCATTTGGGACTCATGGCAAACGGTCCCTAAGGTAGAGGGAGCTATATCTACCCTAGCTAAGCGTACTACTATACCCATTGAGGATAATTGTGCTTTCAAAGACCCTATGGATAAGAAATTAGAGGGTCTACTAAAGAAATTATTTGTTAATCATGGGTTTCTTTTACAACCTATGGCTTGCATTGTTCCAGTAACTACTGCAGCAGCTTATCTTAGATAGAATTAAGGCTCTCAAGCTAGTTAATTCTTTTATTACTGATGCCGCTTTTCAAATTGCTAAATTAGCGGCAAAGAATGCAGGATTTGCTATTTTAGCACGTAGAGCATTGTGGCTCAAATCTTGGTCTGCTGATGTGTCATCAAAACATAAGCTTTTAGCTATTCCCTTTAAAGGTAAGACCCTTTTCAGGCCAGAATTGAAGGAAATCATTTCTGATTTTACAGGAGGTAAAGGCCATGCCCTACCTCAGGATAAGTTTGTTAAAATGAGGGGTAAACAGAATAATTTTTGTTCCTTTCGGAACTTTAAAGGAGGAACCCCCACTTCTTCTTCTTCCTCAAAGCAGGAAGGGAATTGTACCCAATCTAAGTCAGTCTGGAGACCCAATCAGAACTGGAACAAGGGTAAACAATCCAAAAAGCCTGCTGCTGCTTCTAAGACAGCATGAAGGGGCGGCCCCCGATCTGTGACCGGATCTAGTAGGGGGCAGACTCTATTTCTTTGCTCAGGCTTGGGCAAGAGATGTTCAGGATCCCTGGGCACTAGAAATAGTGACCCATGGCTATCAATTGGAATTCAAGGACTTTCTCCCAAGAGGGAGATTTCATCTTTCAAAGTTATTTGCAAACCAGATAAAAAGAGAGGCGTTCTTACGCTGTGTAAAAGACCTTTCGACTATGGGAGTAATTTGTCCAGTCCCAAAATTGGAACAGGGACAGGGGTTTTACTCAAACCTATTTGTTGTTCCCAAAAAAGAGGGAACGTTCAGACCCATCTTAGACCTCAAGTGTCTAAACAAATTTCTAAGAGTTCCATCATTCAAGATGCAGACAATACGAACAATTTTACCAATGATCCAGGAGGGTCAATATATGACTACCATGGATTTGAAGGATTCTTACCTTCATATTCCAATCCACAAAGATCATCATCGGTTTCTAAGGTTTGCCTTCTTGGACAAACATTATCAGTTCGTGGCTCTTCCTTTCGGGTTGGCCACAGCACCCTGAATCTTCACAAAGGTTCTAGGGTCTCTTTTGGCGGTTCTCAGACCGCAAGGGATAGCGGTTGTGCCTTATCTGGACGATATTCTGATTCAGGCGTCAACATATCATCTGACAAAATCTCACATGGACACAGTGTTTTCTTTTCTGAGAACTGATGGCTGGAAGGTGAACATAGAGAAGAGTTCACTTGTTCCACAGACAAGGGTTCCTTTCTTGGGAACTCTGATAGATGCGGTAGCCATGAAAGTATTTCTGACGGAGGTCAGAAAATCAAAGATTTTGAATACCATTTAATGGTAGCGGCAATGGACATTGTTCCATTTGCTCGCTTTCATCTCAGACCACTGTAACTGTGCATGCTCGGTCAGTGGAATGGGGATTATGCGGCTTTATCTCCAAAGATAATTCTGGATCAAGAGACCAGAAACTCTCTTCTTTGGTGGTTGTCGCCGGATCATCTGTCCCAGGGGACTTTTTTCCGCGGACCCTTGTGGGTGATAGTGACAACAGATGCCAGCCTTCTGGGCTGGGGTGCAGTTTAGAATTCCCTGAAGGGGCCTCAGTTGGCTTCGGCCAAATTCATCAGATTCCAGTCAGACAACATAATGACTGTGGCATATGTCAGTCATCAGGGGGGAACAAGGAGTTCCTTAGCGATAATAAAAGTATCCAAGATAATTAGTTGGGCAGAGGCCCACTCTTGTCATCTGTCAGCGATCTACATCCCAGGGGTAGAGAACTGGGAAGCAGATTTTCTAAGTCGACAGACTTTTCATCCGGGGGAGTGGGAACTTCTCCCGGAGGTATTTGCCTCATTGATTCTCAGATGGGGCAGACCGGAATTGGATTTGATGGCATCTCGTCAGAATGCCAAGCTTCCAAGATATGGATCCCGGTCAAGGGATCCTCAGGCCGAACTGATAGATGCCTTGGCAGTACCTTGGTTGTTCAGCCTAGCTTATATGTTTCCGCTGTTTCCTCTCCTCCCACGCGTGATTGCTCAAATCAAACAGGAGAGATCTTCAGTGATCCTGATAGCGCCTGCGTGGCCACGCAGGACTTGGTATGCGGATCTAGTGGACATGTCCTCTCTGCCACCGTGGAAACTTCCGTTGAGACAGGACCTTCTCATTCAAGGTCCATTCCAACATCCAAATCTAATTTCTCTGCAACTGACTGCGTGGAGATTGAACGCTTGATTTTATTGAAGCGATGATTCTCTGATTCAGTTATCAATACTTTGATACAGGCTAGAAAGCCTGTCACTAGAAAAATCTATCATAAGATATGGCGTAAATATCTTTATTGGTGTGAATCCAAGGGTTACTCATGGAGTAAAGTTAGGATTCCTAGGATTTTATCTTTTCTCCAAGAAGGATTGGTGAAAGGGTTATCAGCAAGTTCCTTAAAGGGACAAATTTCAGCTTTGTCAATTCTGTTTCACAAACGTTTGGCAAATGTATCAGATGTTCAGTCTTTTTGTCAGGCTCTATCTAGAATTAAGCCTGTATTTAGACCTATTACTCCTCCCTGGAGTTTGAATTTAGTTCTTCGAGTTCTGCAAGAGGTTCCGTTTGAACCTATGCATTCCATAGATATTAAACTATTAACTTGGAAAGTTCTTTTTTTGGTTGCTATTTCTTCTGCTCGAAGAGTTTCTGAGCTTTCAGCATTACAGTGTGATTGGCCTTATCTCATATTTCATTCTGATAAGGTGGTTTTACGTACCAAACCTGGGTTCCTTCCTAAGGTTGTTTCGAATAAGAATATTAATCAGGAAATCGTTGTTCCTTCCTTGTGTCCTAATCCTTCTTCTAAGAAGGAGCGTCTGTTACATAACTTGGACGTGCTCCGTGCCTTAAAGTTTTACTTAGAGGCAACTAAGGATTTCTGTCAATCATCTTCATTATTCATTGTTTATTCTGGAAAGCGTAGGGGTCAGAAAGCTACGGCTACCTCTCTTTTTGGCTGAGAAGTATCATCCGCCTGGCATATGAGACTGCTGGACAGCAGCCTCCTGAAAGAATTACAGCTCATTCTACTAGGGCTGTGGCTTCCACATGGGCTTTTAAAAACGATGCATCTGTTGAACAGATTTGTAAGGCTGCGACTTGGTCGTCCCTTCACACTTTTTCCAAATTTTCCAAATTTGATACTTTTGCTTCTGCTGAGGCTATCTTTGAGAGAAAGGTTCTTCAAGCAGTGGTGTCTTCCGTTTAGGTTCCTGTCTTGTCCCTCCCTTTCATCCGTGTCCTATTGCTTTAGAAAACTAAATTTATGCTTACCTGATAATTTTTTTTCTTTTACGATATTACGAGTCCTTGACCCACCCTGTTCTTTTTAAGACAGTTTTTCTTTATATTTTTTGTAAACTTCAGTCACCTTTGCACCTTTTTAGCCTTTCCTTTTCTCTTCCTATACCTTCGGCCGAATGACTGAGGGTGGAGGGGAAGGGAGGGGCTATATATACAGCTCTGCTGTGGTGCTCTTTGCCACTTCCTGTTAGCAAGAGGTTAATATCCCACAATTAAGGATGAAATCCGTGGACTCATCATATCATAAAAGAAAGTAATTTATCACATAAGCATAAATTTAGTTTTTTGTGCACAAGCACCGATACCGGAGGGGCAGCCACATGCAAAGGTGGAGAGAACCTACAGCAAAGCCCGTACCTGGAGCAAACAGACATACTGGGGACGGAGGAAATATAATGTGGTAAAGATTATCCAACTGTGACATGCCCAGTATGTAATGACTGTTATGGATAAAGAAACCAAGACACCCAACGATATATTCGATATGGCCACATTGGGACTCGAACATAAAAGGTGTACCCATAAAGGTGAAAAGAATGATATTAACAATACACCTGTAATAAATATATCTAAATATGCACTAACTCAAATTGAATAGATGTGTTAAGTAAGGGTTTGTCATTTTGCCCCTCTAAAAATATTAATGCATTTAATCTTGAAAAAGATCTTTATTGTTTCTTCCGGTTAATCCGGTTGAAAGCACATTTTTCTACATATAATAGTTCTAGTGCTGACACTGTTGAAAGTATAGAACAAGTTAATGAAAGATTTGACCTAAAGTCATTGGGTTTAAAGAATAAGTCTAATTTTAAGTATCACCAACCCAGGAGTTGAAACTTTTATTAAATTTGTAAAAAGTGATATATAAGCCTTGCTTGAAAAAACTAAATATACACCTGTTAAAAACAACTTTACATATACTGAGAAACAAGCCCTTAAAAAATTGTCTAAAAACCAGTCTATTGTGATTAAAAATGCTGATAAGGGCGGAGCAGTTGTTGTGCTTGACAAAGAGTATTATATACAAGAAATATTGGCACAGCTTTCCGATGGAGGTATATATCAGATCCTTGATAGTGACCCCCTGGCAGAGATTAGGAATGAAATTAAACAAGTTTTGGATAAAGCTCTTAAAAAGGAGGTCATTACCAAGAATCTGGCTATTTACTTAATTAAGAAAGATCCCATTACACCTGTGTTCTATACCCTCCCCAAAGTTCATAAAAATATAAGCAGCCCCCTGGTAGGCCCATAGTCACTGGTACTGATTCCCTTTTTTCCAACATAGAGATTTTTTTAGATAGAATTTTGAATCCTCTAGCCTCTAAACAACCTTTGTTTCTAACAAAAGTCTGTGAACTACCATGTGAGAATTCTGAAATACTTTCTCTTCATAAATGGAAAGAGTCCACAGCTGCATTCATTACTTTTGGGAAATAAGAACCTGGCCACCAGGAGAAGGCAAAGACACCCCAGCCAAAGGCTTAAATACCCCTCCCACTTCCCTCATCCCCCAGTGATTCTTTGCCTTTCATCCCAGGACGTTGGCAGAGAAGGGTCAGAAGTTTGTTTTTGTCTCTTACGAAGGGTAGTACTCTTCCACATGGGACGGGAGTTTTAAGTAATCCTGTCAGTCTCTCAGTGAGGGCTTGGATGAAAGTTAGAGTTCGGAGATGCAGGAAGAGTCTTTCTGTGAAACCATCTCGACTCATTTTAACAACTTAACACGCAATCAGTGTTGTCAAACTTCGCTGCCTGCTTTCCTCTCTCAAGTCCATGGCGGAGGCGAGGCTACTATCCGTCACACTTTAAGGGCCGTGTTCCTGTTCCACGGTGTAGATTTCTGTAAGATCATTTAATTTTACTTCTTCATTGTTGTACTGTAACTCATTTGTTCCCACGAACTCACATGAAAAATACAGGGTCTCAGTGGGATTCCTTTATTATCTTGGAATCAAGATAATCATGTTTGTTATGTGATTCAATCTGCTTATGTGCAGTATTAACTGGGCTCTTGGCTTTTGGAACATAATAGCCTTTTGAAGTGACGCAACCTTACGGTTGGGCGCACTTTTTTTGGACTTTACGGTTCACCTTGTGACCAGGCGTGTTTACGTTCTGGTCTCCCATTTCCCCATTCCTTACTTTGTGGCGACAGGGAATTCTAGTCCGCTTGTGTCTGGTTCATAGGGGGTGGTGAGTACCCCAGCCATTGTGGGGGTCAGGTGCTGTTTAAATTGTTTTATATTTAGTCCATTTTATGGTATCCTTTATCCAGTTATGGAGGATACTGATGTTGAGATTGTTCAACCTTCTGATTCAGATTCTTCGTCCTGTGACGAATGCGAATTGGCCCCATTGACTCCGGTCAGTCAGTTATGTCCTTTCAGCCGTTCTAGAACGCCTTGTTCCATCGGGCTCTGGGATTCAAGGGACTACTGAGCCATCGGCCTCGGGGAGCCCTGTCCTCCGGGAGGTGAGTTCCCTTCCGCTCCCTACTACTACACATGCGGGTAACCCAAGTTATGTTTTTTCCTCCTTGGAGGGTGGATTGATCCCCCCGGAGGTTGTGGCATGTTTTCGCTTTTACATACTTTTGGCGCTTGCGCATCTACAAAGTCCAGTTCTTTTTTTGCGAGAGTGTTCCTGCCCGATTGCCCCTGGTCTCTCGGCCACAGGAGGGTATGTGCAGTTCCCTACTGGTGTAACTGTTCCTGAGTGTTGTGCCTATCATTACAGGTTGGCTTACTTTCGTGTTCTACTCACACGTTTTTGAGCTGTTTGGGGACCCTATCCTTCTCGGTTATAGGACTCATCAGTCTCCTTCGAATGGCTCACTTTGTTAGACATGGGGGGATGAAGTAATCTCCTTTAAGTCTTGTTATCGAGATCCTTCCCAGTTTTTTTGGAAGAACAGGGTTTCCGTTAGGCTGGTCCTGTGGATCTTTCTGTTCTTCATGGGTGTTAACCCTCGGGTTGCCTGTTATTTTATCCGGTTAGGATGAATTTGATTTTTATACTATGTTTCCTGTGGAATCTTTCTCTGGGATCGATACTCGCCGTTTGCTTCTACGGAAGTTGTTCGGGACACGTTAGTCCCATGTTTGTCTTTCAGTTTTTTTCTTCCTCCCTCTCTAAAAGGCGGATTTAGCCAGCTTGGCAGTTATGACCCTGGTTGCAGGCTGGTCCTGCTTGGGTTCAGATCTTCTGTCTCGCAGCTTTTTCAGACATGTGGTGCCTATTATACCTTGCTGGTCAGGTAGGGGTACCGAGTGCTAATAAGATTATTTGTTTCTTGTTATTGTTTTACAAGTTTCAGCCAAGTATTCTCAAGAGGACTTGCGGGTCCGTGCTGGTCTCAAGATTGTGTCAGTCCTAAATAGTCGTCTAGCTGGTGACTGGGTCAGTGAATTTTGCTGCGTCACTCTCTGTGTCTTCCAATACACTTGGAACCTAGAGTATTCCTTCCCACGTGGTAGGAAAATAGAGGGTTTAGCGCCTCTTTCCGCCGGTTGGGGCGGTGGTGTTGTAGGAAATTGTCCTTTTGGGCTTGTTCCTTTAGTGGCTCTCTTCTTCATTGAGACCTCTTGGGTTGTCTGTTTTCTCCTTGTGGATGGGTCGCCTTCGATGGACTTGGATTCCCTTTGGGAGTTGGTTGTTCCTTTACGGGACATTAGACAGTGAGGTCTTTTTGGGCTCTGGTTAGGGGTCCTTCCCCGGTGTTAGGAATGCTCTGCATCTCCTTGGGATAGCAGAGGTCGTAGTGGTTTTCCACTCATATGGTTCAGGTATTGCCATCCAGGAGGCATCCAAACCCATGTTTTATTGTCCTCTGACTTTGAATCTGAGGTGATGTGGAGGCTTGATGTTGCTCTGTTCAGGTGACTTGTCCTCACTGTTCCCCTTGTGTCTGGAGCTTGGGGCTAGCTGGACAGCTAGCTCAGCATACTAATGTTCTGTGGCTACTCTGTACTGTAGTGAACTGAGGGTTGCTAATTCAATCCCCAGCGAGGTCTAATCAGCCTTTCCTTCTTTCGAGGTTGATAAAATGAGCTGTGCCTTGTGTCCCTTATCATGTTAATGATGCTTGGACACCTGTTAGCTCTAGTGTCCTTTTATGGCCCTGGCTCTTTGGAGTGTTGGGCTCCTGCAAGGGGTGGTCTCATCCCGTTGGGTTGGGACTTGCAAGGGCTTCTTGCTCTTGTTATCCGCGTTATCCTGGGAGGTCTGTTTTTTTTATATCAGGCAAGGGATTTAACGAGGGATTTATGTGCCTGGAAGATTGTTTAATCTAAACATTTGTGGGACCTGGGCTTCTTGTCCTGATATTCCAGTTGTCGAGGGTTCTACTCTGTGTTTTCTCTTTGTGGATCCCGCCGTGGGATGTTACTGGACCTTATGATCCTAGGACTAGTCTGGGGGTTCCAGTTTCCGGGGTACTTGGGCTTAGCCCTTGTTCTGGCTGTTCTGTTTTTTAACTTGGCTAGATTTATGAGACCTGGGGCTTTTTGGGCCTTGTCTTGTGCCAGACGATACGGTTCCCTTGGGACAACCACTATCGTGACCTGATGGTGGGCTTTCCTGCCTAGCACACGGAAGGTTTGCGGTTGCTCAGCTGTCACCTTTGCACCTGTTATGTGTGCTAGCACGATGGTGTTTTAAGGGGTTCTTCCGTGTTCGTCAGTAACGTGGCCTTGTGTCCTCTCGGTTCTTCTTATGACTTTCTGTCTTATGGGCAATTGTTTATCAACGCTCTCCTCTTTAGGGGGCTCGTTGTCCTATTTACGGAGGTGTGGTTCCCTTTTCAGGGGCTTCTCCTGTGTTCGGGAGGTTGGAACAGATGTTTATCTCGTTCAGGGATTGGTCTGCTCTTTGAGTGGTTCCTTTCCATCTGGGGAGCTGCTGGCTCTGCGTTGAGACTTAGTCTGGTGGCCTTGCTAGATCTCCTTGGGTCTAACGCCTGCTTTTTTGTCTTTAGGTTAAAGTGGCTGTTTCCATTCTTCCTCTCTTTTGGGGGCCGGTCTTGGGGTTCCTTTCGGTTCCCTTACTTTCAGATCTGCCGTTGCTTGGGCTGGTCCGGCTAGGTGTAGGATCTGCAGTCTGTTGTTCAGGTCTTGGGGGTAACAGTGGACCTTCTTTTTTTAGAGGTTCTGTGCCTCTCCCCCTTTGAGGTCTGTGAGTAGGCTTGGCGGTCTGGATTGCTTGGAAAATGCCTCTGTCTTGGAGGTTGGGAGATCTCTGTCTTGAGCCACTTCTCCATATGGATAGTTTTTTCTCCATGTCTTCCTAAGGATGGCAGCGTGTTCCTGGACTCAGATATTTATTTCTGAGTTTGCTGCTTGTAATTTTCTGTTTGCTCAGTCTCTGAGTTCTGATGTTTTGAGGACTTTGTCTTCAGCTGTCTTTTTTGGTGCTGTTGCACGTTGTTTGGGAGATGTTTCTTCTCCTTGATGATGCTTGGTTGCTCCTTGTGGGTTGGGCGTTGTCTCCTTTTGTTCTTGAGATCCATTTGGGTCTCTGTAGACTTGTCCTTCCTTTTTATTTATTTTTTTAATTTCTTTATGGATTTTGCTGTACCTTTTGGGTATCCCTTAGCTTACCATTGTCCTCTCCCTTTTGGGGATTTTGGTACTGTACTAGTAAGGGGGCCGACTGCTGGGCGATGGTTCTCCTGGAGGAGTATTGGCTCAGTGAGTCTAGTTAGGCTTTTGGACTATCTGCGGGTCAGTGTCCTTGGGGCCTTTTCCTTCTAGTTCTTTTGCCCGGCTCCAATGAAGCAGGGTTTGTTTGGGTTGTGTTTTCTTTCATGTAATTAGCAAGAGTCCATGAGCTAGTGACGTATGGGATATACATTCCTACCAGGAGGGGCAAAGTTTCCCAAACCTCAAAATGCCTATAAATACACCCCTCACCACACCCACAAATCAGTTTTACAAACTTTGCCTCCTGTGGAGGTGGTGAAGTAAGTTTGTGCTAGATTCTACGTTGATATGCGCTCTGCAACAGGTTGGAGCCCGGTTTTCCTCTCAGCGTGCAGTGAATGTCAGAGGGATGTGAAGAGAGTATTGCCTATTTGAATTCAATGATCTCCTTCTACGGGGTCTATTTCATAGGTTCTCTGTTATCGGTCGTAGAGATTCATCTCTTACCTCCCTTTTCAGATCGACGATATACTCTTATATATACCATTAACTCTACTGATTCTCGTTTCAGTACTGGTTTGGCTTTCTACTACATGTAGATGAGTGTCCTGGGGTAAGTAAGTCTTATTTTCTGTGACACTCTAAGCTATGGTTGGGCACTTTATATAAAAGTTCTAAATATATGTGTTTAAACATTTATTTGCCTTGATTCAGGATGTTCAACGTTCCTTATTTCAGACAGTCAGTTTCATATTTGGGATAATGCATATGAATAAATCAATTTTTTCTTACCTTAAAATTTGACTTTTTTCCTGTGGGCTGTTAGGCTCGCGGGGGCTGAAAATGCTTCATTTTATTGCGTCATTCTTGGCGCGGACTTTCTTGGCGCAAACATTTTCTTGTCATTTCCGGCGTCATACGTGTCGCCGGAAGTTGCGTCATTTTTTTGCCAAAAAATGTCGGCGTTACCGGAGGTGGCGCCATTTTTGGCGCCAAAAGCATTTAGGCGCCAAATAATGTGGGCGGCTTTTTTGGCGCTAAAAAATTTGAGCGTCATTGTTGTCTCCACAATATTTAAGTCTCATTATTTATTGCTTCTGGTTGCTAGAAGCTTGTTCATTGGCATTTTTTTCCCATTCCTGAAACTGTCATTTAAGGAATTTGATCTTTTTTGCTTTATATGTTGTTTTTTCTATTACATATTGCAAGATGTCTCAGACTGACCCTGAATCAGAAGCCACTTCTGGAAACACGCTTAACTGAGTTTCAGTTCTACCAAAGCTAAGTTCATTTATTTTAAATGTTATAAATGTTTATCTTTAGCTATGGTTTGTAATAAGTTATTATGATATACTTTTACATGCAGAATCCATTAGTGTTTATGCTTTATATATTTCCATTCTTACATCTTATGTACAAGAAATATTTAGAAGATTTATAAGAAATATTTCTCTGATTCTATTTTAAAGGCTTTGTCTGACTTCGTGCCTTCTAATAAAATTTTTAGGTCTTTTTCACTTCTTTTTTAATTATTGAAGTTTCAAATGACCAACAACATACTGATTTATCCTTCTCTGATGATGTTTTTTCTCTTTCAGAAATTTTCTTCATCAGATATTGACACTAACAAATCTACTTTTTTATTATTTTTCTATTATTAAAGTACATTTGTTCTTTGTTGAAAAGGTGTTGATTATTTTGGATATTAAGGTAACTAGTTCTTTAAGACTAGCTGACACTATTTCTGCCTATTTATTTCTTCTGTGTTTTCAGAGGTTTTCTTTCCAATTCCCCATTCTAGGGAATGGAATAGGCTGAGAATTTTCTTTTATTCCTTCTTCAAAGGTTTTAAACTATATTCTTTGTCAGCAGTTAAATTCAATTTGGAGGGTTCTCCAATTTTTTGGGGCTATCTCTACTTCTACTAATTATACTATTGTTTCTATAGCAATATAGTATTTATTTTCCTTTAGATAGTTGTATCTTGTTTATGGAAAATTATTTAGTTTCAGGTACTTTTCTTGGTCCTGTGATTTATTTGGATATTGCAATTGCTTCATTTTTTCTGTTTACTTTAAGATCAAGTATCAGATTATGATTTATTTTAGCATTGTTAAGGGACAACATTTACTAGACTAGGTGCTGTTGCATTTGTCTTGTTGTTTTGCATTTATTGATTATGCAAGTCCACTGTATTGACTGGTCCTTTAAACTGGACTATCATGCTAATAATTTCATTTGTGTCTTCATTTTATTGAATATTTTCGCAAATGAGGGTTAATCTATGTCTTTAGCTATTTTAGCTAGAAGAATTTTGTGATTTTAAAAAAAAAAAATCCATATTTCTTTTGTTCTTATTAAGGAACGAATTCCTGAGTTCTTTCCCAAGTAACATGTTTATAATTGGGGTTCGAAATCAGCTCCCTAATATTGCGATGTACGTGCCGTATTCCAGCTTGGCTGGTAAGGGGCAGGTTAAGACTTCTTTGAAATTTATTTGGTTCTATTTTGTCCAAATTTCTTTGATTTTATTCCAGTAAGGCTAACACTTTCTTTAAGTGTGTTTCTGTCCTATATATTTTGGGTACTGTTGAAGCATGGCTGGGCACCCATGGGGTTCAAGCGCTGCTCAGACCTGGAATCTTCTGGGGTATTTCTTCCAGTTCCTTTTTTAGGAACCGGGTTTGGAGTTTTATTCAAACTATTTGGCCTTTTTATGGTCATTGATAGCATTATTTGTTTTTATTAGATACAATAAATGCATATTTTCATTTTTCTGTTTTCATTCAGATTATTTTCTGAGGATGCGGAATCTCATATGATTCACTTGCTCTTCAGGACATAGTTAGAGGATCTTTTTTCGAAAGCTCTTGATTACTCACACAAGGGTCACCTTTTTTAGGTTTCCAGATAGTTTGTGTCACTGTCTTTGTCTCTATCAGACAAGGGATAATTCTATTGGGTTCCGTCTGTCGGTACCTTTAGTCCCTATTATTTCCTTCAGTTGCTATTTATGCATAGAAGTTTTAGGTCTTATGGCCACAGCATTGGATTCAATTCCCTTTGCTCATTTTCACTAGAAAGAACCTTTCCAGTCTTTTATGAGTGTTGTTTCTTCTAGAACATGGTTGGAGGATCAATTTACCAAAAAGTTCATTGATTCCTCAGACAAGGGTAACCTTTTTAGGTTTCCTGATAGATTCAGTGTCCTTGACTCTGTCTCTGACGGACAAGAGACGTCTGAAATTGGTTTCAGCTTGTCGAAACCTTCAGTCTCAATCTTTTCCTTCGGTAGCCTTATGCATGGAAATTCTAGGTCTTATGACTGCTGCATTGGACGCGGTCCCCTTTGCTCGTTTTCACATGCGACCTCATCAGCTCTGTATGCTGAACCAGTGGTGCAGGGATTATACAAAGATATCTCAATTAATATCTTTAAAACCGATTGTACGACACTCTCTGACGTGGTGTACAGACCACCATCGTTTAGTTCAGGGGGCTTCTTTTGTTCTTCCAACCTGGACTGTGATTTCAACAGATGCAAGTCTGACAGGTTGGGGAGCTGTTTGGGGGTCTCTGACAGCACAAGGGGTTTGGGAATCTCAGGAGGTGAGATTACCAATCAATATTTTTGAACTCCGTGCGATTTTCAGAGCTCTTCAGTCATGGCCTCTTCTAAAGAGAGAGTCGTTCATTTGTTTTCAGACGGACAATGTCACAACTGTGGCATATGTCAATCATCAAGGAGGGACTCACAGTCCTCTGGCTATGAAAGAAGTATATCGAATTCTGGTATGGGCGGAATCCAGCTCCTATCTAATTTCTGTGGTTCATATCCCAGGTATAGACAATTGGGAAGCGGATTATCTCAGTCGCCAATCGTTACATCCGGGCGAATGGTCTCTTCACCCAGAGGTATTTCTTCAGATTGTTCAAATGCAGGGACTTCCAGAAATAGATCTGATGGCTTCTCATCTAAACAAGAAGCTTCCCAGGTATCTGTCCAGATCCAGGGATCCTCAGGCGGGGGCAGTGGATGCATTGTCACTTCCTTGGAAGTATCATCCTGCCTATATCTTTCCGCCTCTAGTTCTTCTTCCAAGATTCTAAGGAGTGCTCGTTTGTTCTGCTGGTGGCTCCAGCATGGTCTCACAGGTTTTGGTATGCGGATCTTGTCCGGATGGCCTCTTGCCAACCGTGGACTCTTCCGTTAAGACCAGACCTTCTATCACTAGGTCCTTTTTTCCATCAGGATCTCAAATCCTTAAATTTGAAGGTATGGAGATTGAGCGCTTCATTCTCAGTCATAGAGGTTTCTCTGACTCTCTGATTAATACTATGTTACAGGCTCGTAAATCTGTATCTAGGAAGATATATTATCGAGTCTGGAAGATTTACATTTCTTGGTGTTTTTCTCATCATTTTTATTGGCATTCTTTTAGAATTCCTAGAATTTTACAGTTTCTTCAGGATGGTTTGGATAAAGGTTTGTCTGCAAGTTCCTTGAAAGGACAAATCTCTGCTCTTTCTGTTCTTTTTCACAGAAAGATTGCTAGTCTTCCTGATATTCATTGTTTTGTACAAGTTTTGGTTTGTATAAAACCTTTTATTAAGTCAATTTCTCCTCCTTGGAGTTTGAATTTGGTTCTGGGGGCTCTTCAAGCTCCTCCGTTTGAACCTATGCATTCGCTGGACATTAAATTACTTTCTTGGAAAGTTTTGTTTCTTTTGGCCATCTCTTCTGCTAAAAGAGTTTCTGATTTATCTGCTCTTTCTTGTGAGTCTCCTTTTCTGATTTTTCATCAGGATAAGGCGGTGTTGCGAACTTCTTTTAAATTTTTTCCTAAGGTTGTGAATTCTAACAACATTAGTAGAGAAATTGTGGTTCCTTCATTGTGTCCTAATCCTAAGAATTCTAAGGAAAGATCGCTGCATTCTTTGGATGTAGTTAGAGCTTTGAAATATTATGTTGAAGCTACTAAAAATTTCCGAAAGACTTCTAGTCTATTTGTTATCTTTTCCGGTTCTAGGAAAGGTCAGAAGGCCTCTGCCATTTCTTTGGCGTTTTGGTTAAAGTCTTTGATTCATCATGCTTATGTCGAGTCGGGTAAAACTCCGCCTCAAAGGATTACAGCTCATTCTACTAGGTCAGTTTCTACTTCCTGGGCGTTTAGGAATGAAGCTTCGGTTGATCAGATTTGCAAAGCAGCAACTTGGTCTTCTTTGCATACTTTTACTAAATTCTACCATTTTTATGTGTTTCCTTCTTCTGAAGCAGTTTTTGGTAGAAAAGTACTTCAGGCAGCTGTTTCAGTTTGATTCTTCTGCTTATAATTTCAGTTTTTTTCATTATAAGATTTAAACTTTATTTTGGGTGTGGATTATTTTCAGCGGAATTGGCTGTCTTTATTTTATCCCTCCCTATCTAGTGACTCTTGCGTGGAAGATCCACATCTTGGGTATTCATTATCCCATACGTCACTAGCTCATGGACTCTTGCTAATTACATGAAAGAAAACATAATTTATGTAAGAACTTACCTGATAAATTAATTTCTTTCATATTAGCAAGAGTCCATGAGGCCCACCCTTTTTTTGTGGTGGTTATGTTTTTGTTTTTTTATAAAGCACAATTATTCCAATTCCTTATTTTTTATGCTTTCGCACTTTTGTCTTGTCACCCCACTTCTTGGCTATGCGTTAAACTGATTTGTGGGTGTGGTGAGGGGTGTATTTATAGGCATTTTGAGGTTTGGGAAACTTTGCCCCTCCTGGTAGGAATGTATATCCCATACGTCACTAGCTCATGGACTCCTGCTAATATGAAAGAAATGAATTTATCAGGTAAGTTCTTACATAAATTATGTTTTTTTTCAGGCCTGGTGCCCTCAGAATGGGCCGTCTATTGTACCCTCCCATTTTTGCATTCAGTGTCCTCTATAGCTTGGGTATTGTTTTCCCAAAAGTAATGAATGCAGTTGTGGACTCTTTCCATTTATGAAAAAAAACTTAAATTATGCTTACCTGATAATTTTCTTTTCTTCAGATGGAAAGAGTCCACAGCTCCCCACCTGTATTTTTTCTGTGCGGCATCTCTTATTTTTCTGGCACCTTTTCACCCTGGTATTTCTTCTACTGTTCCTTGTTCCTCTGCAGAATGACTGGGGGATGAGGGAAGTGGGAGGAGTATTTAAGCCTTTGGCTGGGGTGTCTTTGCTTCCTCCTATTGGCCAGGTTCTTATTTCCCAAAAGTAATGAATGCAGCTGTGGACTCTCTACATCTGAAGAAAAGAAAATTATCATGTAAGCATAATTTAAGTTTTTAGTTTGGATATTGTTATTCTGTATACTGCTATTCCCCATGAAGCAGGGATTGAGTCTGTATTTGACCTTGTTAAACAAGAAAACTCCTTTTCTCTCCCTCAATCACAATTAGTTGAAAACTTACTTAGGATTGTACTGTATCTTAATTATTTTTTATTCCAAGATACTTATTATCTTCAGCGAAAGGGTATGGCTATGGTCTCCAATGTTGCCCCCACATATGCCAACATCTTTGTCAGCCAATTTGAAAGTAAATGTGTTTATACTCATTTGAAATATCAAGAAAACTGTAAAATATAGCTTCGTTATATCGATGATATTTTTGACGTATGGGGGGGGGGCATATTGGAGTCCCTACAAGATTTTGTGGATGACTTTAATAGCTATACCAATTGTTTTGTTTACATTGGATTATTCTCTTGATAGGGTTAATTTTTTAGATACTACTGTATACAAGAAAAATTCTAAACTAACTACTGACATCTATAGTAAACCTACCGATTGCAATACATTATTACACTTTCAAAGTTTTCATCCCCAGAGAGTTTTTAACTCTTTTCCTATGAGTCAATTTATTCACACATTGTGTAATGTTAAGGATAAAGAACTTCAAAAGGTCAGACTGAGTCGAATGGCTGAGAAATTTAAAGTTAGGGGTTATCCAACTGAATTTGTGTATAAGTGTGAGGAAGAGGCTATACATAAATTTCACTCTACAAATGAAAAACAGAAAGAGGTAAACAGACTTATATTTGCAACAGAATGTAATAACCTGAGCGATAAGATAACATCTGTTCTTAGAAAACATTGGTATTTACTTAGCAAGTCATATCCTAACATTTGTGAATTTCAGAAACCCCCTATTCAATCATATAAAAGAGTTAAGAATCTTAAAGATACACTAGTGAGAGCAGATGTGGGTAGTAATAAAGTAAACAAGGTGAATTATTTAACTACTCCAAATAAAGGATCATACCCATGTGTAAACTGTGCCCAATGTAATTCAATGATTAAGGGTAAACACATAGCACAGGTTAATGTCAACAGGAAAAGGGAAATCAATGGCTATTATACATGTGATACAGAGTACGTTGTTTATTTACTTAAATGCACATGTGGGCAGGACTATGTAGGGGAGACTATACGCCCCCTTAAGGACAGGATCGGATCAGTGCCCAAACGTTAGGGACACTACATCCAGTAGGTTTAAATAAAGATTATGATTTACATTTATTTCTTTAATTATGTTTTCTTTACACTTTAATTTTTAATATTTTTATATTGTATGAAAAGATGTAACTTCTTGCTGAATATGTTGCATTATTGTTTTTAATATGAATTGTAATCTAATAGGTACATCAAAAGTCTGTAATGAGTTACTATTATGACCACTAGATAGCAGTAGCCTTTAATAAAGATGGCTTTTTGTTTGCCAATTAAAGGGTTAATTTACCTATGCACAGGTGCTATAAATAAGAGGATGTTACCTGTAGACTATAGCATGAGTAAGGGCTATGTAGGCCCAAAACGTTGCTGTTAGCTGTCTTCCTTTTAACCTCAAATAAAGGATTAACTTTGATAAAATAGTGCTGGGATTTCCATTTGTTCTATTTGCATAATTTGTGGGGTTGCAGGACCCTGTCAGTCACCAAGCACTATCAAAAGAACTTTATATTACTCCATAACAGTGCTGTACCTTCCTTGTTTTGTGTATATATATATATATATATATATATATATATATACTGTGTGTGTGTATATATATATTTTATATAATATATATATATATATATATATATATGTGTGTGTGTGTCTCCCTCATCTCTCTGTATGTATTTAGTCTCCCTATGGGAAAAAGGGGCAACCAGACGTGGACTCCTTGCTCAGTGTGCTTAGAGTAATATGGCTTCACCTCACTGACGAGGCCCAATGAAGGCCGAAACGATCATCTGGGGTTGCTGTGTTCCTTGTTCAGAGAGGATTTGCCTGGTATTTCGGCACTGGACTGACCGTAATAGGCGGGATCAGACTGATATACTACAGGAAAGTTCTACTCTGTGAAAAGCATTACTGGGCTAAAAAGCTGCACTGCACCAGGTGGTAAATCGCCATAGAACAGGCTAACAATGATATTGAGCCAGTTGTTCGTTCCTGTGAGTGCACTTCTGTGTGTGTGTGTGTGTGTATATATATATATATATATATATATATATACACACACACACACACACACACACACACACACAGTGTATATATACAGCAGAGCTTTCCAAACTTTTCATTTTGGTGACACACTTTTTACACCTACATCATTTTGCGACACAGTAATTCAGTTGTACTAGCAAACAGGAGGTTAAACTAACTTGTTTTAAGAGATACGGACACATACATAAATGATATAATAACTAAATGTATTTACAAGTAACAGTTTGTATGTGCAAGAATTAAACAAAGTTTAATAACACCAATAGCTACTTACTATTTTAATGGGATGTATGAGGTTTATGGGATGAACACAATTTCTGAATATTTGGTGGAATATTAGATAAAGACACTCGCATTTCATTATCAAGCATTTTTAAGCTTCCTATCCATATATCAAGAGCAGGAGCAGCAATGCACTACTGGGAGCTAGCTGCAAAAAAAACGCCACTGACTTCAGCTCAGCATTTAAACTGCCGCCCTCAGAGCTCGGTGAGTCCGATTGACAACTGCCTGCACTACAAACACACTGCTGTCCCACTCACTGACTACACATGCAGTCACAAGCCGATTAAGGAGACTACACGTGCAGTCAGGAGCCAATGTGCCACCAATGGGAATAGTTTCAGTTCCCACTGAGCTGCGCCAATAGGTTAAGATGATCTGTGACCCCCTAGGTATCAATCACGTGTCACGTAGCAGGCAGGCGGAAAGTCAGAAACAAAAAAAAAAATTTTTACAAAAATTTGTGCTGAAGCAGGGACACACCTACACACTGCTGCCGACACACAGTTTTGAAAGCACTATACAGTATCTCACAAAAGTGAGTACACTACTCACATTTTTGTAAATATTTTGATATATTTTCATGTGCCAACACTGAAGAAATGACACTTTGCTACAATGTAAAATAGTGATTGTACAGCCTGTATAACAGTGTAAATTTGCTGTCCCCTCAAAATAACTCAACACACAGCCATTAATGTCTAAACCATCAACAACAAAAGTGGGTACACCCCTAAGTGGAAATGTCCAAATTGGGCCCAATTAGCCATTTTCCCTTCCCGGTGTCATGTGACTTGTTAGTGTTAAAAGGTCTCAGGTGTGAATGGGGAGCAGGTGTGTTAAATTTGGTGTTATCGCTCTCACACTCTCATACTGGTCATTGGAAGTTCAAAATGGCACCTCATGGCAAACAACTCTCTGAGTATCTGAAAAAAAAGAATTGTTGCTCTACATAAAGATGGCACAGGCTATACAAGGAATGCCAAGACCCTAAAACTGAGCTGCAGCACGGTGGGCAAGACCATACAGCGGTTTCACAGGACAAGTTCCACTCAGAACAGGCCTGAGTTCAGACAAAGCGACGGAGAGTACTGAACTGGCCAGCAATGAATCCAGATCTTAATCCCATAGAGCACCTGTGGAGAGATTTCAAAACAGCAGTTGGGAAAAGGAACCCTTCCAATCTGAGAGAGCCCGGGAGCAGTTGGTGAAAGAAGAGCGGTCCAAAATTCCAGTAGAGGCATAAGAAACTCAGTCATGGTTACAGGAAAAGATTGATTTCAGTTATTGTTTCCAAGGGGTGTGCTACCAAAAATTAAATTGAATGTGCCAATAATTTTGTCCAGTCCATTTTTGGAGTTTTGCGTGGAATTTGTCAGATTTGGCTTTTTTCTCTCCACTTTTTTATGTCATACCAATACAAACAAAATAAATAAACATGAGAATGCCTAAACATTTGTAATTGCAACAATTTTTTGGGCGAAGTGGTGCATTACATATATATATATATATATATATATATATATATATATATATATATATATATATATATATATACAGGGAGTGCAGAATTATTAGGCAAATGATTTTGACCACATCATCCTCTTTATGCATGTTGTCTTACTCCAAGCTGTATAGGCTCGAAAGCCTACAACCAATTAAGCATATTAGGTGATGTGCATCTCTGTAATGCGAAGGGGTGTGGTCTAATGACATCAACACCCTATATCAGGTGTGCATAATTATTAGGCAACTTCCTTTCCTTTGGCAAAATGGGTCAAAAGAAGGACTTGACAGGCTCAGAAAAGTCAAAAATAGTGAGATATCTTGCAGAGGGATGCAGCACTCTTAAAATTGCAAAGCTTCTGAAGCGTGATCATCGAACAATCAAGCGTTTCATTCAAAATAGTCAACAGGGTCGCAAGAAGCGTGTGGAAAAACCAAGGCGCACAATAACTGCCCATGAACTGAGAAAAGTCAAGCGTACAGCTGCCAAGATGCCACTTGCCACCAGTTTGGCCATATTTCAGAGCTGCAACATCACTGGAGTGCCCAAAAGCACAAGGTGTGCAATACTCAGAGACATGGCCAAGGTAAGAAAGGCTGAAAGACGACCACCACTGAACAAGACACACAAGCTGAAACGTCAAGACTGGGCCAAGAAATATCTCAAGACTGATTTTTCTAAGGTTTTATGGACTGATGAAATGAGAGTGAGTCTTGATGGGCCAGATGGATGGGCCCATGGCTGGATTGGTAAAGGGCAGAGTGCTCCAGTCCGACTCAGACGCCAGCAAGGTGGAGGTGGAGTACTGGTTTGGGCTGGTATCATCAAAGATGAGCTTGTGAGGCCTTTTCGGGTTGAGGATGGAGTCAAGCTCAACTCCCAGTCCTACTGCCAGTTTCTGGAAGACACCTTCTTCAAGCAGTGGTACAGGAAGAAGTCTGCATCCTTCAAGAAAAACATGATTTTCATGCAGGACAATGCTCCATCACATGCATCCAAGTACTCCACAGCGTGGCTGGCAAGAAAGGGTATAAAAGAAGAAAATCTAATGACATGGCCTCCTTGTTCACCTGATCTGAACCCCATTGAGAACCTGTGGTCCATCATCAAATGTGAGATTTACAAGGAGGGAAAACAGTACACCTCTCTGAACAGTGTCTGGGAGGCTGTGGTTGCTGCTGCACGCAATGTTGATGGTGAACAGATCAAAACACTGACAGAATCCATGGATGGCAGGCTTTTGAGTGTCCTTGCAAAGAAAGGTGGCTATATTGGTCACTGATTTGTTTTTGTTTTGTTTTTGAATGTCAGAAATGTATATTTGTGAATGTTGAGATGTTATATTGGTTTCACTGGTAAAAATAAATAATTGAAATGGGTATATATTTGTTTTTTGTTAAGTTGCCTAATAATTATGCACAGTAATAGTCACCTGCACACACAAATATCCCCCTAAAATAGCTATAACTAAAAACAAACTAAAAACTACTTCCAAAACTATTCAGCTTTGATATTAATGAGTTTTTTTGGGTTCATTGAGAACATGGTTGTTGTTCAATAATAAAATTAATCCTCAAAAATACAACTTGCCTAATAATTCTGCACTCCCTGTATATATATATATATATATATATATATATATATATATACAGTATCTCACAAAAGTGAGTACACCCCTCACATTGTTGTAAATATTTTATTATATCTTTTCATTTGACAACTCTGAAGAAATTACACTTTGCTACAATGTAAAGTAGTGAGTGTACAGCCTGTATAACAGTGTAAATTTGCTGTCCCCTCAAAATAACTCAACACACAGCCATTAATGTCTAAACCGTTGGCAACAAAAGTGAGTACACCCCTAAGTGGAAATGTCCAAATTGGGTCCATGTGACTCGTTAGTGTTTACAAGGTCTCAGGTGTGAATTGGGAGCAGGTGTTTTAAATTTAGTGTTATCGCTCTCACACTCTCTCATACTAGTCACTGGAAGTTCAACATGGCACTTCATGGCAAAGAACTCTCTGAGGAGCTGAAAAAAAGAATTGTTGCTCTACATAAAGATGGCCTAGGCTATAAGAAGATTGCCAAGACCCTGAAACTGAGCTGCAGCATAGTGGGCAAGACCATACAGCAGAAAATTAGGAATGAGCAACTAGCGCCTAGAATCGTTTACCTGCTACACTATAAACAGACCCTCTAATAAGGTCCTATATGAGTGGCACTAATCTTATACATAATCTTATACAAGACCATACAGCAGTTTCACAGGACAGGTTACACTCAGAACAGGCCTCGCCATGGTTGACCAAAGACGTTGAGTGCATGTGCTCAGCGTCATATCCAGAGGTTGTCTTTGGGAAATATACGTATGAGTGCTGCCAGCATTTCTGCAGAGGTTGAAGGGGTGGGGGGTCAGCCGCACACTGCATCATATTGGTCTGCATGGCTGTCGCCCAGAAGGAAGCCTCTTCTAAAGATGATGCACAAGAAAGCCTGCAAACAGTTTGCTGAAAACAAGCAGACTAAGGACATGGATTACTGGAACCATATTCTATGGTCCGATGAGACCAAGATAAACTTATTTGGTTCAGATGGTGTCAAGCGTGTGTGGTGGCAACCAGTATGGTGTACAAAGACAAGTGTGTCTTGCCTACAGTCAAGCATGGTGGTGGGAGTGTCATTGTCTGGGCCTGCATGAGTGCTGCCGGCACTGGGGAGCTACAGTTCATTGAGGGAACCATGAATGCCAACATGTACTGTGCCATACTGAAGCAGAGCATGATCCCCTCCCTTCAGAGACTGGGCCGCAGGGCAGTATTCCAACATGACAACGACCCCAAACACACCTGCAAGTTGACCACTGCCTTGCTAAAGAAGCTGAGGGTAAAGGTGATGGACTGTCCAAGCATATTTCCAGACTTAAACCCTTTTGAGCATCTGTGGGGCATCCTCAAACGGAAGATGGGGGATCGCAAGGTTTCTAACATCCACCAGCTCTGTGATGTCGTCATGGAGGAGTGGAAGAGGACTCCAGTGGCAACCTGTGAAGCTCTGATGAACTCCATGCCCAAGAGGGTTAAGGCAGTGCTGGAAAATAATGGTGGCCACACAAAATATTTACAAAAATGTTAGGGGTGTACTCAGTTTTGTGAGATACTGTGTGTGTGTGTATATATACAGTATCTCACAAAAGTGAGTACACCCCTCACATTTTTGTAAATATTTCACTATATCTTTTCATGTGACAACACTGAAGAAATGACACTTTGCTACAATGAAAAGTAGTGAGTGTACATCTCAGTCTCTGAAGGGAAGGGATCGTGCTCTGCTTTAGTATGTCACAGTACATGTTGACATTCATGGTTCCCTCAATGAACTGTAGCTCCCCAGTGCCGGCAGCACTCATGCAGGCCCAGACCATGACACTCCCCCCACCATGCTTGACTGTAGGCAAGACACACTTGTCTTTGTACCCCTCACCTGGTTGCCGCCACACATGCTTGACACTATCTGAACCAAATAAGTTTATCTTGGTCTCATCGGACCACAGGGCATGTTTCCAGTAATCCATGCCCTTAGTCTGCTTGTCTTCAACAAACTGCGGGCTTTTTTTAGCATCATCTTTAGAAGAGACTTCCTTCTGGGACGACAGCCATGCAGACCAATTTGATGCAGTGTGCGGCGTATGGTCTGAGCACTGACAGGCTGACCACCCCACCCCTTCAACCTCTGCAGCAATGCTGGCAGCACTCATATGTTTATTTCCCAAAGACAATCTCTGGATATAACGCTGAGCACATGCACTCAACTTCTTTGGTCGACCATGATGAGGCCTGTTCTGAGTGGAACCTGTCCTTGGAAACCGCTGTATGGTCTTGCCCACCGTGCTGCAGCTCAGTTTCAGGGTCTTGGCAATCTTCTTATTGCCTAGGCCATCTTTATTTAGAGCAACAATTCTTTTTTCAGATCCTCAGAGAGTTCTTTGCATGAGGTGCCATGTTGAACTTCCAGTGAACAGTATGAGAGAGTGTGAGAGTGATAACACTAAATTTAACACACCTGCTCCCCATTGACACCTGGGACCTTGTAACACTAACGAGTCACATGACACCGGGGAGGGAAAATGGCTAATTGGGCCAAATTTGGACATTTCCCCTTAGGGGTGTACTCACTTTTGTTGCCAACGGTTTAGACATTAATGGCTGTGTGTTGAGTTATTTTGAGAGGACAGCAAATTTACACCGTTATACAGGCTGTACACTCACTACTTTACATTGTAGGAAAGTGTTATTTCTTCAGTGTTGTCACATGAAAAGATGTAATAAAAGATTTGCAAAAATGTGAGGGGTGTACTTACTTTTGTGAGATAATGTGTATATATATATGTATATATTGCATACAGAGAGATAAGTTCTCTACAAAGAACGAACAGCAACTCAGTAGCTTGTTCTATGATGAGTTATCACCCAGGAGAAGCCTCTTTAACCCCTTAATGACTGGGGATGTGTATTATGTATCCCTAAGGGGAAAAGGAGCAACCAGATGTGGACTCCTTGCTCAGTATGCTTAGAGGAATATGGCTACACCTCAATGACAAGGCCCAATGAAGGAAGAAATGATCATCTGGGGTTGCTGTGTTTCTTGTTCAGTGTAGAGTTGCTTGGTATTCGGGCCCTGGACTGACTGTAATAGGTGGGATCAGACTCATATACTACAGAAAAGTTCTTCTCTGTGAAAAGTATTACTGGGCTAAATACAGTTTTTTCCACATTATTCATAACTTTAAAAGTATACATCATAAAACTTACATTTTCAGAATCAGCACACTCCAAATACAAACATATGCCAAAATTATCCAAATTGGTCCGGTGGTTCAAAAGATAGATCAGATTCCTTTGTGACCAAATGAAGCATGGCTTTTCTGCCCAAAACCAGTTCCACAGAGTCTTCTATCCTGGAGATAATTGGGAAGTAATCCAATTATCTCCAAGGACAAAGGCAAAACTCCATTGAACACATGGTAGCAAAAGACAATAAAATACATAAAAACATGCAACTGTGCAGCCACTGCACAAAACAGGCACATTCATATTATTATTATTCATTATTACTGAATGGCGCTCAGATCACACACATACAGTTCAATTGCCATGAAGTCTTTCACATAGTCTTTCGTTATACGAATGGGCTCCATGGCATAGCTATCTGGGGTATCACTGTTCAAATAGGGCAAGCACCGAACGACCCGGCCTTCGTTTCCCTGCAGGGTAAAATCAAGCGTTTCAACATGGGGCCATAGTCTAAAGACAGCAGGCGGGCAACCAGGCTCCTCCAATGCACAGTGGCGAGATTGGACTTGTCACATCTTTATTTGAAAAAGAAGGCATCTAAGCTAAGGAGCCAGCCAATTTTGGTTCAGACTCTGGACAGCACTTGTTTATTGGTGGGTGAATTTATCCACCAATCAGCAAGAACAACCCAGGTTCACCAAAAATGGGCCAGCTTCTAAACTTACATTCTTGCTTTTCAAATAAAGATACCAAGAGGATGAAGAAAATTTGATAATAGGAGTAAATTAGAAAGTTGCTTAAACTTGCATGCTCTATCTGAAACATGAAAGAAAAAAAATTGGGTTCAGTGTCCCTTTAAAGGAACAACTATACTCTATAGGAATGGTAGTTCTTTTAGCTAGAGTTGAGATAGCTACCTCAACTTTAGGCACAGTGCTCCATGAGTCCCAAATGGAATCAGCAACAGTTAACATTCTTTTAAAAACAGGGGAAGGGGAAAAAGGAACCCCTGGCCTATCCCATTCCTGAGCTATTATCTCAGACATCTTGTCTGGAACAGGAAAAACATCCTCAGAAGTTGGAGAATCATAAAGATAAAGGAGTGTTTTGCTCTATTAGTTAGAGGACTTCTTGGGATTGACAGCAACCGAAGGTTCAGAGTCATCCAAGGTAGCTAGAACCTCCTAAAGTAGTAACCGGAGGTGTTCAAGCTTAAATCTAAAACTAACCTCTTCAGATTCTGAAGATTTTTCCCCTAATGCGTCAGTCTGAGATTTCACCTTCAGAAGCAACTGAAGTATCCTCCTAATCAGATATTTGAGAAAGGTTGACCAAAGCAGATGTAGAGAGGTCAGAAACCTTACTAGTAGAAATATGTTTAAATTTCCTCTAAAAGCAGCTAAAACTGCAGACACTGCAGAAGTTATCTGTGCAGCAAAATCTTCTGGCAAATAAACACCTCGAGGAGGTTGAGAGGAACTGCAGGGCACTGTATGTGAAACTTCCATACCTTGGGATGTCTGAAGAGAAAGCAGAGGCATATCCTGAACAGCATTATCGAGAGACAATTGGCTCAGAAGGTAGTAATTTATCTTTAAATTTTAGAGTCTTAGCTAAGCATGAGGAACAAAATTGCATAGGTAAAACAATTTGGGCCTCTAAACACAATAAACATTTATCCAGAGAAACAGAGTCTTGGTCTGTGTCCATAGTTGGATGGATCCCAAAAATTTAAGAGAAAAACAACCGGTATGTCACTTTGAGAGATAACAACCATTATGGCACTTTAACAAAAAAAGGCAAATAATGCAGAAAAAATGTATGCAGATTAAATAAATAAATAACCCTAACACCTCTATACCTCAGCAAGCTGAGGACTCTTACCACACCGGATCGGAGTAGTGTTAGAATGCAGTCCACTACGTAGGATAAATTACCAACCCTGGCTTTCTATGAAGGGGTAGCAATAATGTTAGAAATAAAGCAAAGACAGCCTTGCCTCTTTCTAACTGCTAATAGCCACCATTACTCTTACTAAAGAGATTGACATGGACACAGCATAGCCCCTAATCCTTGCTTGCAGGGAAAAGTACCCATAAAAGGATTAATATCTTCAGACACCATCTTCGAATATCCTCCATTGACAATGGCAAAGAGAATGACTGGGGATTAAAGGTAAGGGAAGTTGCACTTAACAGCTTTGCTGGGGTGTTCTTTGCCTCCTCCTGTTGGCCAGGAGTTTAATATCCCACTAGTAATTGGAATGATGTCGTGGACTCTCCATGCCATAGGAAATAAATATTTTTTATTATTTAAAAAAGATAGATAATCCCTTTATTACCATTCCCCAGTTTTGCATAACCAACACAGTTATATTAATACACTTTTTACCTCTGGGATTACCTTGTATCTAAGCATCTTCTGACAGTCTCCTGATCATATGACTTTTTATTTATTATCTATAGACTTGCATTTAGTACTGTGTTGTGCTAAATCTTAAATAACTCCTCAGGCATGAAGACATTGTTATCTATATGGCCCATATGATCTAGCAGTCTCCTGTTGTGAAAAGCAAATAAAAAAGCATGTGATTTTAAGCTATCTATAGTGGGAACTACATGCTCAGTGTGCTTGGAGGAATACAGCTGCACCTCCACTGGTGAGGCTCATATAGGACAATTGTACGTCATGCCTGTAAAAATCCTTTGTTCAGAATAGAGTTGCCTGGTATTTTGGGGCTGGGCTGTCCTTATGGATGGGGTCAGACTGATATGCTACAGGAAAGCTCTTTTCTACGAAAGGCACATTCTGAGCTAATAGAGGCAGCACCATGGGTGGCTGTTGTCCCTTAGGGCAGACTATCGAGTGATGTCCATTCCCAGTTGAGCATCTCTTTCCAGTATTCTAATTATTTCCAATTTATATCTTCCTTTTGGTTTAGCTACAATTCCCAGAGTCTTCACATAGGTTCTGGGGCTCTTGACTGTTGTTAGGGAATATCTGTAGCTCCTTACTAGGACATTTAGGTTCAAGCTCCATCGTTACATTTGGCACACTGCTACAGTTTCTTCACAGTCATAGATAGCAAATCAATTTTCCAAAGAGTTCTTTGATTCCTTAAACCAAGGTTTAATTTCTGGGAGTTATATACTCAGTTTCCATGAGCCTATGTGAAGCTACATCATCTGTCTCATCCTTCAGTAGTGCAGTGTATGGAAGTAGTGGGTTTGATGGTGGCAGCTTCAGCATGCTCAAGCAGTGGAATGGTGACTACACACAACTGACACAAAAACCTGTTCTATAACGGGGCTGATATTCTGTACAAAAAATCAACACAATTGCTACACAAATCTAGTATAAACTGAACATACTTATTACATTTTTAAACAGTAAAAGTAAACAACTGTGAAAAATAAAGTGCTTGAAAATTAACTTATTAAATGGCTTCCCAAAACATAGAAAAATGGCATAAATCTCTTTTAAACTGCACACTGATATAAAATAAATTTAAGTCACTACTACAAAGCTAGACGCTACACGATTTCTTTAATACTCCCAGTTAAGTAGAAAAACATTATAGTGCAGAAAGCATAACATTTCAGCATGTTCTCCTGTAAAACGGCTTCTGTTTTTTTATATATTGCTGCCAATTCACTGAATAAAACGCTCACTTGGTAGACTAAGGGTTAAAAGTAAAGTAAAAAATATATATATATACTACCACTTGACAGGCAAAGAAAGCACACACTGGGATATCAGTGCTAAATTTATTTATTTGCTTTAAAATTTAATATGCTCATACATTTACTTCCCTGGTACTGAGGCGTGGACTATAAGTTTCTCCTATACTGCATAGCTTTCTACTCAAGGTTTGTGCATGAACTATCATTTTTTTATGTTTCTTTCTATGTCCATGAAAGGGGAAAATAAAATATTTAAATTAAAAAATCTTCAAATATAGCAGCTTTAGTGTAATGTTTTGCAAATGTGTAAAATTGCAGAATGCAACAAATAATGTTCTATTTGTGACAGCAATTAGCAAGCAGATTGATTTTATGTATTGCTGATCCCTATGAGCAAATCAAAAGTAATTTAGCTCTGTGTACTTCAGGGAAACTATGTAGCTTTAAGTGCCACTTAATGAACACATTTTCTATTTCACAAATTGTATATGTTTGTTTATGCAAGTCCATCTACAGGCGTGCCATTGGGGGTATAGTAGTTGGCAATGGAGCTCCCAGGAACACCTGGGCTTGGACTCTGTTATCAGTGCTATTTATTATTAGATGAATTGTGTCACTTTAAAACAACATAATTTCCTTGAAGTACACAGAGCTGAATTTCTTTAGATTTGCTCCATATTGGTAAGTTTCTGTCCGTTGATTATTTCAGAAATTCCAAATATCTGCCCTAATAATCGTCTGCTTCAATATATTGGTCTATCCCTACTTTCATTTACTAATTTTTCTCAACAGTTCTAGATTTTTAAAGATCTATAGTTACTCCAGATTTTTTGTTTTCCGGAAATGTCCCTAGATACTAACATGCTGGTGAGATTTCTCTAATAAAAACACTTTAAAGGGACAGACAAGTCCAAAATAAACTTTCATGATTCAGATAGGTCATGCAATTTTCTTTTATCACCAATTTTGCTTTGTTCTTTTGGTATTCTTAGTTGAAAGCTAAACCTAGGTAGGCTCATATGCTAATTTCTTAGACCTTGAAGGCTGCCTCTAATCTGAATGCATTTTGACAGTTTTTCAACACTAGAGGGCGTGATTTCATGTGTGTCATATAGATAACATTGAGCTCATGCACGTAAAGTTACCTAGGAGTCAGCACTAATTGGCAAAATGCAAGCCTTTCAAAAGAACTCAAATAAGGGGGCAGTTTGCAGAGGCTTAGATACAAGGTAATCACAGAGGTAAAACGTGTATTATTATAACTGTTGGTTATGCAAAACTGGGGAATGGTTAATAAAGGGATTATATTTCTATTTTTTTTCAAACAACAAAAATTCTGGTGTAGACTGTCCCTTTAAGACTGCTTTACAAGTGATTACCACTTTCTTGGTTTTATAGGACACATTAGCAACTGAGCTTTCCAGCCCAGCCGAACCACAATTCCAATTTGTCTCAGAAGATAGATATTTATTATAATCTGAGTGATGGTTGATGGAATAATGAATCCCTGAGTTATTTTTCTGGAGGCAAACATCATACATATTTTTGGGGGGGTGAGGAAAGGGGGAATGCTGAGGTTGGAAATAATAGATATGTAGCAGTTTTGTACTTTTTGGAAGGAAAAGCTTTATTTTATTCAGATTGATTTATTGTGTTCTTGTCTTGTCTTGTCTTTTTGAAACCAAGGGGAGGATGCTTCTGTGATTATATTATACTGAATAGTTATGCAGATTCTGAGCATTATTTGACAGAGATCGGATATCTGTGCTTTCCACCACTAATGGGCCTCCTTTTCCTTTTTGTCTAAGGAAACAAACATTTGCTGAAGTGTTAAGCTCTCTTTACATTTTAGTCAAGGAACTGCAAAAGGCAATATTTTTATTGCTTTATTGAAATGCACTGGAATTTGAATGCTGCAGGCTTTTTATTTTAAGATCAATTTACAATCAAAGTTATTTTTTTTTCTACTTTTGCTTTATTCTTTATGGTTGATCCACTTGCAATTCCTTTTCAGTTTTGGAATTTTATCCAGTTTGTACACAATACATTATTTCATTATTTTGTCTCTTTATTAAACATAGATGATGTTGGTTCCTATAGTTTTATTAAAAAGAATTTGGCTCTTCATAATGTATACATGGAACCTGATTTTCATACTAAACACACAGAGCATGGTCCCTCACCAAATTATTTTGGAATATATATATATATATATTTCTTTCCTAAGATATGGTGAGTCCATGGAATAATCAATTACTAGTGGAAATATCACTCCTGGCTAGCAGGGGGAGGCAAAGAGCACTACAGCAAAGCTACTATATATGTCACTTCCTTTACCCATAACCTCCAGTCATTCTCTTTGCCTGCGGTGCAAGGAAGAGGTGATGTTTTGGTGTCTAATCTACAATCAAGATTTTTTTATTTTAAAGCAGAGTAGGTTTGCTCTGAACTTTCTAAAGGGTCTAGCTTTATCCCATGTCAGTCTCTTCAGTAGGTCAGTAGTGGCTTTTAAGCAATTGGGAACTTGTGGGGTATAATCCTCACTGCATTTTCCCAAAGCATTTTGCTGCCCTATTTAGATAGCTTGAGTAAGTTTACTAAGCCTTTCTGTATTTCCACAGGTCCATTCGGGCAGTATAATTCCTTCTACTGATGCTGAAGTTGTGTCCTTCAGATTTAAGCTGGAACACCTCCACTTGTTACTTAAGGAGGTTTTGGCTACCTTGGATGACTCCAATACTACTATTGTTGTTAACCCTAAGAAGTCTAGTAAGCTGAACAAGTATTTTGATGTTCCCTCTGCGTTGGAGGTTTTTCCGGTTCCAGACCGTGCTTCTGAGAGTGGGAGAGACCTTGTATTCCTTTTACTCCATCTCCTATTATTAAAGAAAATGTATGTTCACTAAGGTCTTCAATGGCAGCATGCAGTGTATTGCTACTGTTACCAGCGCTGCAGCTTACTGGTTTGATGCTTTGTCTGATTCTGTTCAGACAGATACTCCTCTTGAGGAGATTCATGACAGGATTAAGGCTCTTAAGGTTAGCCAATTCCTTTATTTTGTTTGCTTCCTTACAGGTCATTAAACTGGGAGCAAAAATGTCTGGATTTACTGTTCAAGCTCGCAGAGCCCTTTGATTAAAATCCTGGTCTGCGGATGTTTCTTCTAAATCGAAGTTATTAGCTATTCCCTACAAGGGTAAGACGTTGTTTGGGCCTGGTTTGGCTGAATTTTTTTCAGATATCACAGGAGGAAAGGGATCTTTTCTTCATCAGGATAAGAAGAATAAGCAAAAAGGGCGTCAGAGTAATTTTAATTCCTTTCGTAACTTTAGAGGTAAACCCTCCACTTCATCTTCCAAGAAGGAAACTATCCAAGTCTTCCTGGAAGTCTCGTCAGTCTTGGAACAAGGGGAAACAGTCTAAGAAGTCTGCGGCTGACTCCAAGTCAGCATGAAGGGTCAGCCCCCGATCCAGGAATGGATCTAGTATGGGGCATGTTTTCTCAATTTGCTCAGGCTTGGATATGAGATGTCCCAGACCTGTGGGCCATGGAAATTGTATCTAAGGGGTATAAGATAGAATTCTAGATTTTTCCTCCCAGAGGTAGATTTCTTCTCTCAAGATTATCTGTAGACAAGATAAAGAGAGAGGGATTCTTAAATTGTATCAAGGATCTTTTTGCCTTGAGAGTTATAGTTCCAGAATTTATTCAAATCTGTTTGCGGTTTCCAAGAAAGAGGGGACTTTCAGCCCTATTTTAGACCTTAAGTGTTTAAACAAGTTCCTCAGTGTACCATCCTTCAAGATGGAGCCTGTATGTTCCATTCTTCCTTTGATTCAAGAGGGTCAGTTTATGACAACAAGTTTCTAAGGTTTGCTTTCTTAGACAATCATTTCCAGTTTGTGGCTCTTCCTTTCGACCTTGCCACAGCTCCCAAAATTTTCTCAAAGGTCCTGAAGGCTCTTTTGGCAGTGATCCGGTCTCTGGGCATTGGTGTTGCACCTTATCTGGATGACATTCTGGTTCAGGCGCCGTCTTTTCAACAAGCAAACTCTCATACAGAGATCTTGTTGTCTTTTCTTTGCTCCCACGGTTGGAAGGTAAATCTGGGAAAGAGTTCTCTAATTCCAGCCACAAGAGTAGTGTTTTTAGGGACCATAATAAACTCCCTACTAATGAAGGTATTTCTGACAGAGGTCAGAGAAAAAAAGATCTTCGACTCTTGTCTTGTCCTTCAGTCCTGTCCTCGGCCATCAGTGGCTATATGTATGGAGATAATTGGTCTGATGGTAGCTTCCATGAACATCATTCCGTTTGCTCGGTTCCATCTCAGACCTCTGCAGTTATGCATGTTAAGGCAATGAAAAGGGGACTATGTGGATCTGTCTCTGCAAATAGTTCTGGATCAGGTGACAAGGGACTGTCTTCTGTGGTGGTTGTCTCAGGATCACCTCTCCCAGGGAACTTGCTTTCGCAGACCTTCCTGGGTGATCATGACCACGGATGACTGTGTTCTAGGTTGGGAAGGCAATTTGGGGGTCATTGAAGACTGAGGGTCTTTGGACTCGGGAGAAATCAGTTCTCTCTATAAACATTCTAGAACTGAGAGCGATTTTCAATGCTCTACTGGCCTGGACTCAGCTAGCCTTAGCCCGGTTTATCAAATTCCAGTCGGACAACGTCACTTCGGTGGTGTACATCAAACACCAGGGGGAACTCAGAGTTCCGTGGCCATATCAGAGGTGTTACGGTAAATCCACTGGGGGGAGTCTCACAACTTGTCTTTCTGTCATCCACATCCAAGGAGTGAACAATTGGGAGGTGGATTTTCTGAGCCGACAGACCTTTCATCCGGGGGAGTGGGAACTCCATCCGGAAGTATTTTCCAGTTTAATCCTCAAATGGGGGAAGCTAGAACTGGATCTCATGGCTTCTTAGCATAATGCTAAGCTTCTGAGGTACTGCTCAAGGTCAAGGGATCCACAGGATTTCTTGATAGATGTTTGGGCGGTTCCTTGGAATTTCAGTCAAGCATACATATTTCCTCCTTTCGCTCTCCTGCCAAGAGTCATTGCTCAGATCAAGCAGGAGAGGGTGTTGGTGATTCTCATACCGCCGGCGTGGCCTCGCAGGATCTGGTATGCAGATCTAGTGGAAATGTCGTCTCTACCTCCATGGAGACTCCCTTTGAGGAAGGACCTTCTACTTCAGGGTCCTTTTCTTCAACCAAATCTTGTTTCTCTGAAGCTGACTGCTTGGAAATTGAACGCTTGATTTTTATCTAAGCGTGGGGTTTCAGAGTCGGTCATTGAGACCATGATTCAGGCTTTTGAGCCTGTGACAAGAAAGATATGTATTGGTGTGAATCCAGAGGCTACTCTTGGAGTAGAGTCAGGATTCCTAGGATTTTGTCTTTTCTCCAGCAGGGTCTGGAGAATCCTTTGTTAGCTAGTACTCTGAAAGGTTAGATTTCTGCGTTGTCTATTTTTTTGCATAAGCGTTTGGCGGATGTTCCAGACGTGCAATCTTTTTGTCAGGCTTTGGTTAGGATTAGGCCTGTGTTTAAGCCTGTTACTCCTCCCTAGAGTCTTAACCTTGTTCTTAGAGTTTTACAGTGGGCTCTGTTTGAACCTATGCATTCCTTAGATATCAAGATTTATCCTGGAAGGTTTTGTTTCTTGTTATTTCTTCTGCTCAGAGACTTTCGGAACTCTCGACTGCAGTTTGATTCTCCTTATCTTATTTTTCATTCTGATAAGGTGGTTTTATGTATTGAATTAGGTTTCCTACCTAAGGTTGTTTCAAACTAGAATATTTATCAGGAGATTGTGGTTCCTTCTTTGCGTCCTAATTCTTCTTCTCCTAAGGAGCGTTTATTGCACAACCTAGATGTTGTGCGTGCATTGAAGTTCTATCTTCATACGACTAAGGACTTTCGTCAGTCTTCTGCTTTGTTTGTTTGGTTTTCTGGGAAGTGCAAGGGTCAGAAAGCTACGGCTACTTCTCTTTGGCTAAGGAGTATTATTAGTTTGGCCTATGAGACTGCTGGACAGCAACCTCCTTAGAGAATCACTGCTCATTTTATGAGGGCTGTTTCTTCTTCCTGGGCATTTAAAAATTAAGCTTCTGTGGAACAGTTTTTCAAGGCTGCAATTTGGTCCTCTTTGCATACTTTTCAAAGTTTTATAAATTTGATACTTTTGCCTCAGCTGAGGCTTCTTTTGGGAGAAGGGTTCTTCAAGTGGTGGTGCCTTCTGTTTAGGTCTACCTGTCTTGTCCCTCCCTTATCATCGGTGTCCTCTAGCTTGGGTATTAGTTCCCACTAGTAATTGATGATTCCGTGGACTCACCATATCTTAGGAAAGAAAACATAATTTATGCTTACCTGATAAATTTATTTATTTCTGTATATGGTGAGTCCACGGCCCACCCTTTATTTAAGACAGTTATTTTTTCTAAAACCTCAGGCACCTCTGCACTTTTTTGTTATTTTCTTTTTCCCTGTTTCCTTCGGCTGAATGGCTGTAGGTTATGGGTAAGGGAAGTGACATATATAGCAGCTTTGCTGTAGTGCTCTTTCCCTCCCCCGGCTGGTCAGGAGTGATATTCCCACTAGTAATTGATGATTCCGTGGACTCAACATATCCATAAATAAATAAATTTATCAGGTAAACATTTATTATGTTATATATGAAATCTGACATTCCCAAAAAAAAAGCACACACCCTGGTCCCTACTCTATGGTTTATGACTTTGCAGAAACCTTTAGTAAGTACACATGGAACCTGATGTTTCTTTGGCCAGTGCACATTATGGTTACTCATTATGTATAAACTGAATCTTACTTACTCTAACCTCAGGTAGATTATGGTTCCTCACTTGTTTTCCATATGTTGTATACACAAAGAGAAGTACCTCATCTGCCTTCCATGCATTAAATACTCAGTAGGGTTCTTAACAGTACTTTTACACCAAGGACTAATTAGCTTTTATACCCTTGAGTTAATTCTTGTCCCTCATCTTGCATTCATGTACTTAGTCCACAAGGATGGTGCCGCAAACTATTTCTATTTACATTGTAATGGTCATTCACTTTGCCTCTACAGTTTAAACCCAGATGCTGGTCACTCCCTATGATCACGTCTTAGAGAATTATCTTTCACCTTATTTTTATACTCTTGCCTTCATATACTAACTCCACAGTGTGGCCATTTACTTTATATCTCTTTTATCACCCCAGAGTTATTCCCCTTTTTCTCCAAATTCTCAGCCCACTGGTTCCTCATATGGTCACAGTACACTGATGGGTATATTTATCATAGTGCGAGCGGACATGATACGATGTATCGTATCATGTCCGCTGCACATTGATAAATGCCGACAGCATACGCTTTATCATACAGAGCTTGATAAATCGTCCCCTGAGAATCTGATTCCTCACCTAGTTACTAAATTCCAGATCAAATAGTCTGTTCCCTCCACTAACTTATGTACTTTAGCCTAGAGAATGTGGTGCCTTATGTTTATACATTCAGCAAAGTTTTTTACATAATTTTTCATTTTCAGTCTACAGAATTCCCTGCCTGTTTTCCATATCTTCAGTCTATGAGTCTGTTCCCTCAGCTTGCTTATTTACATTTAATTGGTTTTCTTGCTCCTGACCCTTATCCAACAGTAGATTCCAAGTGGTGTGCCAAAGTTAACGTGCACAATATTGAAATATTGCGCCTGTGCTAACTTGCAAGCATATTACAAGTTGAAAGTAAACGTGAGTGCAAACTAAATTTGCGCTTGTTGGGTTAGCAATACTGAAGTCCTTGCGTAAAGGGTAAGGGCTAAATAAAAAGTTGCACTAAACACAACATAAATATATTAAAATAAACAGTTACACTTATATATACACTATCTAAAAAGTTGACAAGGGATTTGAAAGGAAAGGGCTATATTGAATATATACACTCAAAATACCTGAAAACATGAAAAATCATTCTTAATAAATTTTAATATTTACTAATGTATTTTAGTGTGTATGTACTGTAAATATTTTACATTCCAATGTTCTTCACATAGGGCATCATTTTTATGTATTTTTAAATAGCTATTCCTATTTGTATCTGTATATACCTATATATATTATGCAGTGTTGGGTTAACTCGTTTGCACACTCATTGAAGTCTATGGGGAGAAGTTAACACAGTTGCGATATCCAAAGTTCTCAAGTTAGAGCACATTGGCTTTTTACTTTGAACTTGTAATACATGCTAACCCACACACGTTAATAGTTTACATCTGACGGTGTTTGTGAGTGAGTGAAAGCACAAAATAGCCACTTGTAATCTGGCCTCTTGTGTGGCCTATATCAAATATAAGTGTATGTGAGCCTTACAATACTTCAGAGTGCATGGTTGCATTTTAAACAGTATTGGTTAAACACATTTTATTTATTTATTTTTTGCTCAAGACTTTTTTCTTTTGTCCAATAAATATATTTATATTAAGTACAAACTGTGCTTTCAGTGTTGCATTTCTTAAAGGGATATGTGGTCCTTTGTTTTAACATATTACTATGTTTATGTAATACTTTACCTAGTGCAGGGTAGGTTAATGATGTGATCGGCCTCACTTTCTAATCACACTAGTTTAAAAAAAACTGCAGCTCCGAATAGTGGACAGTGGAGCACTAATTGAGCGCTAATTTATTGCGTGCCTGTAAACTGACAAATGCGCCTGTTTACGGGTGCGTGATAAATAATCAGCCATTACAAGTGGCTGGTTATTGCTACCGCGAATTAGCAGTAGCAATTAGCGCTCAGAAAATTAACCAGAGATCAGATATTTAGGTTAATTTTCTAATTGTCCCCACAACTAACCCCAAATGTAAGAGACTTGCTACATTTAAAAAAAATAAAATTAACAACTGCACAATGCAGTTTTTAGTGGTTAAAAGTGGTGGGTGTGGGGTGTTCGCAATGTAAAGGCACTTTTCAGTGCCATTTTTTTCTGTCTATGGGGAACTGTGTGTTCCGCTTAAATACAGTATATATGTATATGCTTTTATACATACTGTATATATTTATGTGTATATACACATATAAATATAACATTTACTGCCTTACACTGCACAAAGTTCTCATGCTGTATCTCACGGTATGAAAACGAGGCTCCCATTGGAGCCTATGGAAGCGCGCTCCCATGAGCGCAATGCTTCCATGCAATGCGAACGTGAGGTAGCGTTTGCATTGCAGCTAACTTTTAATTCTAGCACACATTTGCATGCGCTGGTATTACTAAGTGGAGAGCAAATATCGCTTTCGGGAAACCGATATTTTGCACTCCACTTTTAATCTAGCCAAGTATCTATAGTTTTACAAGCCAAATTAAGTATTAATTTTTTTTTTAACAAAAAGAGCATCCTCTATGTTACATCATTCTGGACATAGTGCAGAATTATGTAACATGTTAAGCAACGTTTACTGTCCCTTTAAGTATTACTGCCACATGATATTTGCAGCAAATGGCCTCTACTGAGCATTAGCAGTAAACTGTGGCTATTACAGGTGTCTCCTTGCAACACTTCAAAGAAAAAGCTGCTCTTTTGCCTTCCTGTAGAGGCCACAGTCCCCAAATTAGGCTAAAACAGTAATAAAAGGCAAACCCTTTTAAAATGATGAATAATACATATTGCAATACTTTATATTAAGTATAACCCACTGCTTAGTGCTGTTTTATTACAGCAATGAAATGGCCCCCTATAGCATGAACAGATTTGCAGTTGTCTTGAGAATATAGGACCCGATGAGCTAAAGTTATAGGTTATCTAAGAAGTCTCTTCAGCACTGTGAGGTCCCTTATAGAATTTTACAAAGGCACATTTTAGTGTGTGCTGTTTATCTTGATATACTAAGTTCTGGATGTGAAAAAGAGACACACGCATTGCAATATAATGCTCAAAGAAAGCCCCCAAAGATTGCTTTCTATCCTGGCAAGTTTTTTTATCATCAAGTCCATAGTTTCATTTTTTATTCCATATAACCATAGCAAAGAGCCCAACTTCAACGCCCCAGCACCACAAAGTCTGAACTTTTTACAAATATATAACAGCCCAAATATGTCACCACTACTAAACATAGGCCTTGGTATAGTATTTAGTCCCTTTATAATCAGTGATTCTTCTGACTCCTGTTCACTTCTTTGTCCTTAAAGGGACACTCAGGTTAAATTGACTTTTCATGATTCAGATACAGCATGCAATTTTAAACAACTTTACAATTTACTTCCATTAAAAAAAAATGTGCACAGTCTTTTATATTTACAATTTTTGAGTCACCAGATCATACTGAGCATGTGCAAGAACTCAGACTATACGTATATGCATTTGTGATTGGCTGATTGCTATCACATGGTACAAGGGGAGTGGAAATATACATAACTTTAAAAAAATTTTGTTAAAAAATCTACTACTCATTTGAAGTTCAGACTAAGTGCTATTGCATTGTCTTGTTATCTTACATTTGTTGATTATGCAAATCTAATGTGTTGACTGGTCCTTTAAACATAATCTGAACGATTCTTTATACTATTTTATCACTCTCTCCCTTTCTTATCCTCATCTCTCATTTTATCAATGCACTTGCTTTTCTCACCTGTGGCTTGTGCTGTTGTCTTTAAACACAGGAGCAGGATAACAAATGTAAGGCACTTGTTTGTCTTCATGCTGCCTCCCTTGGTTTCCTCTGCCTACAGGAGTTGATGTGTCGTTTTATTAACGCCGGAAGAATAATACCGTCACCCCCTCCCACCTGTTCACAAAACGTTGTCATTGATATTCAGGTATGTACATTATGCCTAGAAGTGCTTCATCACGTAACAAATTATATGGGTGGGTGGTGGATTCATGAATTGTGATATAAATAAATTAATTCAGTCATGGACTTGTTTGTATTTTTCATACTGAGTCACAAATAGATTATTGCGCAGTAAAATAAAATATAGGAAATCATTTGCTGATCATGAAAATGTTATACCTAGATAATATATATTAAAAAAAAAGTTGAATACACGCAACTCATAATGTATGAATAATTAATATGATTTAAGTCAATCGAATGTTCAATTTTGTTCACTATACAGCCTCTAGCAGTAATACTTATGCTATAGACAGTAACAGAAGAAATGTTTTTTGAATATGCTTACTGAGGAAAATGATATTTAGTATGGGAAGGATTATAAATTAGGTTTAGCAATATATAAATAGCTTATAAATGACTTATCATAAGCATTGCAGAGCCATGCAAAAGATAGTTTTATGACAAAAGATTAAAAACCAACATAAAATGCTTTCAATGTTGCTAACAAACCAACATGCAATTTATATGAGGACAGATACAGATGAGAGGAAGAAAAGAAGATTTGCAAGTGTTAAACTAGGAAAAGCAAGTATAAAAACTTAAAGGACCAGTCAACACATTAGATTTGTATAATCAACAAATGCTAGATAACAAGACAATGCAATAGCACTTAGTCTGAACTTCAAATGAGTAGTAGATTTTTTTATAACAAATTTCAAAGTTATGTATATTTCCACTCACCTTGTACCATGTGATAGCAATCAGCCAATCACAAATGCATATACGTATAGTCTGTGAATTCTTGCACATGCTCAGTAGGATCTGGTGACACAAAAATTGTAAATATAAAAAAACTGTGCACATTTTTTTAATGGAAGTAAATTGGAAAGTTGTTTAAAATTACATACTGTATCTGAATCATGAAAATTTAAATTAACCTGAGTGTCCCTTTAAGGCGTAGGCGGAGCTGGAATTTAAAATATTGGAAATCATGAAGCAGTTACATAAAATGAGTATTAATGTCTGTGGGTGTATAGTAAAATATTGTTATGATATTGTCTTTGTGACGGGCTTCAGAGTTGAATAAAAGCAGTAAACAGATTATGACAGTGAGTTGTTAAGCGTGCCTAGAGTTGTGATTATACCTTCAACACGTTTTAACATAGTCTATTAAATACTGGGTGGTGAAGGCCTTGCAGTCAGGAAATTAGAGATAAATAAACCACATAAGATGTATTAGCTACTTGGTTTATGCAATTGTGTATATGGTATATGGGTCACTGTAGGCCTGCATTGTCATAAGTACCACTAATGGCAGACTACCTAAATTTTCAGCCAGTTGATCCAATTTAGCTTCTTCCTGCAGTTATATGATATTGGCATTACAAGTGTTTACTAAGCGGATTAAAACAGCTATTAGATGGATGAGTCAACTTTAATATTCTAATATTTGTGTAATGTTTATAAGGTCAGAGATAAAGCAAATGTTCTGCATTGTTTGGAAATTACAATAAAAAAAAATGTGGATGTTGTTGCCGTTTCATAACATTAATGCAAATCTGGTAATCACATTAATGCTCCAACCTCTGATTTGTGTGGTTGATTAAATACATCATTTAGTTTCGGTGAGCTGAATCCAATAGTGATATGTTGAAACTGGTGGGGCAAATTGTAAATTGATTCTTATTACTCTAAACATTTGTATCCCTGGTTTTATTATTAACTATATAGTTAAACAAAAGGTGCAATAAAGTAAACAGTAGTAAATATAAAAGAACCAAATCATAATGGAATAACAGTACTGTATATATTGATGTAACATTATACAAGCACATTGCAATAATCCTGAGAAGAAAACAAATAAAAAAAATCAACTGTACACCTTAGGGGCCTGAGGAAAGGACAGAAGTTAATTTGCCAGCCAACCTCAGTTTGCCTCATTTAATTACAGTTCACATTGCCACTCATGGAACACACATCTGACAACAAGCTTGTACATAATATCTGAAAATATGCTTCACACGTATCCATGTCTAATCAGCTGACCTACCAGAGAGTTCTGGAGAATGAGTTTAAATGTGATATTTGTAGTGTGAACAGTGATTTAACTGTGTTAAATCAGTGACTGAATATCACACAGCTATAATATCCTATTTAGAATCTAGACTTAAAGGGACACTGTACCCAAATTTTTTCTTTTGTAATTCAGAAAGAGCATGCAATTTTAAGCAACTTTGTAATTTACTCCTATTATCAATTTTTCTTCGTTCTCTTGCTATCATTATTTGAAAAAGAAGGCATCAAAGCTTTTTTTGTTTCAGTACTCTAAACAGCACTTTTTTATTGGTGGATGGATTTATCCACCAATCAGCAAGGACAAACCAGGTTGTTCACCAAAAATGGGCCGGCATCTAAACTTACATTCTTGCATTTCAAATAAAGATACCAAGAGAATGAAGAAAATTTGATAATAGGAGTAAATTAGAAAGTTGCTTAAAATTCCATGCTCAATCTGAATCACGAAAGAATTTTTTTGGGTACAGTGTCCCTTTAATAACTTAAAGGGGCAGTTCACCCAAAAGTGTTCTCACCTTTAAATTGTTCCCAATGATCATCAATTTTACCTGCTTCTGTGTATTAAATTGTTTATATTTAGCTTCTTTATCCTTTTTTCTGCATTTGAAATAGCTAATTTCGCCTGTGGTATCCCACCTATACTGAAAGTTTCTATAGTGGAGTATATGTAATTGACAAGCCTATGTAAACACATCCAGCAGAAGAAATTACACTCTCAGGGGGTACAGGATAGTTAAAGGAGCAGTATACTTACATACTAATGTTATATAATTCTGCAGATAGTGCAGAATTATATAACATTAGCTTAGTGGCAGATTTATACATTAAAGTATTGCAGAGGATTTTTATTTCAAAGTTTATTTTTCCAAAACACTGCTCCTTGCTCTACTGAGCGGGTCTGGTTTTTCCTCAGCGCATCACAGCAACACTATCTAGTCACAGAACGCCGGTGCGCCATTAAACTGAATTTAGCTCGCTCCCGCTCTGGTTTAGTAGCAGGAGCGAGCAACATTCAGTTTAATGGCAGGACCGGGCAAACATTCAGTTTAATGGCAGGACCGGGCACGCTGTGACTATGTTCAGAATTATATAACATTAGTTTGTAAGTTTACTGCCCCTTTAAGTAATAAAATGTTAATTTTTCATTGTCCTCTCCAAGTATTGAGCTTTGATTTACAGACAAATATAAGATAAGGAAGCTAGTGTGTATACACAAAGTTATAACCATTGTAATAGGCTGTGGTCTAAAAGCACAAAACCAGCTACTTCATATACACAAATAAACCTGAAAATGCAATTTCTCATACATTATATACTCTGCAGCTGGTATAACTAGTCACTGAAAATACATTAATATAAAAACAATTCTACAGTGTGCTGTCCCTTTAATAATTCGGCTTTTGAGGTAACATAACCTTAAAAAAAATACAAAAGACCTGCCTTTATTAATGTTTTACAAGACTTCTGAAAGCCAATATCTGCTTTTAAAGAGCAAAACTAGCCCCTTATCTAAGTTTATATAAGGCTCTCCTGATCCAATTGCCTCGTCGCTTACGATCATGAATTATGATATAGTCATATTCATATCTCCCTCCCCCCAAAAAGGGGGAGAATACATTTTCCCCACTGTCTCGGCCATAGCCAGCATGACAATAGCAATGATTATATAAAAAATGGGATTAATAGTGGAGATCGGTAGTATTTGTGAAGCAGGCACTACCATATATGGATAATATGGTTATAATACATATAATTTGGCACAAACTGTATTATTAACCTCTTACAAGATAATAATACAGATCTAAGGACACTAGTAAGTATACAAATGACCCCAGACCCCCCCAAATAAAAAGTATAGAATGTTTAGACCCACAAATAAAAGGCATCACCCTGCAGACAGGTTCCCACAAACTAGCCCTTTTCGCTGATGACCTATTACTTTTGACGTTCCCCCTTACAATCTCTCCTTCCAGTCCTAGCAACTCTACAAACTTATAGCAAATTCTCCAACTACTCAATTGACTTAAGCAAATCCGAGGTGCTCCCCATACATCTGCCTGCCCAAGACTGACTAAGGTTAGCACAGACTACCCCTTTTATTATATCCATGCAAGCATTGAAATATACCTAGGTATCTACTTAGAAGTAGACCCTACGCAACTATTTAAATTTAACTATGAAAGATTCAGTAATGAATTTTTAAAGTTGACATCTGATTGGCTCCTCAAGTCGCTCTCATGGATGAGCGGAATTAATGCAGTAAAAATTAATCTGTTACCGAAAATCCTTTATCTGTTTCAGACAGTACCCATACCTTCAACATATATTCAATTCCTACATCTGGAGGCATCGTCCCCCTAGAATTGCTAAAGCCACTCTTTCTCTCCCTAAACAGCGAGGTGAATTGGGAGTCCCTGATCTTCAGAGGTACCGATATGCTGCTATTCTATCCAGAATTATAGATTGGTGCCAATGGGGCAACTCTGAAACTAAAACCTGGGTCTCTATAGAACATGACCTAATCGTTTTTTCCCAACTTGGTAGCCTTTGCTGGATGCCCTTCAATCACCGACCCCAAACACTTAGATCATTCCCGATCATTAAGAAAACAATTGACTCCTGGGACAAATTGATCACCCAATATACAAACATATCAAGTATCCCCTCGCCACTGACACCCATCTTAAACAATCCAGACTTCCCGACAGGAATGTGCTACACAACCCCAGACACTACAAATATTGACAAACTATTACCTACTGTATATACCTTGTTACAGAGTCCTCAAAAATATTACCTTTAGAAAAAAACAAAGACTTAAGAGGCAGGTTCTATAAACAATGGATACATTATCACCAACTCACTCACTTCATATCTCATCACCACAAAAAACTGCACATACTTTGCTCTAGAGCACAGCTTGAGATATTATGTAGCTCTAGTGAGCCACCTAAACACCCAATATCACTAATTTATAAAATACTATTTCCACCACAACATGAAGATAACCTCCCTTCTTACACACGTGCGGGGTGCTAAAATATACCTTACCAATTATCTCTCAAAGATTGGACAACTATTTTTGCTACTATATCCAAGTCATCACATTAATCATCTCTAATGGAAGTTAATTATAAACTTCTACGTTGATACCTAACCCCACAGAGATTGAAACATTTATTCCTCTTTGCATCGGATAAATGTTGGAGAAAATAGGCACACTATACCACATCTGGTGGGATTGCCCACAAATTCAAAGTTAATGGGAGGCACTTAGGACTCATATAAATTATTTATTTAGGTGCAACTGGCCACTTGATCCTGTAATATACTTATTTAATATTTTCCAAAGCCATTTTCCTAAATAGTTCAAAACAACTGATCCCAAGAATTTGGAAACAGGAGACCACACCTAGTATACAATATTGGCTGCATCTAATAACTCAAAATATCTCCCTAGAAAAATATTTTTTATATGACAAACAATAGACTAGACTATTTTCATAACATGAAATTCCTATCGGAAATAAAGCCGCAATTACCAATACCTTTTAAAAGAGAAAATATTAGTGTTACTCCAAGGATAGACCCAACCTCACGTACCTTAAACTCCTATAACGAATCTATATAGTTCTATCTCTACACTTTATCTATGAGACTCCTATCTGTACCATTTCAGGACCATAGAGAAACTGGATACACAAGCCAAGACATGTATTTTACAGCTGGATAAGCTTGACCACTTTTGTCTAAACAATAATTAAAGGATTACCTTTATGTATTACAAGCAACTTTTGATATGCTCTATTTTGTAATATACTTAATTTGCATATATATATATATATAGACTGTTGAGGACTAAACTCAGCAGGGCTATCAAATCATTTATATTAATAATTCCTACTGATAGATGTCACAGAAATTCCTTTGTAGCATTCTTTCCAAAATTAGAAATAACCTGCAATGCATGTGTCTCTCAAACCATATTTAATACTAAATGATAAAAAACTGGTTAGATTGTGAGAAAATTATGTTGATACGTCTCAGGAGTGTCCTCCAGTAATGTTGGAATATTTATTTGCAGCAGTTGCCACCAACGTGTTATGCATTGTAATTATGAATATTAATAATTAATAGCAGTATAAAACTATTGTCAGCTATACCTCCAATTAATATAGCAGAATGGTGTCAATACACTCCAGTAAGATATGAAATATCTGTAGTGTACCCCAAAATAAAACTATTGAGATATCTATAAATTTGACAACACTATTATTATTAAAAAATAATATTTAAAGGGACAGTCAAGTCCAATAAAACCTTTCATGATTTAAATAGGGCATGCAACTTCCCAATTTACTTTTATCACCATTTTGCTTTGTTCTCTTGATATTCTTAGTTGAAAGCTAAACCTAGGAGGTTCATATGCTTATTTCTTAGACCTTGAAGACTGCCTCTAATCTGAATGCATTTTGACCACTAGAGGGTATTAGTTCATGTTTTTCATATAGATAACATTGAGCTCATGCACATGAAGTGACCTAGGAGTGAGCACTGATTGGCTAAAATGCAAGTCTGTGAAAAGAACTGAAATAAGGGAGCAGTCAGCAGAAGCTTAGATACAAGGTAATTACAGAGGTAAAATGTGTATTATTATAACTGTGTTGGTTATGCAAAACTTGGGAATTGGTAAAGGGATTATCTTTCTTTTTAAACAACAAACATTTTGGTGTTGACTGTCCCTTTAATCTCAATATAAAATATTCCTAAATTCTGACCAGTTAATCTTTATATACACATTGATTATATTTATGTAATAGCTGAATGTCACCTTTGACCAGTTATATCTATCAATTTATCAATACAATATTAAAATATAAAGCAGGCTATAGAGATATTTAGATTAATTACTATTCAATGAATTGTCTGGTACCTCAGTATTATGGACATAATATTTCTATAAATTAACCTTAACCCAAAATAAATCACTTACTAAATATCACACATGAATTATACTAGAACAATTTATAACATTATTCCAATGCCAAAATATGAATTCATGATTTAACAACACTTGATTAACAAAATATATCCCAATGTTATAATAAGAATATTAGCTCAAATTCAATAAGTCTAATGGAATTTGCAGGAGATTATTATTTAACAACTAGCCAAAAATAGCCTTATATCACTTCAAATAATCAACCAGAGAAATGTATATATTATCAACACAATAGCCAATTTATGTGCAATTCTTAAGAGATTTCACAGTAAATAAGAAAATTAAGTATGGACAGCAAAACCCCTCTTCCTAATAATAAATTTACTTAGCACTAATATAATTATTTATGGACTACATAGGTCTCTAAAATAAAAATTATAACTATAAATTACACCTTTAATCACAGCTTCAATTAAACTACTGCTATAGAGACTACATTTGATTTAAAATATTAACTATATTTAACAATCGCTTATACTTTACCAGCAACCAATAATTGAGAGTTTCGGCTTTTCCAATCAGAATTCTGTTTCACCGTCATATGAACAGGTTTTGCACAAATCTGGAGGTGAATAGTGGGCCCAATTTTGTTTGCTCTTTTTGGTATAAAAAGAGTTTTCCATCAAGTTTGTCTCACAAAGACTGTGTATATCCAAGGCAACAGTTCAGTCAGTAAGGCATGGTAAGCAGCATCAGCCCCTTTCACCTTCTGTACTAAGAGTTTTATCTCTGATAAACTCCTCCCCATTTCTTGGTATCCCTCAAAGTCATAGCTATTGTGTCTATTTTGATGTGGTTGTCTTTGGGGTTCAACTTGTCCAGCGTTAATATCCTGCAGTGCACTATTTAATTGGGGTGTCTGGTTATCCAGAGAGTATCTGCGCCACTTAGGGTATCTACTTCTATGGGGATACCGATTACCTTGTGGGTATTCGTCTCTTTGGGGATATCTACTTATTTGGGTATGCGCCCCATTTTGAGTATATTTCCATCTATCAGCTTCCCTTTGGTGGGGGAGGGGCAGACTCAAAACTTTGTGGGGAAGTCTGGTTTCCTCTGGCCACTTCTGCATAAGTTTTCTTTTAGGATTCAAAATTTAGGTGGCAAGGTGACAGGTGACAGGAGAATACAGGTACTGCATTGCTTAAGAATTTATTTACCTGAGGGGTGTTATACACATTTATGTGGTACATTTTGGTTTCTCCTAGGGACCTTATTGTATGGGCTGGAGCGCTCCCTATCTTTCCTATTTTTACTACGGGGAGATCCCTTATGTGTATTATTATTATATGGGCTATCTGGGTAGCTGACTCCGCCCTCTGACTCACTAAAGTAACTGCCCTCTTCCTCTGAAGTATAGAAATTCCCTAAATTTAAAACATTAGGTGACTGCCTATTTGGGAAGTATTTTTCTGAGCCATTGGTGGTCCTCTGTTTAATTTCTTCACTGATGCTTTGTATCTCACTTCTCACAATTTTTTTTAAGAATTTCATAATCTCTGTATTATTCCCATAATTTTAATCACTTATGGGGGGCGGGGGCTTATAATTGCGGAGTTGCTCATTTAAGCTTTTTATTTTAGCGATTCATTTTTGGTTATGTTTATCTAAGGAGGCCATGTCTTGTTTCAGTGTAACAATTGCATTTTGCGCTATTTCTAAATTTTCTTCGCATTTGCGTGATGAGTGAATTTCATCTCTTAGCTGCTGTAATTGCCATTCCTTTTCTATAATGCACGTGGACAATTCGTCATTAATGCATATTATCAAAGGCCAAGATTTGATTCTTTTCTCATCCCTTGCATAGGGTAATCTTTAAAAATTCCTGGAAAAAAATAATTTGTTTAATTCCACATAGCAATATTTTTGGCATTGGTTGTAAGCGCATCAATATAATCATTTAAATCACCCGAAATATTCAATCTATTTTTGATCTGGCCGATAGCATCCATTTTAAGAGAGTCAGCCTTAGTTAGGGGCAATCGCGGAAAACATATTTCAATACTGAATTATTATTTGGCTCCAGTGGCGTTACTAGGGTTGGTGTCACCCGGTGCGGTAAGTTATGGTGTCACCCCCCCCCAGAAAGCAGACACACACAAAAACACAGGCAAACACACATACAAACACTCAGACACACTTAAAACATACTCAGATGCACACACAAACACTCGGGAACACACTCAGACACACACACAAAAACACACACACAAAAACACTGAGACACACACACACACACACAAAAACTCAGACACACACATACAAAATATGTAAACTGCACTGCATTAATTATAAAGCTCATGCCTAGAGCTGCTCCCTGGCTCAGCAGAGCATCAAATGAAAGATAAACAGAGCACTCTAAAAATAAATCACTAAAGAAAAGTTTTAGGTGCAAACTATGAAAATTCTGCTCTCTGACTCTGTTCCAAGTCTGTCAGTGCACAGCCCCGGGCCGCGTGCCTACCGCTTCTTATGGCCAATCACCTCTGCACTCTGCCCTCCCCCAGACCCCCGCCCGCCCTCCTACCTGTTCAGTGTGCACTTAGTGTACCGTAACCGTAATGGTCTGGTGGGCATCATACGTGGCTCCTTCACTTTAAAGACAGTGTCAAACAGTCATGCGGTCAGGTGCCAGGCATCCCCTCATGATTTGCCAGTTCCCGTTTAGAGAGACAGCACAGCAGTGAGTGACTCCACTGCTCCACATGTCACTGAGCAGTGAGTACAGATAGGCAGGCAGGTTTAGGCTAGCAGCGCAACTTTGCAAGCCCCATGGCATGCCCACAACATTCATAGCGAAATTGGGCAGGGGAGAAGCAAAGTACAAACAAGCAAAAGCAGCCGGGAAAACTATTTGTTGAAATTGCAGCACTGGCTCAAGGGGCAAAAAAATTGTGTGTGTCTACATCTTCCCCAGTCCCACCAATGTTCACAAATGCCAGCCGCTCTAATAAAAAAAAAAAATCTATGCATCTCAACATTGTATTTGTTTGAATTTCAATAAAATAAAAAAAATAAAAAAATTTTAATTTTTTTTGGTGTCACCCCCTGGTGGGTGTCACCCGGGTGCGGCCCGCCCCCCCCCCCCCCCCTAGTGACGCCACTGTTTGGCTCCTTCCAATCAAATAAAGGCAAAAAGTTGATCAAATAAGAATGAGTAACCTATTAAACTGATAGACAGAGAATTAAGAAATTATTGGGAGGTGAACTGTGTTTTTCTAGTGTTATATAAGTAAATCAATAATTTTGATAAAGCTGAAAAAATTATCTGAAAAGTTATTATTCTAAAAATAAAAACTTTTACGTAGAAAACCATGATTTAAATATTGTCTTATTGATTTCATTTAAATCAAATCCTCCTTTTTCTTGAGAAGGCCCATACAGATTTTTTTGGTTTTGTTACTACCCCTATCTACAGGTCTACATGGCCTAAGGGTTTGCGTTGGCTAGAGTAGTTAAAAGAAAGACAAACATAATTGTTATATATTTTCGTAACAATATTTTTGATTAATGGAATTATGAATATTAATAATCAGTCATAAAATTATCATCAGTAATACCTCCAATTAATATATTAGAATCTTATCAATACACCCAATGAAATGTTATATAATTTTTGTAGTGTATTTCAAAATGCTATTGAGGTATCTAGAAATTATGACACTAAAATTATTATAAATATTAATAATTAATATCATTAAATGAATCCTAAATTCTGACCAGTTAATCTTTATATACACATTGATTATATTTATGCAAAAAAAAATAAATAGGGTATTGATTATGAGCAAATATGTATGTCTAGTTGTTACAATACTCTATACAAAGCCAGTTAAATGAATTAAACATAAAATATTACAATTCAACTTTACAAGAATTATTTATAATTATCCAGATATTTTAACCAATTCAATATATATAGCTTATTTAACAACATTATACTTTTGAGGTAACATATCTTTCTTTTTCTTTTTTTTTTTTTAATCAAAGTTTTTTATTAAGGTATTTAGAAGTACACCAATTAAAACATTGATACCTGAGTATCATCTACATATCATAATAATAGATATTTATAATAGTTTAAAGACAAATAAGAAACATGCAAAAGTGGTCTTGAGGGTAACATAGCACATCAAAGAAACATGACTCCAGAATATCAAATTATTACACTTATATAAACAGGTCCTAATATGCACAAACCATCTAAAAAAAAACACATCTTAGGTCAGATATAACACACCATAATTCTAGTACATCATATATATTTATAATTCAGATTTTACATTGATACCTTAAGATTTTTACCTTTATTTATTACTATATTACCTCTCTATTATGGAGTTCTGTCTAATAGAATGATACTTTAATCTATATAATTTAGAACACAAACCAATATTATGGGGGGTACAATTCTGTAGTATCTAGTATCTAGTTACTATTCTCACTTGTCAAAGAAATACATTTGAACCTAACTAACAATATTGTTGATCTAAAAATATAGTACGGGGTTGATGAAAATACATATAAACGATAGATTACAAAGATGCGATCATAACATTCTAGAGTGAGAGCAAGAACAATGAATCATGAACCAGCAAGTGATAATAGTAAAACATCAATATAAGCAAGGTACCCTTATATACCAGTCTCAGAAAGTCTCTAAAATAAGTTAGGGGACTTTTAGGAATTAAAGTGGAAGGTAGAACTAATACGGTAGGTATTAAAAAGTATCTGTCTTAGTTTCATCCCTGTGTCCATATTGCCTAGGACTCGACTATAGGAATCTACCTGACTAATATATGTTCCCATAAGGGTCAACATTATTAAAATCTCCACTTCTTTCTCACATACAAAAACCTGGACAGGCACATATACAACTTATATAGATCTTCCATCCCTACCCTTCATGAATTTACAAGATTTTTAGATTATAAAGGGAAGATGGACTGCCCCATCTTAAAGGAGGGTATGTGTTTTGGCCCTAAGTACTCAAGAATAGAACTGTATATATAGTAGTTCACTTTTTAATAAGCCTCTAGGACTCTAAGCCAAGGGATTCTAAACTATGGCACTTAGACTCTCTGCCCCGGCCGCAGACAGAGTAGCCCATAACATGCGAAGCATACTCCATAGTCTCCGCTTGCTTTCTGAGTACACTACATTTTAAGGATAAGTCCTCTGATTAGCTAATGCAATCTATAGTCTATCAATCATTCCTATAGCACACTCAAATCCCAGAGACAGTTTTAAATTAATAAAAAAGGCAGCCATAATACAGTACTCAACTACCTAAGAGCTTACAATGTGTGGGCTAAAAAATTGTCAGGAGGTTACATACAGAGCTTAGTATTATAAGTGTCTTCACCATGTTCAGTACAACACTTTACCATAAAAAACATAAGCAAAATGATTTGTCATACCTTGTCCCAAAATATAGTGACATCTCCCCTATTACCTGGTATAATATAATATGTGTAAACTATGTCTAAGTAGAACCATACTATGAACCTATCTACATAAATAAAAACATTTGGTTAACATACTTAATGGTAAAACAAAAATGTTTCAGTACTGTTAGTATATCTCACTGGGGCATTGTCATGGGCTCTAAATCTATAGCATGTCCATGTAGATGTGCCTCCTCTTATCTAATGTAAGAAGATTGTTCTTCACCTGGGTCCCATGGTAAAACCGCAGCAGACAACAAAATTTGCAACCCCTGTCCATTGCTGCTATTACACTTCACTAGTGTAAGAGTGTGGCCGTTATGCAGCATCTTGCAATCGGACCGTGCTGAGAGTTCAAATAGAAGCAGAGCAAGCGGGTTCAACTTGCGTAGGTAAGCTTGCTGTCCACTGGGGTTAGAAATTACAGGAGCGACCGCTACCATGACTTGCAGGGATACTGGATTAGTGCCATTGTCCTGTCCTGGAGTGCATGTGTTCTGCATCTGTTGTGGCGGGGACTTCCTTACCT